>NC_067398.1:109201462-109514643 GCF_016432865.1 Antechinus flavipes
TCTCTCTCTCTCTCTCTCTCTCTCTCTCTGTATCTATATAGTTGCATATCTATCTATCTAAATGTCTGTCTATCTACCTACATACCTATTCATTCCCAAGATAAATTATTAGCTTTCAAGAATAAACAATGTCTTTGTATTTCCATTACTGAGTACATGGCATGTCACATAGCAGACAAATAATGCTTGTGCATCGATTTATTTTTCCTTTTTGGAATTGTTTCTCTTTGAATGTTTAGAATTTTATTCTTAAGAAATTAAAATTTGGGAGAATTGATTTCCTTTGAGAGATTTTAATTAGTCAACCAATCAATAAACATTTATTAAAAATCTATTATGTTCCAGTCACTGTGATATCCTTTCTCTTCCCCATTGGAGAGAATCTCTCTCTGGATTTTATCTCTTGTTAATAGAGTTGTTACCACCTAAAGTTCTACTTCAGCCACTATTTGTGCCTTATCAGTGAAGATAAGATCCAAATGAACAGTTCCCCTTTTTGCTTGCTTTATTTTTTGAAAGCTAAAATTGTTTTTATGGTAATCCAATAAATTATTAGCTGCCCCACTGAGACAGACAGAGAGACAGACCAGAAAAGGAAGGACAGGAGACACAGAGACACAGAGACAAACACAGAGATGGAAAAAAAGAGAGACAGAAACAAAGAGGGAGAGGGGAAGGGAGAGAGAGAGAGAGAGAAGAAGGAAAGGGAAAGGGAGAAGGAGAGGAAGAAAGAGGGGGAGGGAGAGAATTAGAGAAAAAAATTAGAGAGGAGAGGAGAGGGGAGGGGAGGAGAGGATTACTGCTGCTACTATTGCTTGCTACATTTATATAATGTTTGAAGTTTTGTAAAGTACTTTACATTTTCTTTTTTATAAGATTCTCACAATGATACTGTGAGTTAAATGATCTTACTTGCCTCATTTTGTAAAAGATGAAACTCTGAAATGATGAGGCTCAGAAAGATGAAATGATTTGCCGAGAATAACAAAACTAGTATCTTTGACAGAATTTCCTGACTTCAAATCTACTGCTTGATAACAACAACAAAATCATGTAGTATTTCGAAATTTGCAAAATACTTTACAGCTATCACCTATGCTTTGTAATTAATTTTTGTTTGTGCTTTATTATATTCTATACCACATTTCATCTCTTGTTTCCAAGTTAGCTTTGTAATTTATTCCTGAAATCTTCTATTTTTTTCTGTTTGATGATCTGATAAAAAAAATCCCCTCTCTATTTCTGCTTCCATGATCTTCACCCAAATGCTCTCAAATGAATAAATATTTGTTAAAGACATATTATGTAACAAGCACAATCCTTGGTACTGGAAACAAAAGTAAAAACTGTATGCGGGTTAAAAAAAAGACTATGGATTAAGAATTGGAAGGGACCTTAAAGCTCATTTAGTCCTATTGACTCATTTGAGGAAACTGAATTCTGAAGAAATAAAGTGACATTCTAGATCATACGATGTTTAAGTGTCAGAACCAGGGCTCACATCTGTGTCCTTTGACTGATTTTACTGGTCTTTTCGTTATACCATGTTGCCCACAGATATGGTAATATAATTTCCCATAATGTTAAAAACCATTCCAAAAATCACAGAGACACCTCTTTCATCATACCTTTCCTTCCAGCCAAATACAAATAGCCTGTTGGCTAGATCCTATGTCAAAATATTTTCCTTTCTTGGTTTCTATGACAATTCATTTTTCAAATGTTCCACCTACCTCTATTGCTATTAAAAACAAATACTTCCCCCCACCCTGATTTTATACTTCCTTCAGATGTCTAAGGGAGAGCAAATAACAGAATAGCATAAATGGTTGACGATACAGGCAAGTCAAGCCAAGTTAACATTTGTTATATTTATTAAGTACCTACTATATGCCAGGCACTTTGCTAAGTGTTAAGTATTCACAGGAAAGGCAAAAAATAGTTTCTGACCTCAAAGAGCTCACAATTAAATAAAAAAGGTTTAAAAAGTAGGTTTACTTAATTTGACAACTAATACTTGCCCATTCATACTGAAAGGCCTGATGGGCACTAACACTTCCTATTTTTGTTTAATCATCTCTTTTTCTTCATGGGGAGGATGCTTGAATATTGGTGAGTACAACCTGGTTGGTAGCTGGCATTCTTTCAGGTGTGACAAGGTGGTGACCCTCCCCCTTTTCTCCCTTCTGGTACTTTGCATATTTTTTCAGGAAAAGCCAAAGATTTTGTCATTGATACAAAGCCCTCTGTTAATTATGAAACAAAGAAACTTAATGCTGACCATGTCCTTGAGATGCAGTATGTTCCCAACTGTTCTATTGCCTAGAACTGTTCTATTGGCTTCTTTCTTAGAATCTACATGTGTCACAGAGCCAATTATTTGCTATATCATGTATACAGGCTTGGATGTATCCTACGAAAACTCCACATATCCTTAAGTCTGAGAATTTGGCTTTCTCACAGAATCATAGAATTTCCAAATGGGAATGACTTAGAGTTCAGCATGTCTAACCCACACCTGAAAAAAAATCTTGTCTGGTAAATGATCATCCATTCTTTGCTTGAAGATCTGGAGTTGGGTATTTGAAACTCCAATACTTCCTGAAGCAGCCCATTATACTTTTGGATAACGTCAGTTTTTAGGAGCTTTTTTCTTGACAAGTTTAAATACTAGCTCTTTGTAGCTTCCTACCGACTCTTCTGTCCCAAACAGAACATATTTAACTCCCTTTCTATGTAGTGATACTTTAGAATTTTATAAGACAGTTATTATGACTTCTCTAATTCTTCTCTTCTCCAGGCAGTTATATTTTTCCTCTAAGAGTGAGGCAGGTAAGACAACAAGCACTTATTAATCTCTTAGGGATCAAATGTGCCAGTTCCTGGCATATAGCGAATATTTAATAAATTCTTGTTCCTTCTTTTCAACCCCTTTAACTATGAGCCAGCACTGTGCTAAGCACTGGGGTATGAATACAAGCAAAAGGAAAGACAATTCCTGCCCTCAAGAGTTTACATCCTAATGGGAAAAACCTGCAAATAAAAGATCCATGGAAGCAGAAATATAGAGAGGGATTTTTTTTTATCAGATCACCAAATAGAAAAAACCCAGATGATTTCAGAAATAAATTACAAAGCTAACTTGGAAGAGATATAATGTGGTGCAGACTAATGTAATGTGGTGGAACTAATAATAATAATAACTAGTATTTATATGATGATTTGAAGTTTGCAAAATTTAATCAAATTCAATCACTAGTTATGGATGCATAGAATCTAATATTTGTAAAGGATTCAAGAATCTATTTGGTCCAGCTTACACATCAATTAGTCTTTGTTAGAAAAGATTCAATAATTGGGAAATCACTTTTTTTCAAGGCAGCTCAATCCCCATTGTGACTTGAAATAGTTAATTGTTAGAAAGTTTCTCCTTGATTTTAGTTGTAATTTGCCTCTGTGTAACACATTCCTAGACTTGTGCTGTTTCTCTTTTTAGTTGAAAGGGCTTAAAATTTCTGAATGAAGCTATTGAGTCTTCTGGAGATCTCTCAATCTGTGTGTGTGTGTGTGTGTGTGTGTGTGTGTGTGTCTGTCTGTCTGTCTTTGCCCCTTTTTATTTCTTTGTGTGTCCCTTCTTTCCCTTGCCCTGTCTCTCTCCCTATATATACATATGTACACATATGTATCTATGTGTGTATATACATGTGTATACACACACACACACACACATACACACCCTGTAGTTCTTTGATTTTCCTAACTTTAAGACCTCTTACTGATCTCGTTATTTTGTCACCTTCCTCTGGTCTCACTCCAGCTTTTCAATATCCTCACTACACCTTTTCAGTTATGAGTGTCTCTGCCCAATTATATCTAGCAACTTTCTGCCAATGCAAACAGTGACTGCTTTCAGTTCCTCCATGAGGAAAAAGTCTTTTTCAATCATTCAACAAACAATTATTAAACTATGCGCCAGGTTCTGTGTTAAATACTGGGGATACAGAGAAAAGTAAAAACAATTCCTGGGCTTGAAGAGCTCGTTTATGGTTTAAGAGGTGGGAACAACATACTCACAAATAAGTATACATGAAATACATACCATGTATCTATAGCTACAAAGTAGGTAGAGAGATACAAAGTAAACTTCGAGGGGCGTCAGTAGCAGCTGAGTCCTGATTAAAGGAAGGGAGCTGAGGGGTAGAACTGAGGAGGGAGTGTATTCCAGGCATGGGGCGCAGGCGGTACAAAAGCTTGGAATAGGGAGAAGGATGTGCAAGGGATAACAAATAGCCCACATGACTGGACCCGAGATAGAATACAGAGAAGGGAGTAAATAGTGTGAAAGAATATTAGAGTATTTGGGAGAGGACAGTTTGGGAAGAACTTTAAATGCCAGACAGAAACTATGTTTGACCTTATAGGCAACAGGGACTGCAAGATAGGTTTTCAGAGCAAATTCAACTTCCAGACAATTTTCACCTATTCCTTTTATTCGCTCCCTTTAGTATTGATTAAACATTGTCATTCACTTTTCTTTGTTCAACTATCAAGTCTGATTTAATGGAATACTACTGTGTTATAAGAAATGATGAGCAGGCAGAGTTCAGAAAAGCTTGGAAAGACTAACATGAACTGATGCAAAGTAAAATGAGCAGAACCAGGAGAATGTTGTACACAGTAATAGAAAGATTGTATGGTGAGCAACTGTGATAGACCTTGTTCTTTAAAAAAAATTAGCAGTATTTTTATTTTAATTTTGTAGTACTTTTTTCATTCTGTGCAATTTTTCTTATTTCTTTTTTTTTCTTTTTTAATAGTTATAACTTTTTATTGACAGAACTCATGTCAGGGTAATTTTTTACATCATTATCCCTTGCACTCACTTCTGTTCCGATTTTTCCCCTCCCTCCTTCCACCCCCTCCCCCAGAAGGTAAGCAATCCTATACATATTAAATATTGATAGACCTTGTTCTTTTCAGAAATGAAATGATAAAAGACAATTCCAAAAGACTCATGGTAGAAAATGCTGTCCACATTCAGAGACAGAATTATGGAGTTTGAATGCAGATTGAAGCATAGTATTTTCATTTTTTCCTCATTTTTTCCCCTTTTCTTCTGCTTCTTTCACAGCATGGGAAAATGTTTAATATGATTGTACATGTATAAGCGATATCAGATTACTTGCCATCTTAGGGAGGAGGGAAAGAAAAATGTGAAACTCAAAATCTTATAAAAATGAATGTTGAAAACTATCATTACAAATAATTGGAAAAAATAAAATTAACAACAACAACAACAACAACAACAATCTATAGTCTGATTCCCACATATTTTTCCAGACTTAGTTCATATTCCTTGCTTCACACATTTTGTCTTCGAGCTTAAATGGCCTACTAGCTAGCTCCTATTCTTGACCTTCTTCTCCCTCAGCCCAAGCACCACCTTACTTTCCAGTTTCTGCTGAAATGTTTCTCACACATGATTTCTTCTCATCTCCAGGCCTTTGCACTGGTCACTCCCTATACTGAGTATGCCCTCTGGTCTGGGAATCCAAGTTTTCTTCAAAGTTTAGCTCAACTCCCAGCCCTACTCTTCCTCCTCAATTTTTTATCATCAAACATTTACTTGCTTAGGAACAGTTTGGATCTTTCAATAGTATTTAACTTCTTAGAAAGGCAGGGACTATTTAATTTTTGTCTTTGTATCTCTCATTGCCTTGAATATCATAAGAAATTAAATGTTTTGTAATTTTGCAATCAGGGATATGGCAGTCAAAAGAAGTTCATGCAAATCAGTCTACTGTGTGTCAGACACTGTGTTAAGTCATGGGGATGTATAAAAAGGCAAAAAATGAAGGAGATAATTCACTTCAATAAACATTTGGGAATTTATAGTATATGCAAGACACACTTACTTAGTGCTAAGAATACAAAAGAGAAAAAGGATAGTTTTTTTTTCCTATCTTCAAGGAGCTTACAGTATAATATGGGAGACAACAAACAAACAAGTATGTGATATTAATTTGCATTAAAAGCAATTTAGTATCCCAAATATAGATCTTCAAATTGATAGTGGTCACAGTCCCACTATATCTTCTACTCTGGCAGGATCACAAGCTACAATATTTTGTCCATTTGAGTGCTACTTTTCATGCAGACTAATGGTAATCTATATCACATACAAATGAGGACTAAGAAGCTGAAGTGGTGTACTGGAGTACACCAGAAAGGGAAACCTTACGAGGGAACTGAAAACCTTTTCCTTAAACATTTGAGAGTTTGCATGGGAAAAAGGAATTGGGCTTACTTTGTTTGCATTTCCCTTTACCAATCCATTCTCCATTCAGCCACTAAAATGACTTTACTCAATTGCAGATGTGATCATATCACCCTTTTCCCCAACTCCCCAAACCGGGGTTTCTTATATCCTCCAGGAGCAAATACAAAATACTCTGTCATTCAAAGCCCTTCATAACCTAGCCCCTCCTAGTTTACCAGTCTTCTTACGCCCTACTATCTGACACATACTCTTCAGTCCAGTGCACTGGTACTTCTTACTTGTTCCACAAATACAAGATTCCATCTCTTGGTTTGGGGCATTTTCTCTGGTTGTCCTCCATACCTAGAATGCTCTTCCTCTTCTACTCTGACTACTGACCTTCCTGGCTTCTTTTAAGCTCCAAATAAAATCCAATCTTTCTCAACCTCTCTTAATTCTAGTAGTTTCTCTTTGTTATTTCTTATTTATATTGTATATAATTTGGCTTAGTTTCCTTTTGTTAATTATTTCTGTGTGGGACAAGACCACCGGCTCAAATAAATCAAGGAGATTTCTCAAGGTAAAAGCAGAAAGGAATTTTATTACCGTCTTGCAAGAAAGGGTGTCTCCTCAACAAGCAGTGAGGCAAGGAGAGGCAAGGTAGAGTTAACAGACAGGACTATATATGATTAACATTCCCTACAGGCTGGATCTCTGCGCTGATTAGGACAAATGACCTCACATTCTAAGTCATAAATGAGGAAAAAAACTTCTAACCCAACCACATATTTACAATGACTAAATTATACAGGAGTTTTAATGCCAAGGTGGCTCTAACTTAGTCTCACAAAGAAAAGGGCTATTCCCATTTTCTGCAAATTTCTTCTCTGGAGAAAGAAACTTGGGCTGGGACACAGCAGATCTTCACACAACTTTTAGAACACTGTGTCCATATTGTGAGACAGCTTTCACAGTTCACTTTATTCATTTCTTATTTATAGTGTACATAATTTGGCTTGTAGATATCTGTTTGCATGTTGTTATCCCCATTAAATTGTAAACTCTTTAAGGGCAAGGATTGTCATTTGCATCCTTTGTACCTCCACTATTTAGTATAACTTGGAACATACTAAGCACTTAATGTTGATTGATTGATTGAATGATTGATCCAATTTTATCATTTACTATCTACGTGACCATTGATAAGCACCTTTACTTCTCCCAGCCTCAGTTTTCTCATTGATTAAAATGAGGAGATTGAACTAGAATAACTTCTAAAATCCTTTTCAGCTCTACCATCCTTGGAATAGTGATTAATGGATAGAAATGAAAAGAAATGAGGTCCTCCTCTTCTCCAAATTTTTTTTTAATCCTAATTCCTAACACTTAAAGTTATTAAAAATAAAATGGACTTCTTATGAAAGCAGGAAGTTCTCTATCCCTAGAGATCTTCACATGATAAGTACTTGCTGGACATGTTGTAGAACTCATTAATTCTTCTTTGACTAGATCCTTTATAAGTTCCTTTCAAACTCTAAGATTCTATTTGTTTATTGAAGAAAGTAAATTATACCATAGAAAACATATCTGGCAATTTATTTTTTAAGGAATTTTTATTGATATCTTTTATTTTTACATCATCTACATTTTCCAATGTTATATCCCTCTTCCCTCTCCTAGAGAATTATTCCATATAATGAAGAATAAGAAAGATTCAGCAAAAATATAGCTATTAAAGAGTAGTCCTTTTAACCACAACTTACATAAGAATGTTTAGTTCTCAGATTTATTTAACAAAGAATATGGATTACATTTTTTATATTTGTTTCTAGGATAAAATTATTTTCAAAATAGCAAGACTAAGAAGTGTCTCTGTGCAACTAATAGATGTTATCCTTAATTTAAAAAAAAAAACCTATTCTATATGTATAGAGGAATTGTACATGTTCAACATATATAAGTTACTTGCTGTCTAGGGGAGAGGCTGGGGGAAAGGAGGGAGAAAAAAATTGGAACACAAGTTTTGCAAGGGCGAATGTTGCAAACTGCATTTATTTTGAAAATAAAAAGCTTTAAAAAACTATTTTAGGTAAGCAAATACTTATACTTAAAAAAGTATTTCTTTCACTAATTCTAGGGCATATAACACGTGATATAGATATCATTTGAATGCAACTGCATGTACAAAAGTTAGCACTTACAAAAGAGATAAGTTCGGGAATGAACATATACTCTAGAGAAGAATTTTACTGCTTATATTAGGTTTCTTTTAAGAATTATGCCCCATAAACTACATTTCTACCCTGACTAAGTTTCCATGTGCAACTTTAGAAATCTGTCTATTTCACAAAACAAGGTAGACCTATTTCTATTGAAAGAGTGAGTGTTGTTCTTCGGTCTTTTCAGTTGTGTTTGATTTTTCATGATCCTATTTGGGATTTTCTTGCAAAATATATTTCCAGCTTTTTTTTTTACATATGACAAAACTGAGGTAAATAAGTTTAAGTGACTTATAATGTCTGAGGCTGGCTTTGAACTCTGGTCTTTCTGAATCTAGGACCAGCATCCTATCTGTTGTGTCACCTAGCTGCCTAAAGAGTGGGGAAAAAAATAGCTTAATTTGTTTCAGTAAAGAAGATGATACTACTAGTCTCTTGCTGTTTGGAAGGAATGAGGTTCTGAGATTTGTGACCTAGAATATTTTTGTGACTGAGGAGGAAATGATGAAATATGATACTGAGTTTCTGGTCTTAAGTCTTTTGTGATGATGAAAGTCACTATAAACAGACTCAATGAAAAAGGCTTGGAGCTATAATATAGGAACAAAACTACCTTTAACCTGCCACCTTCTTGTAAAAAGAAAAAAAAAACAAACTTTATTTATAGCTATCTGAATTTGTTGATAAAAATCTGACTTTAAGAAGAAATTGTTTGAACTTGTCAGATGAAAGAGTTGGATTGGTTCCTCCAGTTTCGAACTTATTATTCTTTGACCTGTTGGAATGATCTTTTGGGGTTTTTTTGAGGGGGAGCTTTTGATTGTGTCTGATTTACAAAATTTCACATATGCATAAAATCCTACTTTCTTACTGATAGTAGATACAATTGAACACTGCAACCATGGGGTTCACCTTCTCTCAGTCCCTGTTTTATCATCTGTAAAAAATGTAAATAATAATAATAGTATTTACTTCAGAGTACTATTGTGAGGAGCAAATAAGATAATGTATAGTATTTTGCAGACCTCAAAAGCAGCCATTATTACAGATGCATACTCAGGTTTGTGGCAAGGAACATGGGTTAAGATGGAGAAATTAGTAATAGAAAATTAAGGTATGAATACAAAAGTTGGTTCCTATTGTCACTGATATTCTGGAACATAGAATTATGGCTAAATTTACAAGGTAAATGGATCTATAGCCAGAAGAGTAGTGTTTACTTGGCTGTATGATTTGAAGATTTCTATTCTCTGCTTATTTAACTTTAGAGATATCAGAAGAATGAAATAACTTTTAAAAATATTTGGAGTTGAATTGTGTAAATAGCCTTTTCTTTCCAATTTAAGGATAAATTCGTTGAGGACAGGGACAACTACTTTTTATGCTTCTTCTGTATTTTCTTTTGCAACTAGCAGAGTAAGGAAAATATTTTAATCAACATTTGTAATGATTCAATTGCTTGAGTAGGAGGAGGCTGCCACTGTAGGAAAGAATGGTGAAGTCTGCCATTTTTAATACACTTCTCTTGAAATTTATGGATTATTCAATTCCTAGAAAGCTATTATAGAAACCAAAATTTCACAGAGGCAGACACTCTTGTTTTTCATTGATAGTCTATTCCAGTGATTCTCAAATGTCAGAATATCATAGGTTTCTATCCAATTAGCCTTCCACAGCCTGAGAAAGTACCAAAGAAGCTGAGGTTCAGTTACTTATGAGTTGAAAAATAAAAGCTTTATCGTCTTCTTTCTTCTTTATAAGTCCTAGGCTGTTTTCCTTCACACCAATATAAAATCCTTGAAAACAGTAACACTCAAAGGAAACCCATTCACCGCCTTCTGGATGCATTTTGAAGAATCTCTTTTCCTGGGCTGAGTTTTGATTTTCACATTTGTGAAGCTATGAAAATAAAATGGAAAGGCAGACAGTTTAGTTCATTTCAATTAGGAAAAAAAAATACTTGGTAAGAACCTCCTACATGCAAGATCCTATGATATTTTGATACCCATTCCCCTTTCTTTTCTTAAACCTCAAACACCATACTTTCCCCCCAAATGAGGTCATTGCCTCCCCTCTCCTCCTCCCCCCACTTCCCTTTGGCCTTCTTTCCATTTCACAACACTTGACATCAACCCACCCCCCCCCAAAAAAAAACCTCCTCTTTTTTAGTCCCCAAGAAGAGATCTCACTCTGCATTGACTTGCCAACCCAATCTCTGCTATACCTTCCTCTTTTCTAGTTCTCTATCTTTAATCTCTTCTTACCTACATCAACTTTCTGTCAAAGACAATGACAGGACTTAAACCAAGTCTTCTGATTCTTAAAAACATTCACTTGTCCATACACTTCCTCAATGTGTAACATAAGAGGGAAAAAACGTGTCTAAACTCATTGCCTCTACTTCTACTTTCACTTATCTTGCTCTTTGTAATCTGGCTTCTGATAACAGTACTTAACTGAAACGGCTCATTCTAAAAATACTAGTGAACTTTAATTTTTAAATTTGATGGCTTTTTCTTAGTCTTTATCCTTCTTGCATTGCTAATTTAAGAGGCTTGTTATCTCTACTTGATATTGTCTCAAATTTTGCATTCAGTTGGGTACATTTTCTTCTTTCTTTCTTTTTTTCTTTCTTTCTTTCTTTCTTTTTCTTTCTTTCTTTCTTTCTTTCTTTCTTTCTCTCTCTCTCTCTCTCTTTCTTTCTTTCTTTCTCTCTCTCTCTCTCTTTCTCTCTCTCTCTCTCTCTTTCTCTCTCTTTCTCTTTCTTTCTTTCTTTGTTTCTTTCTTTGTTTCTTTCTTTGTTTCTTTCTTTCTTTGTTTCTTTCTTTCTTTGTTTCTTTGTTTCTTTCTTTCTTTCTTTCTTTCTTTCTTTCTTTCTCTGGAAAGCCTCATCAGGCAGTGATTTTGCCTTCTTGCTCTTTTTCTTTGGAATGTTTTGTGTTGCTGAATTTTGTACAATATTATCAACCTCCAACTATTGTTCTTCAGGCACATAATCTACCAGTTAGAATATCTTGAAGTTATGCATAATTTTCACTTAATATTCATAAGAGATATTTGTTTAGGTCATGCTTATATACTCTGATGGTTTTTCCTACTTTGTTCAATTTAAGTCTGAATTTTGTGATAAGCTTATGATCTGATCCATACTCAGTTCTAGGTCTTGTTTTAACTGACAGTTTTAGAGCTTCTCCCCCTTTGGCTACAAAGTATATAATTAATCTAGTTTTGATATTGACCATTTGGTGATGTCCATGTGTAGAAGTGTCTTTTGGGTTATTAAAAAAGAGCATTTGTTATGATGAATGAATTATCTTGATAAATCTCTATTAGTCTCTGCCCTGTTTCATTTTGTATTTCGAGGCCAAAATTGCCTGATACTCTAATTATCTTTTGTTTTCCTCCTATGATAAATATGACATTTTTTAAAGCATTGTTGCTAGAAGGTATTCTAGGTCTTCATAAAACTAAGCAATTTTGGTCTGAATCTTCAGCATCGGTAGTTGGAGCATAGATTTCTATTATTGTGATAGTGAATTGTTAAACTCGTATTTAAATAGATATCATTCTGTCATCTTTGAAATTATGTTACAGAAATGCTGTTTTCACCCTTTTATTGACCATAAGGGATGCTGCATTTATTCTAAGAGTTTCTTGCCTATAGTATTATAGATAATGATCATCTGAATTAAATTCATTTATTCCCACCTATTTTAAGATCACTGACACCCAAGATGGCAATGTTTAATCTTTCCATCTCTTTCATGGATATAAGAAGGTTCTTTCAAGTGAGCAATGCAAAGAAATAGGGGGGAAAAAACCCAATAGAATGGAAAAGAGAAGAGATCTCTGCTAGAAAATTAGAGATATCAAGGAAATAATTTCATGCAAAAATAGGCATGATAGACATAAATGGCAAGGGTTTAAAAGAAATAGAAGAGATTAAAAGAGAGGTAGAAAGAATATAAAGAAGAACTACAAGATCTTAATATCACTGATAAGCATGATGATATGATTATCAATCTAGAGCTAGACATCTTAGAAAATGAAGTCTAGTGGGCCTTAGGAAACATTGCCAACAATAAAGGTAATGGAAGTGATGGAATTCCAGCTGAATTTTTAAAAACCCTAAATTAAAAAGTTAAATTGCTATACCCAATATATCAGCAAATTTTGAAAATTTCAACAGTGGGAAAAAAATCCATTTATATGCCAGTCCCAAAGAAGGGCAATGCCAAAGAATGTTCAAATTACTGAACAACTGTATTCGTTTCACATTCCAGTTAATACTTAAGATTCTGGAGCCAGCTTTTAGTAATATATGAGCTGAGAATTACCAGAACAGGCCAATGTTCAAGAAGGCAGAGTAACTAGACACAAACTTTTCAACAGTTGCTGGGTTACAGAGAAAGTAAAGGAGATCCAGAAAACATTTATTTCTGCATCGTTAACTACATTAAAGACTTTGAAACTGTATGGATCACCAAAAAATGTGGCAAGTCATCAGAGAGATAGGAATTCCAAATCATCTTATTTGCCTCCCAAGGAACCTGTATGGGGACTAAGAAGCAACATTTAGAAGTGAACAAAGAACAACTGATTGGTTTGAGATTGGAAAATGAGTATGGTAAGGCTGTATACTGTCACCTTTACTTATTTAATGCATGTAAATAAAGGTGACAGTTGAATATATCATTTTAAGAATATATATCATATATCATTTTAAGAATATATATCATATATCATATGAAGATTATATTATACGAACTTCCAGACTAGATGAATCAAAAGCTAGAATTAAGATGGCTGGGAGAAATATCAACAATAAGATCTGCAGACAATGTTACTCTGATGGAAAAATATAAAGAAGAATTAAGAAGCTTCTTGATGAGGGTGAAGAGGAGACTATAAAAGCTGTCTTAAAGCTGAACATAAAAGAACTAAGATCTGGCCTATTGGTTCCATCACTTTCTGATATGTAAAGGGAGAAGAAATGGAAGCAGTATCAATTTTATATTTTGGGACCCAGAGATCATTGAAATGATGACTGCAGCCATGAAATTAAAAGATGCTTGCTTGCTCCTTGGAAGGAAATCTATGAAAGATCTGGACAACATATTAAAAGGTCAATATAATCAAAGCTATGTCCAAAGTCCAGTAGCAATGTATGGCTGTGAGAACTGAACTCTGAATGCTGCAGAATTGACACTTTTGAATTGTAATGCTAGAGAAGACTTTTTGCACAGCAAAGAGATCAAATCAGTCAATACTTAAATAGGTTAATTTGGAGTTTTCAGTGGAAGATTAAATACTGAAACTGAAGTTTTAAATTTTTGTCTACATGATGATAAGAAAGGACTCATTATAAAAGACCCTGATGTTGGAAAAGATTGAAGGAAAAAGGAAAAAGAGATGGCAGTGGATGAGATGGATAGATAATGATATGGATACAATGGATATGAATTTTAATAGACTTCAAGAGATAGTAGAAGATAGAATGTCTTGAAAAGCTATAATGCATGGGGCTATGAAGATTGGGACACAACTAAATGACTGGACAACCACGTTCTTCTTGACCTCCATGCAGCATTTGTTCAACCACCCTCTCCTCCCAAATAGTCTTTCCTCTCTCTAAGTATTGTGACACCTCTTGGTTCTCTTCCTCCTATCTAACTGCTACTTCTCAATCTTCTTTATTGGATCATCATTCATGTCATGACTCCTAACTGTGAGCAGATTCTATAGGTTCTCTTTTTTTTTTGTCTACTAGTTCTCAAAATTTTAACTAGAATTTCTATGTTTTTGACTTCAAAATTTACATTTATCCAGATCAAGTCTCTCTCTTGAGTTACATTCCCTCATTTCCAGTTAATTAGCTACTGGAACTAGTTGTTCCCTAGTCATCCCAAATCCAACATACTCAAAATAGAATTCATTATCTTTCCTTCTAATCTCACCCTACTTCTAAATGTCCCTATTTCAATTTAGATAGGATATTGTTATCTTTTCATGTACCTCTTGGTGCCATCCTCAACTTGTTATTCTCAACCCCATCTATCTAATTAATTGGCAAATTTTGTTTTTAACCTCTGCAATAAATCAATCAATAAATATTTGTAAGCACTTAATCCAGGGCAGCCACTCTGTGGTCCCATTACTCTCATCCTATCTGGGTTCAAAAGAGAACAGGGAGATGGATAGAAACTTTTCCCTTTCCTTTGAATGACTACTGAGTGGGCAGATCTTTTGGCTCAGCAGCCAATACTCTTCTTGGCATTCTTAAGTCATTGGAGACCTTTAAGGCATTGCTACATTATCCCAAAGGGGAAATGAGTTCTTCAACAAAGGGCCAAAGAAGAACTAGCCCATTGGAAGGGGGTCCAGGTATAATCCATGATTCCATGATCCCCCCTTCTCTACTATATTAACATATGCTTTAGGAAGGGGCAAAGTCAAGTGTAATATAAGATTAAAGGGATAAAGTGGTTCTGAAAAGTAGTGCTGAAGTCCACTGATCGCTGATCTCACTTTCATTGATTTTTCATATATGGTGGGTAGTATTTCACAGGCTTGGTGTTGGGGAAGGCTGAAAAATTACTGAACAGTAAATTTCAGCTCAAAATAAGGAAAAGCTTCCTTGACTCAAGAGAGAAAGGGATCCCTCATGAAATAATCAGTTCCTCTCCATGGAAATCTTCCAGGAAGAGTTAGATCACTTATTCATCTTGGATTCTATGTCAAAAGCCTGAATTCAACCCCCCAAATTCTTCTGTATGTTTGAAGACATATCAAGCAAATCAACACAACTGGAAAAATTACTGTTATAGTTCTTTGGACCTTAATTTCATTTATATAAACTTGGCTGTTGTACTAAAGATGCTTTTCAATTGGAATTGTCTATAGCTCTAAATGTTTTCCTCTGATTAAATCAATTAATTTATCCAGAGTTGGTCATTAGGTTACACTACACACACACACACACACACACACACAAGCATCTATGGAAAATTTTTCATGATTCTACCAGAGAGGTTTCTAGGTTCCTTTCACTGATGTGTGCTTAGGATTTCAAATTTGATTTTAGCACTAGCTGAAAAAAAATCATAATTACAATGTCATGGTAGCCTATTGGTTTATATACAGAAGATGACAGGTTTAAGTCCTGGTTCCAAAACTTTACTCATTGCATCATCCCTGGTAAGTCACTTAACCCTGCTTGCCTCAGTTTAAAAAGAACTAGAGAAGGAAATGGCAGATTACTTTAGTATTTTTGCCAAGAAAATGACCTCATCTGTAAAATGGGCTTAATACATCCTTCATGGAGTTGTTATGGGGAAGGAAGCAAACATTTTTAAATGCCTATTATGTACCTGACATTGTGCTAAGTAGTTGACAAATATTATCTTATTTGATCCTCACAACTATCCTGGAAGATAGATGCTATTATTATCTCCAATTTATGTTTGAGGAAACTGAAGTAGATGAGGTTAAATGATCTACCCACAGTCATACAGCTAATTTCTGAATGTGATTTTGACCTCAGGACTTCCTAAGTCCAGGCCCAAAGCTCTGTCTGTTTTGTCACCTAACTGCTCAAGCAAAGCTTAACGTGTTGTTAAGATGTGAGTTGTGATTATTCCAAAACTAAATGCAAAGGCTATGTTTATAAAAATAATGCCCTCTATTGCAATTCCCTGCCTCTATTAACACAGATAACTGAAAATTGGTCTTGTTGGCCCCAACAAGATTGATTGGCCCCAGGAATACATTTCTATTACCTCAAGATTATTCTCATCCGTAGCATGCACCTGGAGATTGATGTTAGAAAATTGAGGTCTCAGCACCACCAGGGGCGGCTCTTCTTTGGCAAAGAGAGAAAAAAAAAGTAAATTATTACATAAACTTAAGAATTGTAATTTTTTTTATTTTAGTGAATTAAATTCAATGGAGAGACATTGAAAACAACCACATGACTGGAACAGTTGCAATAGAGTCCTGAATTCAATATAAAATCTCCCATTATTACTTCCCTCCTCTCTTCAAAAAATGACATTTTTCCAAATAAAGGATTCTGATCCTGCTGTAAAATGATCATTTGGAGAACTAATGTTTAATTTAGATATGGAAGACTCAAGTTTGAATTTAGATGGGCTGTAACATAGACTTAGCTGTGTAACCTTGGGCAGGTGAGCACTAATAAGCATCTTAATTATTTCTGTAGAAGATGGGTAAAAATAAGGGTACAATGGATAGGGTGTTAGACTTGGAACCAAGATGACTTGAGTTAGAATCTTGCTTTAGACACCTATTAGCTATGTGACTCTGGTCAAGGTTTGTTTAATTTCATTCAACCTTAATATCTTCATCTTTAAAATGGAAATAAAAATAATATTTTACCTCAAAGGACTGTTGTGAGAAGCAAATGACATAATATAAATAAAACTCTTTGTAAAGATTAAAGCACTATATAAGTGCTATTGTTTATTATATTGTTACCTAACAACACTCCAGGATTACTTTGGGGAAAATGCTTTTATGATTTTTACATCTTAGGGCCTTTTTAAGACTAAATTTCTTTGGTTTTATAAATGACTTTAATTTTGGCAGTACATAGAGATTTCCACAAGGTTGTAGAGGATGAAGATAGAGAGAGGAGAACAATATGTTTATACTTCCCTACTTCCCTATTTCTGCCATTTCCAGATCTGGCTCTGGATAGTGCTACTGAGTAGACTCATCTGCTGAGACACTTCCCACCATGGGCAAATCTATACCTTTTATTACAGAGGTATTTTCTTGATTGATCTTTGCCCAAAGTTTACTGTGTTCCTTTAAAAATAAAAGCACTATAGGCATAGAGGAACTTTTTAAAAAAATCTATCAAAACCCAAAAGTAAACGTCATATTTAATGTAGGACACAACATCTTAGGCAGCTAGGTAGCATAGGGGAAAGAGCTCTGGAGTTGGGAAGTTCAAATTTGGCCACAGACATCAACTATATGACTCTGAGGAAGTCATTTAACCTTGTTTGCCTTAGTTTCCTCATCTGTCAAATGAGCTGGAGAAGAAAATGACAAATTACTCCAATATTTTTGCTAAAACATGAAACAAGACCCAACCCAAATGGGGTCGTGAAAATCAGACATGACTGAAGAACAACAAAGAATCCTTTCCAATTCAGGAATGAAGCAGGGATACTCACTTTCCCCACTATTATTTGATATAGTTCTGGAAATGAAAGGAATGGTAACAAGAGAAAGAAATTAAAGAAATAAATTGAGATAAAATGAAGATAAAACTATCCCTGTCAGTTAACAATATATGCTTTGCTTGGAAAATCCAAGGAAGTCAGCAGAGATACTGAGATAATTTTGCTTCAATAAAGTTTAAGGCTACAAAATAAATCCCTAAAAGTCAATAGCATTTCTATGTAACAGAATGTATGGAATAGATAATAAAATAAAATAGATAAAATTAGTAATAATTTATAAGTTAATGTAAAATACAAATATTACATATAATATAAAAAACAGGAAAAGCAATATTAGAAAGGGAAATCCCATTCAAAATAACTACAAAATGCATAAAATATCTGAGGATCAACCTCCCAAAGCACACAATTTTATAGATTCAATTACAAAGTAGTCTTTAATGAAAAAACTTAAATAGCTGGAGAAATAAACAAAAGCATTGATATTTCCTTTCCCTATATATTATGTGTTTTACCTTCCTTTGAATTTATGTCTCTGAAGAAGTCTATTAACAGCAAATCTGAAAGAGAATTAAAAAAAAAACTTTTAGTGATTAATCAAAATTTTTGCTTTTAAACCCATGGAAATGTATGAGGAAAGGTCCTTTCAAAATCATGGGTGTTAGTAATCAGGAGAAAGCTTTATAGTTCTGAAAATTATAAAGTGAAATTTGGAAATGGCCTTTTAATTATGCATATAAGATTTATCCAGGAGTCTCCTAAATACTTATTTTTTATTGAAATATTGAAACGCTCATAGAACTAATTCCATTTTTATTTTAAGTATTTGGAGCTACTAGTTATATTGTTGACTATTTGTTGAATAAATGATCCAGTTTTTATGAGCTGCCAGATTTTGGCGTCAGGAATCTGCAATGATACGATGTCAGTTCTGGACAAAAGATATTGTTTTACCTTCTTTGTAATTACTGGTTGAAATATGAATAAAGATGACATAGCTTTCCTTTTAGCTTAACAATCATAGATAGCATTTCTTAAGAAGCATAAACTTTAACTTGCTTGGGATTTCCCACAGTGTGAAGTACTGCACTTGAATGATAATTGGGTGATACTGTGACACAGGAGAAAGACTAGTAAGTGATCCAATTTTGGCAACTCAAATAGTTTTTTGGTTTTTTTTAAGAGAAGGAGTGTATGAACGCAATCCTCATATCAATATTAATTCTAGATAAAACAAGACACAGTACCTCGCTTTTCTTTTTCAAGTAAGTCTTCAACAAAGATGTCAAAATCTCCATTGTCGAAAAAAAAACTGACAGCCTTATTTTTGGATGTGTTCAAGCCAGTGAACTGCTGTGTATACTTAAATTCCACTGTAATTAAGCATAAAAGGCATTTAGTTCCATGGATTATTATTGTGTGAGGATTTTCTTCCTTTTTAAAATTACTTGAAATATAGTAAATTTATTTGTTTTTTGTCATCCAGAAGTGGAAATCTCAGGCTGTTAGTAAGCAGTGAAGGCTATTGCCATAAATTCAGATTCCATACTCTCTTCCTGAGGGAAACTTTGCAAAGATGTTTTCCTTGACCCAAGAGCCCCTTAAATATTCACTTGGGGGCTCCTACTTGGAAAGAATATTGGATATAGAGCTAGAAAATCTAGAATCAAATTTCAGTTCTAACAATTATTTGCCTTTTGATCTTGAGCATTCACTTCCTTTTTATGAGCTTCAGTTTCCTTAATTCAATCAATATTAATTTCTATTTGCTTATTCACTTACTTATTGTAGGGAAAATTGTCTTATGTTGACAAGCTTTCATTTATCTCAAACATGAGGATAAAAATTTTGATAATTTGATGAGTTGTTTGAGGGTTTTGGGGCGTATGGATTACTAATATTTCTTACAGGTGATTTCATCTGAAATAACTGAAAAATATAACAGACCTTTTGAAGGAGTCATGATTTAATTAACACAATGATCACTCACATATAGTATCATTTATATAATAATATTTTAAGAGTTATAATGATAAGATCACAGCCTCTCTATTCTTTTTCATACAAAACAATTTTCCTTGGCTTTCTCCAAATCCTCTATCGAATGTGTTGAGCACTCTCTCTTGTTCTTTTAATATGTTACACAATGTACAGCTCAGGCTATTCATCTGAAGCCTCAGCCTCCTTTTTCCTACTATGTATGGCTTTGATAATGTATTTAATGCTCCCCTTTTGAACTTCCAGCCTACTGTGGTAATGGCACAATTTTATGCCTTTTACACTTTTTCCATTATCTGGTGGGTTACTTGTGTTGATTATTCTGAAGTGATAACCTATGGTATTAACCATATAATATTGGTAACAAAATACTGATGTCAAAGAAATGTAATTATGTGGCTGTAAACAATTTTTAAAAAATGAAAGTACTGTGCAATTTTTTTCCATTTTAAATCAATTTGATTTCTTTCTACTCAGTTCTGGGGTCAGCTTGTCCATTTGTAGTACCCATTAAAGAAACACACATACACACACACATTAATGATGTAGCTAAGTGGTACAAAGGATAGAGTGCTGGATCTGGAATTTGCTTCTCATTTACTTCCTATCTATATGACCCTGGCCAAGTACTTTAACTTCTGCCTCAGTTTTCTCGATTGTAAAATGAAGATTGATAATAGCACTTCCCTCTCAGGAGTATTGTGTAGATAAAATACGTTAATACTAGTAAAGTACTTTGCAAACTTTAAAGTGCTATATAAATTTTCACTATTATTTAATATAAACTGATCCAATATTTAATTCATTGCATGTCTCAATCTGGATAATATATTAAGCAATATATTGAACCCTGTTGCACATTCACTGAGACAGGTATATTATTCTGGGTTACAAACATTTATTAAATGCTTTCTATGTACATGGTACTGTGCTAGGCGCTGGGAATATTTCTGGGGGAAGAGGGAACTTATTTCATTGGGCACTTTCAATGATGAATGCAGTTTAGCCACTGTTCTACAGTTGCCTAAGGCACTAAGATGTTAAATAATTTGTCCAGAATAAGTCAGAAGTGGCCCTTGAAACTTACTGACTCTGACGTATGCTTCCTCTCTTTACTAGACTGTTCTGGGAATTTAAAAAAAATCAGCAGAGGAAATCAAGAATCTCTCCCTATGGGAGACACCTTCTGACCCTGTATTCAAGTTGTGTGCCACATGACTTTAGTGTTGTGATGTAAATGCTCACATTAAAAAATTTAATAAACAGCTCTCTAGAGCTGAATTAAACTGATTCAAACATATCCCTGATGGTGATGTAAAAATGAGAAATTTAGGGGAGTGGTAAAGTTGGAAGCCAGACTTCAAAACATTGAGAAATAAGTGGGAAGTGAATAAATAAAAAGAATGAGCAAATTCTTTATCTCTAAAATGAAGTGGGGAATCTCCAGAGTGCCTTCTACTTCTCTGTTGGATGATTATGTAATACTATCGGTCCCCAATCTTAATGACCATTTTAATGAACTCAGCTTAACGGGGAGATAAAAAGCCAAAGAATATTGATTTTTTTCTCCATGCCTTAATAAAATCTGGTTTAGTATAATGGTTGTAAAGAATGATACATCTACTGAAGCCATAGTCTAAAGAGCCTGCTTTAAAACTTTACCCTTTGCTCTAAAGAACTTCTAATTAAATTATCCAGAAAATTTACAAGCTATATAGTCTGTTCCAAAAAGAGAATATGGGTTCAGAGTCATTTTTAGGACTAGTGACCCCAGTACAAATCAGAATGGGTACTTCTCACACATCCACACCCTTTATAAACATGGCTATATAATTGTTAAATGTGGGAAGAAAGCTAATATAGGAATACAAGACTAGACTTGAGTCCTATTTCTAACATTTACTGGCTATGTGATCATGGGGCAATCACTTGAACTTTCGGGTATTTAGTTTCCTTATCTATAAAAAAAAGTATATAAATGTTTGCACTATCTTCCCTGGTTGTCTCTCTATCTTCACTGGTTGTCACAAAGACTCATATATGCATCATCATTTTTCATCCTTGAAGTTTTATGCAGACTAAGGATCTACTCCAGATAACCCTCCTGGGAGATTACGTCTATGTCTAGATTTTCAGGGAAATCTTTCCAATGCGGGATATCTGTATTTCTTCCCCTACTTACTAATCTCTGGGAAAATAGACAGGAGAACAAGGTATTGTGCCTCTGCTTTTCTTCCCTTAATACTGCATACAGTAGCTGTGCTTAGTATACTCTCCATTAGCAGGAGATCAGTTTCTAGTAAATTTTAAGTCTATTTAAATAAAGGCATTAAGAGTGATCCAAGCTGTGTTTCTTACATGATATGTATTCTGAGATTCCATCCCATGAACTCAAGGGACATGTTTAAGAGCTCCAATTGTAACATGAACCTAAGTAGAAGAGAATCAATTTTTTTCATTCTTTGAATACTATATAGAATCTTCTTATCCATCATTTTTAGGGAGGAAATTTGAAAAAAAAAAAGAACTTTTGGAATAAATTCAGATTCTCCCTCACTCTCTCTAAATAATTATCATCTCAGTATTCCCTTGCTCACCATGCACTGAAAATCAAAGCAAGAATTTTAGCACTTAATTTTCCACATTCTAAAAAAGGGGTTCCCCTGTTTTTTAATCTATAAATTTGCTATGTATGAGTTTTGTTGATTTGTTTTAAATTTATCTTTATTATGTCTCATAGACCTTATTTTAAATTTTTTGTTGCCTTTTCAAAAAAAAAAGCATATTGAGGCACTGTTCTATCACCTTTCTTCTTCTCTTTTGAATTTATGACAATGATACAATTAAAATGTTTATTTTTTCAGCGTTTATAATGGATTTTTCCTCTTTTCTTGTAACAAAATTAAGGGAGGAGATCTTTTCCATTTTTGCTACTTTCTGAATAGGACCTCTCATTTTTCTTAGGAAGAAACAATAGAAGACAAATTATAGGAAGGATTATGAGCTAGAAAAGACCATTAAGATATTTTTATCCAACCTTTTTCATTATCAAGATAAGGAAACTGAGGTCAGACTGGAAAAATGATTTTTTCCTTAAGGTCACAGATAATAAATTCCATACCTGTCAGTCTCTCCATTTTAACAAAATTCTTAAATCAACAAATAATTGAAAGGTGAAAAACAGGACATACCTGGAGGATAACTATTATGTGAGTTTTCTGCAGAAAAAGGAGTCGCCAGTGGGATTTCCTGTGAAAAGCTTTTCACTTCATAACGGGCAGGTGCAGCTTTATTTCTCATAATGCTTTCCCCAGAATATGAGATTCCTACACAAAAGAGAGTTGATTTTGGTGGGCAGCATTATTTATTATTTATTATTATACAATAGCTAATAACCTTAATCCTACACCCCTTCACTCTCCTATATTAATTTAGCAAACTAGTATGTGTTTTTCCTTTGACCAAGAAGGTAGATGCCAACAAGACATTCATTTATACTGATTTATAACTTGCCACTGCCCCAGATGGCTCTGGAGGGAAAAGTGAAGCAGGTGACCTTGTACAGCCCTCTTGCATCTTCCTGATGTCATGATCTTCTTCCACAATTAAGTACAACAACAAGAAGAAGTCTATGAGAATGAAGGCATTTGAAAACCCAGGCTGTGTTTTTTATATGGATTTATTCTGGAATTCTATCCCATGAACCCAAGGGACATGTTTAAGAGATTGTAGCATGAATTGGGAAATTTTTTCATCTCTTGAAAATTCCAGAGTTCACCTACCTGTCATTTTTGAGGAGAAAATTAAAAATAAGCTTTTGGAGGAAATTCACATTTCCCCTCACTAAATGAGACCCAAAGTAGAGAAACGCTTTTGCAGAAGCAACTTCAAACCCATGCTTTCTGATTCCATATCTGGCAGTTTCTCCATTATAGCATAGAGGCCCTAAATCAATAAATAATTGAAAGATGAAAAATAGGACATACTTGAAGAAAAATTCTTAAGTGAGTGTTTCTCAGTAGTAGACACTATATTTTTCAGTTGGGAGCGTCTCTTTCCATGTCTGATAGTCGAGGGTTTTTTTTTCACAATGCATCTTGAACGTAAAATCATATAATAGATCTGATATCCTTGCCCAGAATTTGAGAATCCTATACAAGACAGAAAGTAGCTCATGTTGGGAGGCAGTACTTATTATTACACAATAGCTAATAACCCCATTCTTACACCCATTTACTCTCCTGTGATCATTTTGTAAATTAGCATATATTTCCTTTGCCCAAAACAGTACACACCAAAATTTACATCTTGTCACTGGACCCAGATAGCTCTGAAGAACAAAGTGAGGTTGGTGACTTTGCACAGCCCTCCCTCACTTAAATCAAATTTATCTGCAATTCATGGAATCACCTTCCTGAAGTTGTGGTCCTACTTGAGCAGAAAAAAGAAACAACTGGTAAAGTGGCTGCCCCACTGAGAATCCAACTAGCCAATTACAGTTGAGCAGTACAGTTCCTTCTCTCCCTTTTCCTCCCTCCCTGCCTTCTTCCCTTCCTTTCTTCCTTTCTCTTCTTTCTTCTTTTCTCTCCCTCCTTCTTTTCCACCTGTCCACATAGCAAGAAGGACAATGAGAACAACAACAACAAAAACAACAACTCTATAATAATAAAGTCATTCAGAGACAGCTCAGGCAGTGTTTCTTACATGTATTTATTCTGAGATTCTCTCTCATAAACCCAAGGAATATATTCAAGAATCTTAATTGTAACATGAATTGGTAACATTTTTCATACCTTGAATATTCCATAGAGTTCCCCTGCCCATCATTTTTGAGGAGGAAATAAAAACAAAACTTTTGAAGTAAATTCAGATTTCCCCCTCTCTCTAAATAATCATCACTTCAGTACTCACCTGCTCTGAATGCACTGAAAATCAAAGCAAGATTTCTAGCACCTAATTTTCTACATTCTAAACCTGGGGTCCCCTATTTTTTAATGTATATGTTTGCTTTTTATGAATTCTGCTGATTTGTCTTTACTATGTTCCATAGGAATCATTTTTAATTTTTTGTTGACCTTTTAAGTCAGCATATTGAGGTACTGTCCTAACACCTTTTTTCATCTATTTTGAATTTATGGCAATGATACAGTTTAAATGATTATTTTTTTCTGTATTTATTTACAATGGGAGGGATTCTCTTTTCTTGTAATAAAATCAGGGGAGGAGTTCCGTTGCATTCTTGCTATTCTCTGCATAGAATCGCATTTTTCTTAGGTAGAAACAATAAAAGACAAATTATGCCCAGGATTCAGAGTTAGAAGGAACCATTGAGATAATTTTGTCCAATCTCTTTCATTTTCTAGATAAGATAAATGAAACCCAGAGTGGAGAAGGGCTTTTGCCTAAGTTTACAGGTACTAAGTTGCAGAAATAGATTCAAACTCATGGTTTCTGATTCCATACCTGGCAGTCTCTCCATTATAGCATAGAGTCCCTAAATCAACAAATAATCAAAAAATGAAAACAAGGACATACCTGAAGGAAAACTGTTAAGTGTATTTTGGTTATTAGGAGACTGTATGTTTTTCGCTTGGGAGTGTCTTGTTTCATATCTGATAATTGAGGTTTCCTTTTCCACAATGCATTTTGGACGTGAATGCTTATATACAATCTGATAGTCTTTTCCAGAATTTGAGAATCCTACATAAGACAGAGAAGAGATTGTGTTAAGAGACAGTATTTTTTATAATACAATAGTTAATAACTTCATTCTTACACTCATTTACTCTCCTGTGATCATTTTGCAAATTAGTGTGTATTTCCTTTGCCCAAGAAAGTATGTGCCAAAAAGATAAGCATTTTTTCCTTATACTGAGAGCAACTCTGATCAGCGGTAGTCCAGAGGGCAGAAGGAGGGTATATAAATAACAATCATGCATACACTTCCTTCAAATATAGTCTAGAGTCTTTATTCTGGACCAGTCTTGATCTTAGTGGAGAGGCAGGAGAGCCACCTGGAGGATGGTCAAAAATGGAATAACTCTATTTCCAGTCCTTCTCAGCCCTTAAATACCTTAGTATGATTGCATCGTTTACAGCACACTATTACATCACCATACTAAGTACTAAGTATATATGTGAACTAGAGAACCATCATTTCATCAATCACATCGAGTTAACACCCTGCTGTAAGTATCTTTGTTTCAAATATACTTTTCTCAGAGTTCCCCAATATCTGGTGTCCTCTACAACTTATTATGTAGCATAAATATGAATTCACCCCACTAAGATTGAAATTCAGTATTGACAAGTCTTAAAATTTTGATAGTCTGACCTGCAAAAATATACAAGTTTCATTATATGACTCATAGAATCATTGATTTATAGTTATAAAGGATCTGAGCAGCAAGCAAGTCCAGTCTTCTCATTTTGTAGACAAGAAAACTGAGCCTTAAATGTTAATGTTTGACCTAAATTAACAGAGTAATATATAATATATCCAGAATTTTAAGCCAGGTCACTGACTCCAGTCCAAAGCTCTTTTCATTGTGCCACAATGGGTCCCTGCAACTCATATATTAAGAATTCTCAGTCTGGAGGCAACTACCCCAGTTCAGAGCACCTTTTCTGGTCCTCCTTAACTTTTGTACTTTCCCTTCTGAGATTATCTCCAATTTATCCTGTATATATCTTGTTTCTACAGAGTTGTTTGCATTTTTTTTCCCTATTAGACTGTGCATTTCTTGAGTTCACATCCTCCTCCCCTCCTTTTCTTTGTATCCTTAATGTCACTGTCAAAGAGGAGACACAATAAAATTATTGTAGACTTGATTTGAATTATGGAATGATTAACATTAAGAGAGACTCATGCAGCTATAGAGAAGTATCTTCCTTTATGTGATTTAGGACTTCCCTTATTTATACCTGGGAGTATTATTATTAGAAAGGCACTATTGGTGCCCTCACCCTGATCCTAGCAGATGTAGGGTGATCAGATGTAGTTAAAAGATGGAACAAAGGATGGCAAACTTGAATCCAGCTTTGTGACTGACTTAGCTATTTGATCGTGGCAAGTCGGATAATGTCTCTCAGCCTTAAGTTCATAAGATCATAGCTTTTAGAGCCGGAAGGAACCACGTAAATCTTCTGATCTAACACTCCACATTACATATTACTTGTCCAAGATCACACATAGAAATAAGAAGCAGAGCTGGAGTTCAACCTATCAGAGTAAGGTAATTCCTTCCCTTTCCCCCTCCATCATTTTTACCTTTTGCTCTGAGAAGAGTGAATCAAATCAATATTATCATTGCTTTTGGAAAGGTAGAAGAAAATGGCGATATTAATGGACTGCCATTTAATGTAGTATAGAGGGCTTCTGCAGAAGCTACCGATCCCCAAAACTGAAACAGTTGTACAATTCATTATTTTTTTCTCAAGTGACTACTTCTCTGACATGGACTGACTCAACCACCCTCTTCCCCATGTCTTAGCAGATGGTCTTTGTAAATTTCTATGGCTCAAAAGTTAAACCCCTCATATCCCACTCTTGGGTAATGATCCTCTCTGGAGTTAAGCTGATCATTCTATGACTACTGGACAAATAAGATTATCCTTCACCTTTCTGTTGAAGTCACTATCATCCTTTCAGTTTCCCAGGCTCATAATTGGCCTTATTCTCTATGGCTAATTCCATGGCTACCCCATATGTCCAATCAATTATCTGTCTTGACATTTCTACATCCTTTTCACACTATACCATAGTGTTTTTCTGTACTAATTAAATCAACTGCTTTCTTCAATTAAGTATGTTGTTTAAACTTTTGTTCAAATACTTCTAATAAGAAGTCATTCATAGACTCAGTTATATAATCCAATGTTTCCTATAAAGGTATAGGTGAAAATATACTTTTGTTTTAAGTGGAATTTTAGATATTGACACTCAAGTCCTCTCTTCTGAGCTGCACTTGAATATATTGACATTAAGAAATCAAATAGAAAGGCTAATTAGATTGTGGTATCCAGGTATAATGATGGGTTCAAAATTAGCTAAGTAACTGGAATTATGGGAAACTCAGTATTTCATTTTGTGATGAGACTTGCTTGGCCAAGTTTCCTAAAAGATCATTCAATTGATTTCATAAGCCAAACAGGCATTCAGTACAAGGATGCTTAAATGTTCTCCTCTTGAACAATAATCAAAGAAGTGGTCCATTATGAGATGCTCTGAACTTTTTGTGGTATTGAAATTTTCTTGGGATAATCATAATTAATTTCTATGCTAATTTCCAAGAGGCACCAATTTCTTAAGAGTTGTATGCTGTGAGAAATGTTCTTTCTAGGAATTTCTAGGAAATTTTCAGGCTATAAAGTTTTACAATTAATCCTAATATCAAACTTATATCAAACAAAATGTATAAAAGATTATGTACATATTCATTAGTATTATGAATATAAACAGAGCAAAGTGGAGTTACAATAACATTAATTCACAATTGCATTGTGAGGTTTACTTTATCCATAGATACCCTATGAGGTCTACAGTGAAAGAATCTCCATTTTTCAGATGGGGACATTGAGTCTTTCATAGATTGCTCATGATCACACATCTAATGGGTATCAAAAGCATGATTCAAACTCACATATTGACTTTATGTAGCATCCATCATAAGCAATAAGAACTATGCTTTTTTTTAGCTTTTTGAGTTAACTTTGTTCCTTTCTCTCCAATTATCTGAAGTCTCCTGACAATGTTTCACCTATGGCAACTCTCTTCTTATTCTTCTTGCTTATCCATTTAACCCTCTCCAGGTCTTCTGTTCTTCATCAATTCAATTTATTATTAGAAAAAGTACTGATTTCCAGTAGCCCCTTAAAGTCTTATAAAGTGGTCACTATAAAGCAGAATTATAAGGTATCTAGGGTGCATTGGATGTCATGCCTGGAGTCAGAAAGATTCATCTTCCTAAGTTCAAATCCAGCAGCAAATACTCATTAGTTGCATGACCCTGGGCAAGTCACTTAACCTTATTTGCCTCCATTTCCTTATTTCTAAAATGAACAGAAGGAAATGGCAAACTCCCATTTGGGTTTTCTTGGATCGTTAAGTGTCAGATATGATTGAAACAACAAACAGATGTCGTCCCCCCCCCTTTTTTTTTCTACTGTGCATGTTTTTTGTTTGTTTGTTTGTTTGTTTTAATCTTTCAACTGGTTCCAAACCCTTCAGGTTTGAGATCTATAGAATTTATAGATTTTTTCATTATTCAGCCAACTCTCCATTACTAAGAGACTGGTAAATTTAATCACTCAAGGAGATCTCTATATCAAAATTAGAAAGAAGCAGGAATATTATTATATATAATTATTACTAGTAATAATTATTACTAATTATAATAATTCCATTTATATAGCACATTAAGATTTATAAGGCACTGTAACCACATTACTGCCTTTGAACCACAAGTCTGTAGGGTAAATCCTGATGCTATTTTTATGCCCAATTTTACAAATGAGGAAAATTAAGACAGAGAGATTGAGTGACTTAATACTAGTCAAATACCTAGAGAGTGCATTTTAGTAGTGATGTGATGGCTTATGTTTGAATTTTAGTTCAGATACTAATATTTGTGACCTTGAATTTAGTCTTTTCCCTACTTGAGCCTCAGTTTACTTATCTATAAAATGCGCAACTGGACTTAATGATCTCTGATTTCCTTTCCCCATCTCTAAATTTAAGATTCAAAATGTGAGGAGGCAGAATTCAAGTCTGGGTTTTTCCTGACTCTAAGAAGTCCCGATCTCTTTCCATTAGACAGCTGATTCAGTTTAACTATTTACTTGCAAACCATTAATCATTTTCAAAAAAGTACAATTTGATTATGGGAAGTTTCCAATGAATGTCTACTTATTTGAGAATTATTAGCAGAATTGAAATATCCAATTAAAATTCAAATAGAAATTTGACAAATATGTATTGATTTCTTACTACATATAGGCAATGAGAAATGAGATACAAAAATATATGCAGTGGTTCTTTTCCCAGAAGAACTTCATACTCTTGTAGAAGTCACATTCAAATAACCACAAAATGAAGTTGAAGGAGTTAATACATAATAGATATACTAACAAAGTGCTATGAAAGGAAAGATCACTTTTAAATTAAGGGATTACAGAAGACTTAGTGAAGAGTTTATGAAATACTGAATACTTCCAGAAAATCCAAATTTAGCTTGACCAATCAACCCAAAGCTCACCACTGCTACCTCATGAATAATCATGGATTCCTGGTCTATTCTAAGTATTTTAGTCATGCCTCTTTTAACTAACTTTATTTTGAGATGAATGAAAAATCTGAGAGATAGAGTTGCTGGGTAATTAAGAATTTATTGATTTATTTATTTGTGTATTTATTTATTGATTAGTCTAACAAATAGTCATTAAATTGAGGCCAGTGGTCTGTCTTGTAATCAAAGATCCCAAATGAAGGTTACTGAGTGTATCAATATCTTTTGCAAAGGAGGTGTCCCTGATTGGTCAACAATTAAGGAAAGAATGAATATTATGATGAGAGGTGAGCTTTTTCTATCAAGGGGTTGTGGGATGTGACTTTGATCATGTCAGCACACCTAGGTCATTCTGCCTGCAACAATCTGTCCAAAAGAATCTAATCTCCATCCAGTCTGTCTTCGGTTGAACAACAGTGAAGTTTGTATAAGAATTCCACCTAGATAAGATGGTGTGGATGGGGTGAATTTTGGAGCAAGGTTAGAAACATCCTAGAGAGGCAGGGCTTTGAATGAGAAAGCAAAAAGAGGATCTTTGGATTCCTTGTATAAAATTGGTTATTAATATAAAAAGAAATTAATAATTTTTCTTATAATGAACAAGAGATGAAAAACATTCTAATAACAGATAAGTTATTAAAGATAAAAATAATGATTTAGAAAATGAGCCATCCTTACCTTGTTTCTGGGAAGTTTTCTTCATTGTTTTGTTTGTTTTGTTTTTCTTCTTTCCATTTAGATGCTTCATCTTCAGAAGATCTCTTTGGTCTCTTTGGAGTTTAAAAGCTATATAATGATGTCAAATTTCTTGATTATGGTTCTGGTGTAGTGAGGAAAGAGAGGAAAATTAGAATTCTTTCTTGGTAGGTGTTAATACTTAAGAAATTAGTGAACCATTTAACTGTGTTGTTCTTGTTGTTCAGTCATTTCAACCATCTCTAACTCTTCCATGTCCCATATGACATTTTTCTGGCAAAGATACTGGCGTGGCTTGCCATGTTCTTTTCTAGCTCATTTTAGAAATGAGGAAACTGAGGCAAATAGGGTTAAGTGACTTGCTCAGGATCACAGAGTTAATAAGTGTCTGTTGCTGTATTTGAACTCAGAATGATGAGTCTTTGACTTTAGACTTAGCACTCTATCAACTGTGTCATCTAGCTGCCCTAACCATTTAACTTATTCACTTATTAAAGCTAATTTTATGCATTGAGAACACTACTAATGGATGAGAGATATAAAACTTATATAAATCATGGTTCCACATTTCATGTAGCTTATAGTGTAGTAAATCATTAATATGCAAATACAGATAATTCAGACAGAATATTATATGACTACTGCATCATAAAAACAAACCTAGTTGCTATATGAGGTGGGGCTGGCATTGGGTAGAGGGAGATTATTTCTGCAGGAATTTCAAAGAAGGTTTTCTTCATTGAGTTTAGGAATTTAAAAGGCAATAGGAAGTCAGTCTATTCATTGGGATAGACTAGAGAAAAGACATTCCTAGAGAGAGTAAGTTTCATGAGAGAGAAATCCCATTGGATCAGAGCATGGAGTGCATTCAAGGAAGAAACTTATAATGACATAAGGCTAGAAAGAAAGGTTTTGCCAAATTGGGGAGGGATGCCAGGAGAGAACTGTGAACTCTATTTGGCAGACAATAGTGAGTCACAAAAAGTTTTAGAATCAAATTATGTATGGAAAAAATTATCTATTTATAGAATCCCAAGAACATTGAATATCAATGTAAGTCATTCCTTAACAACATAATTCCGTATTAATTTCTTTATTCTTTGAATTGCTCCTTATTAATTTAGCATTTTTCCTTTCCATCAATACTCCATCTTTCATGTATTCTTAGAATACCAAATAGTATGTGCTTTCAATTGTTTTTGGTGAGTCTTTTGCATGGTTTTCTACATACTTTTGGAATGCTTTTAGGGCCATCTCGGCTTTACTACTTTCTCATGGAGTAACCCAAATTGAGCACTTCCCTCTGTAAGGTTCATTTTCCTTTTCTAAAAATTGGTGATAATAATCCTTGCATTAACTTATATAAGAGATTTTTGTATGGGTGAATCAAAGAGATAATGTTATAGAAATCACTTTTCAAACTATGAATAATATAAATATCAATGATTATCATTACTATTAATTATATTAACAAATGAGATAATACATGCAAAGCACTTTGCAAACCTTGAAGTAATAATTGTAATAATTACTATTATTTCTACTATTGCTATTATTATCTTTGAAAGAAGCTTTATGAGAGGAACAAATAAAAAGAAACATTTGAGCTTGGAATATAGCAATGTATCTCATTTATGTTTGTAGAAATATTTTATTCCTAATAGGAAAATTTTCACTACAATGATGGGTCAAATTCCAAAAGCATATGTTCTGACAAATGTTTGTTTTTCATTTCTTTTCTTATAATGCTTATATTAATGTAATCAATAGGAAAATTTCAACAACATAGGGAAGGACAATGGGTAGAGACCAAATTTTCTTCTCTTAGGTCATAAATATTTCTCTTTTATTAATCATTTCCTGACCACCCCATCCCTAATAGCTCATCAAAACATTCCCTACATTCTTTCCCTCTCCTGACTTTTTAAAGAAAAGGATAAACATATAAAGGAGAAAATGGAGATAAAGGAAAATTTAGTAAAAGTAAACTTTTTAAAGTGACTATAGGTCATTTTATCCAAACCCCCTCCCTTTTTCATCTTTTGCGACCATGGTCCATGTCATTTTATATAGATGGTCCATTCAACACACTTGGAGCCTTCTTGATAAATGAATTAAAAAGCGTTTAACTATTTTCTATGTGCCAGGCATCATGTCAAGTTCTGATGAAATGGGTATATGTGTGAGATAATCCCCATTCTCAAGGAGGTTACACATAGAGAGTAATCAGGTGGTGGATCACAATGGAAGGAGAAATACCAAATTCACATTTGATCTTAGACACTTACTGGCTGTGAGAACTTGGACAAGTTACTTAAAGTCTGTTTACCTCACTGTCCTCATCTATAAAATGGGGCTAATAATAGTATCTATCTCCTAAGATTGTTATGAGGATAAAATGAGATAATATTTGTAAAGCATTTTGCAAACATCAAAGCATCACATAAATGCTAGCTATCATTATTATGATTATTGTTACTATTATTCTAATAGGGGAGATAATGGATATAGGGGAATCCTAGCTAGGAAAGGGAGTAATGGGGACCACAAGGATAAAAAATCTTGATCTCTTGACATTAGATAAATATAAATAGAGCAAAAGGCTATTCCTATCATATATTGTTCTTACTCTGTAATTGGCTTAATTTCTTTTCTAGTTATTCATTTTCTGATGATATCCGATGATATTACGTTGTGCAATAAACCATTCGTAATATGCTATCACCAATTTATTGCCACAGTTGAATAATTAACAATAATGCTTACTTTGTGCCAGGAGCTTTACAATTAGTATCTCTTTTAATCTTCCCACCCAGTCTCTGGGTGATTGAATATATGGAACTATGGTATTTCATGATACACAGTCATTTGATATCACCAGAAGAAAACATATATGGGAAGGATCTGTGATAAATTCATCGGCTTGGGAAACTCACAGTGTAAGAATCCCCGCCCTGAGGAATGCCACAACAGAACTCTGATTTCATAATAAAATCCTAGAATGTTGCCTGTGGCATACAAAGATAAAGTGACTTTGTTCACAGATGTACAAACAGGAAGTATAAAAGGTGAATATTAACTCAGGTGTTATTGCTTCCAAGCCCAGAACTCTGTCCACTATTCAATGCTACCAGTCTATCCATCAAGCAGTAGTGTTTCTAATGATGAACAATGGTATTTTGGGTTCCAGGAAGAAGCCTGGGGTCATTAAATTGCTGTATATTTCCTCCTATGTAGTCCAGATCACTCTCTTTCTAATACCTACCACACTAATGCCTATCAAATATATTAAAAACATTATATGTGTAGTGCACAACTATGATATAGAGAAAAGGGGCACTGGATTTGGAATGCAGGTTCAAATCTTAACCTTCAGTTTCTTTATGTATAAAATTAGAATTAGATAACCTGTAGAGTTTTCTTACAGCTTTAAATCTATGGATGCTATTATACATATATATATATATATATATATATATATATATATATATATATATATATATATATATATATATGAGATAATTTTAAAATCAAAATGCACTTAAGATTATTTTGATAACATTAATAATAAATCAATTCACTTCATATAATTAGCATAGTTAAGTTGAAGATCAACTATTTTTAAAAAATAGTTTTCTCTCTGGGATAGTCTGTCTCTCAGATCTGTGGAGAAAGAAGGAATCTGTGGCCAAGGAAAAATTAGAGAACATTATGAAATGTAAAATGGATAATTTTGATTATATTAAATTTAAAAGTTTTTGTACCAACAAAACCAATGCAGCCAAGATAAGAAGGGAAGCAGAAAATGTTTTACATTCAAGGGCTGATAAAGATCTCATTTCTAAAATATATAGAGAATTGATTCAAATTTATAAAAATACAAGCTAATTTTCAATTGATAAATAGTCAAAAGAATATGGACAATTTTTAGAGGAAGAAATTGAAGCATTTCTAGTCCTATGAAAAATGCTTTAAATCTCTATTGATTAAAGAAATGCAAATTAAGACAACTCTGGGATACCTCTACACACTTTTCAAATTGGCTAAGATGACAGGAAAAGATCATGATAAATATTGGAGGGAGTATAGCAAAACTGGGACAGTAATGCATTGTTCATGGAGTTGTGAATTGATCCAACTATTCTGGAGCACAATTTAGAACCATGCCTAAAAGGCTATCAAACTGTGCATACCCTTTGAGCTAGCAGTGTCTCTACTGGGTCTGTATCTCAAAGAGATCTAAAAAGAGGGAAAAAGACTCGTGTGCAAAAATATTTGTAGCAATTCTTTTTGTAGTGGCAAGAAACTGGAAACTGAGTGGATGGCCTTCAGTTAGAGAATGGCTGAATAAATTATAGAATATGAATGTTATGGAATATTATTGTTCTGTAAGAAATGACCAGAAGGATGATTTCAGAAAGTTACATGAACTGATGCTAAGTGAAGTGAGTAGAAGAAGAGAATACTATACACAGCAGGAACAAGATTATGTGTATGTGATGATCAACTGTGATGGACTTGGCTCTTTTCAACAATGAGGTGATTTAGGCCAATTCCAATAGACTTGTGATGTAGAGAGTCACCTGCATCTAGAGCAAGGACTATGGGGACTGAATGTGGATCACAGCATGGTATTTTCACCTTTTTTGTTGTTGTTTACTTGATTTATTTTCTTTCTCATTTTTTCCCCTTTGGATCTAATTTTTCTTGTGCAGCATGATAAATGGAAATACATTTGGAAGAATTGCACATGTTTAATCTATATTGGATTACTTGTTGTTTGGGGATGAGGGTAGGAGGAAAGGAAGGAGAAAAATTAGGAACACAAGGTTCTGTAAGAGTAAATGTTGAAAACTATCTGCATGTATTTTATTTTTGCACATATGAGTCCTTTTCCCTCTTTTAAGGTCTCCTACTGCACCATGTTGCTATTTTTAAATGCCCATTTTGCAGATGAGGAAAGTAAGAGTTTATATATACATAACTTGTAATTGGTTAGCTTATAAAATTAGTAATCATCACATTTTGTTTGCTATTGACCCATTTTTAGTCATGTCTATCTCTTTGAGACTCCATTTGGGATTTTATTAGAGTGGTTTGCCATTTCCTTCTCCAGCTCATTTTATAGATTAAGGAATTGATACAAACAAGTGATTTGCCCACAATCACATAATTAGTAAATGTCTGAAAATGGATTTTATCTTCCTGACTGCAATTAGTTCAGATTCAAACCCAGATCCCCTTGATTTGTCTTGCACACTTTCTATTTTATCATATTGTCTCTATAATATCTCTCCAATTTCATATGGCTTTAAAGTTTACAAAGTACTTTTACCTCAGGAGCCATGAATAACATGTAAAGCAAATATTATCATTCTTGTATTTTTCAATAAATAAATTAAATGAGTTTTCCCAGAAAGAGAAAGAAAATAATCTGTCTAGGGCCATACCAATTACAAATATTAGAGAACAGCATGTCCCTCCAAGTCATGTATTTTTCCAAACCCAGAATGATTCCACAGTCATGGACTTCTATTTTGACCCCAGACAACTGTCCCCAAGATGCATTCATTCCCTGTCTTAAATTCAGGAACTCTAAAAGAGTGGGTCTAAAATCATCATACTAGAGGGAAAGTTAATTAAGTTAAATACTATACCTGTCATGGAATGAGAGGCAAAATCTTCCTGTGAGAAGAAAAAGAAAAAAAGAGAAACTCAGTACTAGCTATTTAGGGATATCAAATAAATACCTGGTCTAATGAAATAAGAAACTGGCTGATTCATGTGAAAAGAAATGAAAGGTGTGACTTGATTATTGCCAGCTAAGTGGAATTCAATTCAATGATGTTTTATAGGGAAACAAAAGGGAGGAATTTGTCTAGCTTCTCAATCCTTGGATGGAGTGGTTTATTTCTCTTCAAAAGCAGAAAATTGGATTAAGCTGAAACTCAGACAAGTAATGACGCACATGTATAAGAAATGGGTTTAACTCACAGCACCTTCTCTGAAAGTCCTTTTCTCTTTGTAGAGGTCTTGTGTTGAACCCTTTGCTATTATTGTTTGTTCTTGGTCCTTGAAGAGGACTAATGGGGGTAGAGGGTAAAGCCTTGATTTGCCCATGAAGTGGATGTAAGTGAGGCAGGGCAAGGCAAAGTCCTCAAGCCTTACTCTCTCCTCCAGACCCATCTAAGTCCAATGACAAAACAAAACTCAAGACTACAAGCAATGGATTACCTTAATCTTTCTAACTTAAGTTTTTCCCCAGTCCTCAATTTATTTGAGGCATCAGAAAAAGCAACAATACTCAAACAAATATATATAGAACAAAAATAAGATTTATTTTGAAGACAGGCATTTGCAGCTGGAAAAATCAGCAAAGGCCTTATTCAGAAGGTAACATTAGGGAGGATCTCTTTCCCTCCTCCCTCCTTTCCTTCCTTCCTTCCTTCCTTCCTTCCTTCCTTCCTTCCTTCCTTCCTTCCTTCCTTCCTTCCTTCCTTCCTTCCTTCCTTCCTTTCTTCTTTCCTTCCTTCCTTCCTTCCTTTTTTCCTTCCTTCCTTTCTTCCTTTTCCTTCCTTCCTTTTTATTCAATATTGTATTTTCCACCAGTTACACAAAAATAATTTTTAATAATAATTTTTAAAACGTTGAGTTCCAGATTCTCTCCTATCCTCTCTCTTCATACTCCACTCATTGAGAAGGAAAGCAATTCCATATAAATTATGCACGTGTAGTCATGCAAAATATTTCCATAAAACCCATGTTATAAAAGAAAATATAGATCAACCCCCCAAGAAAAATAAAGTTTAAAAAGTATGCTTCAGCCTGTATTCAGATACCATTAATTCTTTCCCTTATATGGATAGCATTTTTCGTCATAAGTTGAGTTATCTTAGATCATTGTGTTGCTGAACATAGTGGTCACTCACTGATTATTTTACAATATTGCTGTTACTTTATATACAGTACATTTCACTTTGTAACTGCTCATATAAGTCTTTCCAGTTTTTTCTGAAAGCATCCTGTTCATAATTTCTTACAGCACAATAATATTCCATCATGATCATATACCACAATTTGTTCACCATTCTCCAAAGGGCATCTCTTCAGTTTTCAATTCTTTGCCAACAGAAAAGATTTGCTATGCATATTCCTTTTTCTTTTTTTTTTTAACCTCTTTTGAGATAGTAATGGTATTTCTAGGTCAAAAGTTATGCACAGTTTTATAGCCATTTGACCATAATTTCAAATTGCTCTACATAATGGTTGAATCAATTCACAACTTTGCCAACATTGCATTAATGTCTCATTTCTACCACATCCTTTCCAACATTTATCATTTTCCTTTTCTGTCCTACTAGCCAATTCTGATGAGAGTAAGGTTCACTAATTCTCCCTTACCTTCCTCCTTTTTCCCTCCACTGTAAAAATCTTTTTCTTGCCTCTTTTATGTGAAATAATTTTCCCCATTCTCCCTCTCCCTTTCCCTTTCTCTCAGTATATTCCCCTCTGACCCGTTAATTTTATTTTTAAAGATTCATTCCTTCACATTTAACTGACACCTATGCCCTCTATTTATACTCCTTTTAACTGCCCTTATATTAAAAAAAGTTATTTTAAGTAATAGGTATCATCTTCCCATCTAAGAATGTAAATAGTTTAACTTTAGTAAGTCTTATATTTTACCTCTCCTGTTTACCTTTTTATGTCTTTCGTGTCTTATATTTCAAAATAAAAATTTCTAGTCAGCTCTAGTCTTTTCACCAAAAATGCTTAAAGTCCTCTATTTTATTGAATATCCATTTGTCCCCTGAAGGATACACAGTTTTGTTGGATAGGTGATTCTTGGTTGTAATCCTAGCTCCATTGCTCTCCAGAATATCATATTTTAAGTCCTCCAAGTCTTTAATGTAAAAGGTAATGAATTTTATGTTTTCCTGACTGTGACTCCATTATACTTAAATTGTCTCCTTCTGGCTGCTTGCAATATTTTTTTTTCTTGACCTGGGAGTTCTGGAATTTGGCTATAATATCCTTGGAAGTTTTCATTTTGAAATCTCTTTCAGGAAGTGATCAGTAGATTCTTTCAAATTCTATTTTACCCTCTAGTTCTAGAATATCAGGGCAGTTTTCCTTAATAGTTTTTTGAAAGGTGATATCTAGACTCTTTTCTTTTGACCATGGCTTTCAAGCAGTTGAATAATTTAAAATTATCTTTTGTCTATTTTCCAAGTTAGTTTTTTTTTCAATGAGATATTTTACATGATTTATTTTTTCATTGTTTTGATTTTCTTTTATTGTTTCTTGATTTCTCATAAAGTCATTAACTTCCATTTTCTCAATTCTAATTTTTAAGGAATTTTTCTTCAGTTAACTTTTGTACTTCCTTTTCCATTTTGTCATTTCTGCTTTTTAAGTCATTCTTCTCCTCACTGAATTTTTATACTTCCTTTTTATTACTTAACCTATTCTGTTTTTAAGGTGTTATTTTCTTCAGTATCTTTTTGTGTGTCTCCTTTACTTTTTTCCATGATTTTCTTGCATTACTATTGTTTCTCTCCCCAATTTTTCCTCTACCTTTCTTATTTGAGTTTCAAAATCCTTCTGTGGCCTGAATCCAAACCACAATTTTCTTGGAGGCTTAGGTAGATGCGTTTTGACTTTGTTGTTTTGTTCTGAGTGTGTTGGATTTTCCTTGACACCATAGTAACTTTCTACAGTCAAAATTTGTTTGCTAATTTCCCCTTGACTTTTAATTCTTTATTAAAGTAGTGCTCTGTTTCCAGGGTGGAGAGTACCCTCTCCCAAGCTTCAGGAGTTTTATGCAGCTGTTTTCAGTGATACTTTTGGGGCCTACAACTTTTTAGTTCTTCTAAGGTGATATGATCTAAGAAGAGGAGTTTCTAGTTATGCTGGCCTATGCTCTAGTCTGTGAGTGTCCACCGGTGCTTTTTTCCACTTTGGAACTGTGAGGAGAATCTCTACTCCACTGGTGTACTAATGCTCCTCCCTACTCTCAGAATGCTGTCCATGACTACAACCCAGATCCAAGTATAAGCAAAGCAACCAAGTCCTGCCTCAGTGCTAGCAAAGAAACTTTTGTAATCTCCTTCTGACAAGTTGTTTGACCTTTTTACCATCTCTTAACTGAAGTTAAGAACTTCAGTAGCAGCCACCAACACTGCGAATTCTTTGGCTCCCAAGACCTGGATTTGGTTTGCTGACACCAGGGCTATGGAGGCACAGTCTGTGTGGACTGTGCTCCACTTTCACTATAATGCAACAGACCTTTCCTTCTGTCTTTTTAAGCTATATTGGACTGGAAAATTGTTTCATTCTGTCTTTTCTGGGTTCTGCCATTCTAGAATTGTTTTAAGTCATTGTTTAAAGATATTTGGAGGGGTTTGGGGGAGAGCTCAGACAAGTTTTTATCTTTCCTCTGCCATCTTGGCTCTTCCCCTTGGGATGCTATTTGAAAGAGGTTTAGGTTTTCTAAGAGGGTGAAATCAGGGGAGTGCATTCCAGGCATGCAACACAGCCTGAGCAAAGGAATGCAAATAGGAGATAGAATATTGCATGTGAAAAACAGCAAGAAAGCCAGTTTGGTCAGACCATAGAGCATAGTAAGACTGGAAAGGTAGGTTGAAGTCAGGCTGTGAAAGGTTTTAAATGACAGAGAAGTTTATATTTGGTTCTAAGATAATAGAAAACTTTGGGAGTTTAATGAGTAGGGGAATGCCATATGGCTTAGGACTATCAATTTGGCAATCATGTAAAAAAAAAGAGAAATATAAGTTAGGGAGAACACCGATCTTCATACCAATCTTATGGGATTAATAAGGAATGCATAATTTATAACCATTTGATAAATAAGGAAATTCAGGTTCAGAAAGATTAAATGATATGAATGTCATATGGTTATTATTAATAGCAACAACAACAATAGCTAAGGTTTCTATAGCATCTTAAGGCAAACAAAACTTTTTTTATAACTCTATTTACATATAATAAGTATTAACTTGTTAGTTTCTTAGACAATTCTTGGGCAACTCTGAAAGACTTTTTAAGTTATAGAACCCAGGATATTCTAAGGCCACATCTAGGATCAAGAAGGAGAAACTATATTATTTTTAATAATGAATTAAAAGGCAGTTGGAATTCTGTAAAGTTATTACATAAATTTTCTTTTCATTCATCATGACAGGAGCTACATACATTTGAAAAATCATAATATGCAAGGCTTATTATTTATTCACTCTATACAAGATATGTGTGCTAAATGAGATGAATCCGTTGCACTAACTGCAGCTTCCCCAAGAGTCCTTAGTCCATAGATTAGGAATTTCCTTTCTACAAGCAAATAAACATCTAATAGCAATTTGAACTTGATAAATGCTTTGAACCTTTTGAATTTAGAGTACTTTAATAACTGAGGTTCTGCAAGGCCTTCTCTAACTATTCCAATTCTGAGAACTCTCTCCTCTCTCAGTTCAGTGTTCCATTAGCCTGCAGCTATATAATCTTAAACCTAATTATGTGATATGGTATCAATATAAGCATGCACATAATTATAGACAGTTATATTCTTTTCTGATTAATTCATGTGCACTAGTCCTTTCTTCCCAATTAGAATATTAATTCCTTTAGGGCAAGGACAATGTCTAATACTTATTTTATATTTCCCACAAGTCCTAGCACAATGATTGACACATAGTAGGCTCTTAGCGATAATGTATGGGCTGACTGGGTTGAGAAAAGAAAGTACCATATTTTTCTCCCCAAACAAGGTTTTAACAGCAAATGTTAACTAGGAAACTTAGGGGAGCCCATTATAGCCTATGAGCTATAAGTAATCAGTTATGATGTGACTTCAGTGTATAGAAGTGGTATCTAGCTAATATATTTATAAGATGACAGTTTCATCAATGAATGTAAGATTGGTCTCAATTTTGTTGCCTTAGGTTAGAATGTTGGCATTTAGGTGTATGAAGGAAAGAAGGAGCTGCATTTTTGTGGAACTCCTGAGGATTTTTATTTATTTTTATTATTTTTTTCAATCTTTGTTTTGATCTAATCTGCCAGCTGGGATGGTAAAATGGGGAGAAGGTAATTGTATTGTTTCTTCACTTTCCTTTCCTCAAATAATCCCATCTACTGTGATTTTGCTTTATACTCACCTAAAACAGGAATCAGTTGATTTAAACTCATAAACTTATGACAGCACACTCAGCTAGAGTCTAGGCCAAATATTTGTAAAAGAGTTGACTAGAGTGTTCCTTTTGGAGACAAAGAGAGATCCAACTCTATTACTGCAGAGCAAGGCAAATTTGGAAAAGGGAAATGTATTTGGAATGATGTGGTTAATAATCAGGTCACAGAACAAGAAAGATATCAGGAAAACACACCAGTTGGGTTGAGAGGAGTCATCTATGTATATATGAGGAAAGAACTGTATACACAAGGATATCTTCAAAATAAATACAAAGGAAAAGCTACTGCTATTCCTACAATGTGAATTTATTTTTGAATTACTTAATCTTGAGTAAGCTAAAAGAGTTGGAAATAAGATCAAGCATGATTTGCAATCAAAAAGGAAAATTTTCCAGATATTATTTTTTTGGTTATGATACCAGATGCAATCATCTGGTTTCTTTATGCGAGAAAGATTTTGTTTGGCTACTGGAAATGAAAACTATACTTTTAAATAGTGATCTGGTATTTCATCAGAAAGGTAGAATGCAGTATCCTTAGCTTCATTATTTTGTAGAATCAGAAGTTGGTTTGGGTATGCTCTAGTTATCAGTATGATATCATGAAAAGTTTGAAGGGTTTACAATGAGAGATCTGGTTTTGGGTCCTACCTGCTTTACTTTTGACTTGTTTTAAAGTCAATATTTTTGAGACACTCCTCCTCATTTGTAAAATGAAGAAGTTATAAACTGACTTTTAGGACTCCTTCCAGTTTTAAATTAAAAAAAAAAAAAAGACTGTGGAAAGTGACCAATCCTTTCAGGTTGCCATAGAAAGAAGCACCTCAGAGATGAAATTCCTAACCTATTACCTGTAAATGTATACAAAGAAAGAATCAAGCACAAATATGAAAAAACTTTCTTCATGGCTGAATGATAAGATAAAGGAAACCAGGACAGAAGTCATATGAAAGACAGTGCATATATAGAGCCATAGTTCAGAGAAGTGGTTGAAAGCAGGTTTTGTGATAGCCCATATTCTTTGTCATATTTATAGATGAGAGACAGAGAGACATAGACTGAGAGAGACAGAAGCACAGAGACACAGAGAGAGATGAAGTCATACTGCCAATGAGGGACTGTGTATAGGTAACTGGAGGGCAACTCCCCAGCCTCACTGTCATTCTTGGCCAGTACAGAGATGGAGAATATAGCTTGCCTGAAGATAATTTTGCTTAATCTTGGCAATCTTCCAGGATAGACAAAGATCAAGTCATTCAAAACCTTAATTAGGCTATACAATCCAATAATGGATTGCCAGATTAGTTGAGAGCTTTCTAGAGAGATGTGACTTTCCCTAAGTGGTCCCTCTTCCAAGGAGATCACCTTTCTCTTGGCTGACTTTTATATGAAGGAGGTAACATAGAGAAGTAGCCAATGCGGGCATCTACTGAGCTGTACAGGCTTTCAGTAATGAGTCCAGGCAGGTTCCTTTCACTATGCCAGAGGGAAAGAGGAAAGAAAAAGAGAGAGGAAGGGGGAGGAAGAAAAGGGAGGGAAACAGAGACAGAGAGAATATTTGTTAGGTTCTTATTATGTTCCAGACTCTATGCTAAACATGGAAGATGCAAGTACAAGCAAGAAAGACAGTCTCTGCCATCTAGGAGTTTCTATTTGAATGTAAGACAGTTCATAAAGGGATTCCAGCAAAGGAAGGTTACTCAAAGAAACACAGTGACTAGAGAGGAGAGAAGTGGTGTTGGAAGCTGGACCTCAGCAAGATAAAATGAAATAAATTAAATTTAAATTAAAGCTCATTCAGAACTGGAGGACACAAGGATAGAGTTCAAGGTTCTAGTAAGCATTAGATTAGGGTCATGGATAAAGTGCCCTATCAGAGGTCAGACAACCAGAAGTGAAGGCTGTTTTGTGGCTCTGGATTAAGAAGTAATTTGGAGCTGGGTCAAGGCACAGAAATCCATGAGGCACAGAAGAGCAAATGCAATAGAGGTGGAATGCAGAAAATAACGAGGCTCCACAAAATCCCTGAGAGTTGCAGACTTGCAAGGAAACTTGCTTTCAACATCACCTGGGTAGAAACTGAAAGAGCGGAGAATCAATGTGCCATCACAAAGTAGGTACAGCCAGGGGACAGGTCAAATGGACTCGCAAACCTTTGAAATACACTTATTGCTGATCAGTTACACAGATTCATGGGGCAAGAGGTATTGTAATTGAAAGATGAATCAGGAGGCAGAGAATAGAGAGGATAGATTGATTACTATGTGCTAACCACAATAACTGACACCCACAGTTGATTGTCAATGGTGTTTTACATATTTTAAAGGTTCCTGAAAAGATCAAAGCTGAACTGAAGTCAGACCTCCTGGGGGAGGCTACTCTCTCAGGGATTTACTGCATGTCAAGTACCAAATTAAGTTGCATCATAAAATGTTAATACATGGTGTTTCCAGGTAGGAGGTAATTTGAACTACACTTACAGAGTGATCAAAGCTAAGATATACCAGGTAATAGAATGATGTTCCAGAAATCAAAGTTTAAGTATTGCCTCTGACATTGACTTGCTGTGACATGGTGGCAACTCATTTGATCTCCTGGGCCACCTCAGTTCCTTCATTATACAATGACAAAGATGGACTAGGAGATCTCTAAATTCCCCCCTACCTCTAGAATTCTATGCCCAATCCAGTATTAGATTATTCTCTCATTGTTAAGAATATGACAGCTGCTTAGAAATCATGCAGTCCACATGCTACACAAAGAACTGTTATTTAGGAAGAAAGGAGCCAGCAGCCATTTCCATCTGCATGCTACTGGCTTGTGTCTTAGAGAACTGAGCCAGAAGTAACAAAGCTAGCCCAAGTTAGCCAGGGTTTTGGTTCCAGGTGTTATCTATGGAGATCCTGATTCTTCCCCCATCCCATTAGGTAATGCCATCTGACCAGCTTGCCTCTTCACTCAGCCCTTGGGTTCCTAATGCGCAGTATTTTGCAATCTTCCCTTTCTTAGGGCCTGCCTTGACACTGAGGCAAAATGTTCCTGGTGTACCGCTTGGCCTGGGGACAAATACCATGTGGAATAAAGATCAAGAGCAAAAGAAGCACAAGCAGCCACCACTTCCTCCTCAAGCCCAGGATAAATTCATCTCTACTGACTTACCCATGTTCTAGTAAGTCATAAAAATAAGAGTTAGAGCATTTAAAATGAACTTTTCTAGTAGTTAGGGCAGCCAAAAATAAGGTATGTAGGAAGAGTGTTCATTAGACTTTTCTAAGACCAATTATTCTTCATCTAAATTTCCTCATTTTTGTTGAGGGCATCATCAATTTTCTGTCATACAGGATTACATTCTTAGCTCATTCCTCCCCTATACTTTCTAAACTAAATAGTTACCAAGTTATATTTATTCTATTTCCATAGAACCTTTAGCATGGTGTATTTAAAATGTATTGTAAGCCTTAGAGCACTTTATAAATTTGAATGGTGATGAAAAGGACCTGTCTACTCCTCTTTACTACAGTAAGCCATCACCCTAGTTTCAGCTTTTATTACCCCTTCTTCGACTGCCTGCTTCTGATTTCTCCAATCCATCTTTTATAGAGACACAGAAGCTAAAATAATCATACTAAAGTATTTATTTAAATATGACAATGCTGCTGCTTAAAAATTTTCAGTGGCTCCCTATTCCATCTGAAATAAATTAACTGGTAAGTCTCCCCTTAATCTGGCTCTAACCCATCTTTCCAGACAACTCACCTTATATCTTTTCACAATTCTTTGTTGCAAACTGGACTATTGGTTCTTCATATTCCATCTCCCATATTTGTGCCTCTGTATGAGTTATCTCCCAGATATGGAAAATAGTCTCTCTTCATCTTGTCATTTAGGAATTTTTTAACTTCCTTCACAGATCCTTACTAGTTGTGTGACTTTGGCTAGGCAAATCACTTGATCTCTACCTCTTACCTCGAAAGGTGGCTGTGAATTTCAAATGAGATAATATTTGGAAAACAATTTGCATAGTGCCTGGCACATAGTAGGTATTTAATAAATGGTTTCCCTTTCTTCTCCCCTTTTATTTTAGGTGCCACATTCTACTCAAAATCTTTCCTGAATCTCACTAAAACTCCTAGTTAGTGCTTGCCTCCTCCTTCTCAAATTGCTTTACAATTGTTTCATGTTCCTTGAGGCAATGTTTATTTTTGTACTTGTACCCAAGCTCCTAGAGCAATACTTTGTATATGTGAACTTCTGTGTATGTATATGTATATGTTTATACATACACATATACATTTCTGTATGTATCTATATATCTGTGTGTAGCTGTTTAATAACTGTTTGTTGAACTGAATCTACTACCAGAAAGTTAGTAGTTGCTTAAAGATTTAAAACTTAAAAATTTTAATTATAAATTGATCTTATTCACATAAAAGCAAGACTAATATCCAAAAACCATCCAATTTCTATATTAAGCTTAAAGGGAAGTGATATGGATAGCTAATACTTTGATTTAGACAGAGTGATTCCATAAACAAATAAGGAAAATGTGGAGTAGTTTACTTGTCAAATCTATGGAGATGAAAAGAATTTATGACCAAACAAGATATAGCAGATATAGCAAGCATTATAAGATGCAAAATGGATAATTTTAATTATGTTAAATTAAAAAGGTTTTGCACAAATGTGCATTTAATTACCAATGTGATTAAAATTAGAAAAGCAGAAAGCTGAGAACATTTCCAGCAAATTTCTCTGATAAAGGTCTCATTTCCCAGATATATAGAGCAAATTTACAAGAATACAAGTCATTTTCCAATTGATAAATGATCAAAACATATGACTACAAGGTTTTGCAACAGTGAATGTTGAAAATCATCTTGAAATGTACTTGGAAAAATAAAATCCTATTTAAAATGAAAAAAAGTATCAAAGTATTTGTGTGAAAGCAAATTGAAGGAGAAATCAATCAATTAAGCATTTAAATTCCTGATATGTGTCAAGCACTTAGTACATATACACAAAAAGTAATAGAAAGTAATTGGTTGGAGACAGGATACTCTCTTTCTGAATTTTCATGATTCTATTGCAATCTCAGTCTCCTTTACTAAATCATCATCCATGTCATGCTTCTTAACTATGGGTATTCTCCAAGGCTCTATCCTAGATCCTCTTCTCTCTATATACTTCATTTAGCAACCTCATCAGCTCCAGTGGGTCAAACATTATCTTTGTTCAGATGATTCCTGAATCTATATATATATTTTTAGTTTCTCTTGAACTCTAGCCTTATATCACTAACTAACTGCCTATCGGACATTTAGATGTTTTATAGATATCTCAAACTCAGTACACCCAAAATTGAACTCATTATTTTTTCCCTCTAAAACCACTTTTCTTTGTGAACTTCCTTATTTCTTCTATGTCACCATAACTTAGATTCAAAGTCTCAGGGTCATTCTTAACTCCTCATTTTCATTAATGCCATATATCCTGTTTGGTTTTCAAATATTATTTCTACCTACACAGCATCTTTCAAATACCTTCCCTTTCTCTGCACTTGACATGATTACCATCTTTTTCAGGCCATTATTACCTGGATTATTGTTGTTGCTTTCTAATTAGTATTTCTGCCTCAAGTCTATCCCCAGTTATATTTTCTGCATAACTGGCAAAATAATTTTGCTAAAGGACAGAAATGATCACATCCCTCTCTCAAATGGAACTCCAGTGGATTACTATGGCTTCTAGGATCAAATATAAAACTTCCTGATGGTATTTAAATTCTTGATTAATGGCTTTAACATACCTTTCCAGCTTTATTACACATTATTATACACTATTACATGTATAGCAAAATCAGAATTTAAATCCAGATCTTTTAAGTTCAAAACCACACTAAAGCTACTTATAAAAGTTTAGGAACAAAGCTTATTCACTTAGAAATTTTCCTCTATTATGTATTTTCCTTCTACTTTTAAGTCTGAGGAATTAAAAGGTTTCCATTTCTTATAAGAATTTCTCATCAATTAATATTATCACAGCTGATCTATGAACAAAATTCTCAGTAGCAGAAGCTTCTCCTGTCTCCACAAAATCTAAGACATAGAGGCCATTCCTCCTGACCAACAAAGACTCATCTTTGCAGAGAAGCAGCTGGAAGATAATCATATTCTGTCTGACTTCAACATCCAGAAAGGATCCACCCTCTATCTGGTCCTGAATCTTAGACCTGAGATGAGGATCTTTATTAAGACTCTTTAAGGCAAGCCCATCACCTTAGAGGTAGAGCCCAGTGACACTATATTTAACTATAATTTATTTCCATAGCAGTCTTTTAGGAAATTATTTGCTAATTTTTTCATTTAACTCTCTCCTCCATCTCATCTTCTTCTATTTCCTTTATGCTCTCCTCATTATTCACTTGTCACCTATTATGAATATGCTTATCCCAGCCAAGGAAGTGAGATTATTGCTTCCTCTTTCTATATTGTTGTTTCACATTTCTATGCATAATATTGAACATTTACTGTGCCATTAGTCAATCCCTTGTACTATATCAAAAAGATAGGCTCTTTACTGTGTTTTACTTGCTTGTGAAATCTCAAAGACAAGAATCCCAAAGCATAAATTTTCTATTTGATAACTTCTGTCCAAAATTATTCTCCTTCAAAGTTCTATATAAAACAAGTAGCACCAATAGATAAATCTGGGGCTGGAGGAAGGGGAGTTCTATGAACTTGGATGGGAAAAACATGACATCTTTATTCTCACTGATCTTCAATTGAAATTAGAATTTTTTTGATTTATGAATTTCTTCTATCATTCTGAGAAAGGGTCCAAAGGCATCAAAAGACTGCCAAAGACCCCCAAAAGGTAAAGAATCCATGATATGAATGTGAAGCGCCTTTCCTCTAGCAGATACTTAATAAATAGTTGCTTAATGAATTGAAATAAATTGAATCATGAAAGATACATTACCTCATAACAAGAAGCATTACCAGATTCAAGTGAATCTGTTTTCTCCTCTCATTCGTGATAGAAGTTCCTATTGTTTCAGAGTGATAAATGGCAGCTCTGACAGTCTATAAAATCTATTTACCAATCTCTAGAAAGCAATGGAAATCTCTTAGTAAATGTTCTTTTAGTACTCACCTTTAAATGCTACTTACTTTCTCCTCTGAGGCAGGGCAGATCTGTGTTGAAAGCAGCTTTGGACAGCTGGATTTATCACTCTTAAATTGTCAGAAAGCCAAGTTTTCTTTGGAAGGCATGAGTACTCGTGTAACGATGGGCGTGGAAGAAGGAGAAAAGGAATGAGTGAGAAAGTAAGTGTGTGTGTGTGTGTGTGTGTGTGTGTGTGTATGTGTGTGTGTCTGTGTGTGTGTGTGTGGGTGTGTGTCTGTGTGTGCGTGTGCGTGGGCGTGTGTGTGTGTGTGTGTGTGTGTGTGTGTGTGTTGAGCAGGTCCTTATTGGTTTCCTTGTAAAATTTCCCAAGTTTCCTTAGAAAAATCCAGAATATAATTTCAATTTAGTAAGTATTTATTGTTGCTTAACATAAAACTACTCACTGTCTCCTTTCCCTTCCTCCTCCCACCTCTTTGTATCACTTAACAAGCATATAAAGTCACAGAATCTGTCATTTTTTATACATTTCTCCCATCTCCAGCTTCCTGCCTCGGTTTCTATCCCACTTATCATTTTTCTCTTTTCACTTCTGTACTTTGCAGGGAGAATTTGGGGTGGGGTAGGATGGGGTGGGGGAAACTCTTGAGATAACAGCTTATCTGTCTCTCTGTAGATTCATGAGTCATAATTTTGCCAAGATGAGTCTTCTCCCTGAAGCTTAAAACAATTCGTTCTGAACTGAAGTTCAGAGAAGTGAATGAAATAATGATTTGTCTAATATAACCTAGCTATCTTTTGGCTGAGCTGGATTTTGATTTCAGTTGTCCCTAGTGCTTAAGCATTCTACTGTCACTTCTTCACTCACAACTCACTCTTTCAGTTTACTCTCTCTCCTTAAGCCCTCAGTTTTCCCTTTTCTCACCTCAGATGGTTTACTATTATTTGTCACCAAGATTAAAACCATTTTTCTCCCTCTTCACCTCCTTTCCTTACCTCCTCATATTCTTCACCCTTTCTCTTTTCTCCCCTCTTCTTTTCCCTTCCTCTTCTCTCCCTTCTTCCTTTCCTCTCCCATTATTGAGGTCTAAGACACCTCAACAATGTTAGGTGCCGCAGGTATGGCAAAATAGTTCACAAGGTCAATTTGTCTCAAAGTTGAGGGGTGAAGATTTATTTACGTTACTAATAGCTGGCTAAGTTCCAGAAAAACTTAGCAAGGAACCAGGAAGGTAAATTTCAATTCACAAGCTCAATTTGTCTCCAAGTTAGGAGGCAAAGATTTATTTATGCTACTAATAACCAGCTAATCTCCAGAAAAACTTGGCAAGGAATCAGGTGCAAAAAGGTAAATTTATAGGGAAAAGTAAGAGAGACCAGTAAGTACTTCCTGTCACTGATATGGAGATCCAACTCTGACTTTGTGTGCAGGTGCAGTACCCATAGTCCTCTGAGCATAGATGGGGATTAGGAGGGAAGAAGGAGAACATCACCAGGTCAAATGGCAGGCACCCAATTTGTTCTACACCCGCTAACTTTAAGTTAAATTTATAACTTGCTCATTAGTCTCAGAAAGTCCATTATCACTGACCAACAAGCTGTTACTTGATAGTAACATTTGTGGGTTCAGCATCCTGGTCAGATAGATGAAATTGGGACAGGATAGCCTAAGGAAATACATTTCTGACTAGATCACTCCCCACTTTGTGAGGTGGCTTTGCTACATCCTCCCTAACAGCTGTACCATATCTCATTTCATCTGGGGTTATCTCCAGTCTTCTTGCCGCTGCCCAGATGACTCTGGAGGGGAAAGCAAGCCAGACAACCTTGCCCAGCCCTCCCTCACTTAAATCCAATTCACTTGCAGGTCATGGTATCACCTCCCTGAAGCCATGGTCCTCTTAGAGAACAAAAGACAAACAACCACCATATCACCATTCCTATTCTTCCCTCCATTTCACTTTCCTCCCTTCCCTGGAGTAGACAATGTAGTGATGGAGACAAGCAAATAAGCCATGGAGTCTGCCAAGGTGAGCATCAGAAGGCTGTGATATTCTCCAAAATGACATGTACCTGACAGACAAATTGACAGATACCAGTGAAGAGTATCAACTTCTAGAACATATGAACAAACTGACTAGCTTGAAGATCTAGAAATGAAAAATACTGGAATAAATGTAAACAGAAACCTAAACCAGAAATATTCAGCCCTGCAATCTTATCTGGATCTGATCACTTTCACCAAAGAATTAGTAATAGCTTTTGAACAGTAAGTCTATAAATTAGATACAGACATTAGGGAGATGATGAAAGTACAAAGAATGTAACTACAAGAATGTTTCATAAGAGCTGCAATGGGTGGGCTGCATCATGTCAAACTTTTATGCATCAGTTCCATAAAAGGAAGTGTTTTTTGCTGATCCAAGGAGAATCCCAGTCTCTCCTTTGATTGTTCTGTGTAAATATAGCTACTCCTTGATATTTCCCAAAACTGTATCCCTGGAAGTTCATCTTATTGTATGCTTCATTGTGTGCCCTGGACCAAGATTCAGAAATAAGAATCAACCCTGTCTAAGAGCAGCCATAGCTGGAAGATTTTGTCTTTTCCATCTTCCCTCTCCCTTAGGATTCCATCTTTGAGTCTTTTTCTGAATGTGCCTCCATTTCCTTCATAACCTGTTCTGAACTTAATAAATACTGATATATAACCCTCAAAAAAAAGATTGAAACCATTTGGCTTAAGTACTTCTAGAAGTGCTTTTATTTCTGTACATCAATATAATCCTTTTTTACTCTACATCATCAATCATTTCATGATACTTTGATGTTTCATAGAAATATTCTTTTTCTTAAGAAACTAAACCTTGTTCTGGCTTTTATCCCTTTCTATCTCATGCAAACACTCCCATGACCCAAAATTCATTAAAGTCACAAGCCCTGGACTGAATTGGAAGAGAAAAAAAAACAATCAAACACCTGATTTTTTTTTTATACAAATAGGCCCTTTTCCTTTAAAAAAAAAATTGGGATATAAATTTAGTAGTGATATTGTTGGGTTAAAGGATATGCAGTTTTATAGTTCTTTAAACATAGTTCCAAAATACTCTCCAGAATGGTAGGATCAGTTTATAACACCATCAACAATGTATTCATGTTCCAATTTTCCCACCTCTCCCCCAATAATTCTTTTTCTCTCTTATTAGTGGTTCTGATAAGTGTGAAGTGGGACCTGAGTTGTTTTAATTTGTATTTTTCAAGTCAGTAGTGATTTAGAGCATTTTTAAATATGACATTAAAAATTTTTGATTTCTTTGTCTGAAAACTGCCTGTTTATACCTTTTGACCATTTATCAACTGGGGAATGATTTATATTCTTATAAATTTGACTCAGTTCTTTATATATTTGAGGAATATAATCTCTTAATCAGAGAAACTTACTGTAAAATTTTTTCCCCAGTTTTTTTCTTTTCTTCTAATTTTGGCTGCATTTGTACAAAAATTTTGTGAGTTAATGTAATCAAAATTATTTATTTTACATCCCTCTCTTTTTCAGTCCTAAATTCTTTTTTTATCCATAGATCTGACAAATATATCTTTCCATGTTTTCCCAATTTGCTTATGATATACACCTCTATGTTTAAATCATGTATGTATTTTGACCTTATCTTGATATTCAGTCTGAGATGTTGATCTATACCTAATTTGTGGCAAAATGTTTTCTAATTTTCTTAGCAGTTTTTTGCCAAAAAAAAAAAAAGAGTTCTTGTCCTCAAAAGTTGGCTTTATGAATTTATTGAACACTGTATTACTATGGTCATTTATTACTGAATATTGTCTACCTAATCTAATCCACTGATCACCATTCTCTTTCTTAGCCAATACCAGATTGTTTTCATGATTATTGCTTTGTGTGAAATCTAGTATCATTAAGTCACCTTCCTTCACATTTTTCCCACTGATTCTTTTGATATTCTTGACCTTTTGTTGTTCCAAATGAATTTTGTTATTATTTCTTTTCTGGTACTATAAAGTAATATTTTGGTAGTTTGATTAAGATAGCACTGAATAAGTAAATTAATTTAGATAGAATTGTCATTTTTATTATGTTGGTTGCACTTAACATGAAGAATTAATATTTCTCCAGTTGTTTAGATATGTCTCTATTTGTATGAAAACTATTTTGTAATGGTGTTTATATAGTTCCTAAGTCTTGGCAGGTTAACTCCCAAGTATTTTAGCTTGTCTGCAATTGTTTTTAATGGAATTTCTCTTTTTGTTTCTTCTTGATGAGTTTTGTTGGTAATATATAGAAATACTGATGATTTGTGTGAGTTTATTTTATATTCTGCAACTTTTCTAAAGTTATTTCAATGAGTTTTTTTTAAGATAACTCTCTAGAATTCTTCAAATATGCCATCATTATCATTTGCAAAGAGTGATAGTTTTGTTTCCTTATTGCTTATTCTAATTCCTTCAATTTCTTTTTCTTTTCTTATTGCAATAGCTAGCATTTCTAGTACAATATTGAGTAGATATGCTTTCTTCATCCTTAATCTTATTGAAAAGGCTTCTGTCTTATCCCCATTATAGATAAGGCTTACTAATAGTTTTATAATATCACTCTTTATATCTAAATCATGAATCCATTTCGACCTTATCTTGGTATGTGATGTTAGGTGTAGGTCAATGCCTAGTTTCTTCCATGCTAGTTTCCAATTTTCTCAGCAGTTTTTGTCAAATAGTGAGTTCTTATCCCAAAAGCTGGGGTCTTAGGGTTTGTCAAACATTAGATTGCTATAGTTATTGACTATTTTGTCCTGTAAACCTAACCTATTCCACTGATTGACTACTCTATTTCTTAGCCAGTACCAAATGATTTTGATGACTGCTGCTAAGGTCTGGCTGGCACAACTAGGCCACCTACATTGGCGTTTTTGTTTTATTAATTCCCTTGAAATTCCTGATCTTTTTTTTTCTTCCAGATGAACTTTTAAAATTATTTTTTCTAGGTCTGTAAAATAATTTCTTGGGAGTTTGATTGGTATGGCAAATAAGTAGATTAATTTAAATTTACTGATAGTTTTAAATACTACTTATCATTTTAGGAAAAGTTCCATTTATTCCTGAGTTTTCTAGTGTTTTTAATAAGAATAAGTGTTGTATTTTGTCAAAGGTTTTGCTGTATCTTTTGAGATAATCATATGATTTCTTTTGATTTTCTTTTAGATATGGTAAATTGTGTTGATAGTTTTGCTGATATTGAACCAGCCCTGTACTCCTGTTATAGATCCCACCTGCTCTCTTTTGTTTGATTTTAAAAATTCTTTATGAACTCTTCCAGAAATTCTTGGTGAGGAGTAGGGAGAAATCAATTCACATTTTTCTTTCTTTTGCATGTAGCTGTTTTGACATTGTTTTCTTCTGAGTTTGTATTTTCATTTTCCCTGTCACCATAGTAACTTCCTATGGTCAGGTTCTTTATTTTTGTTATTTGATCATTTCCCCAGTCACTCCACCCTCCTGATCATCTTTACTCATATGCATTCTTTGAAAGAGTGCAATGGAGCATATTAATCTAGTGTAAGCTATCATTGAACCTAATAAATCACTCCTCTTCCACAATATAGTATATTTTTCAAATATCTTGTTATTTATATATGCTAGAAAGAGTCTGAAGCTAAAAGGGAGAAATCATAAAACAATAGAAGCATACCAAAATACTATAGCCCAATCAAGGATAAAGTCAATTAACAGAGGGAATGATTTGATTTTTGCCTTTGTTATGGGGTTGGATAAGAAAGCAGGTTCTTTGAAAGCTATGACATGGTCACTGAACTCTGGATGGAGGAATAGCATTCAGATGAGCTTCACAGCAAAGAATGTACCACATGGAAGTAGCTATAAGGAAGTAATAAAACCTCCAAGAGAGGGAATGTCCATCTTTCACTCGTAGTCCAAAGTAATTTCCTATGGCTCCAATGTTACATCCATTTCAGTACCTTTCTCCTCATCCCACTGCCTGCCAAGTACATCTCTAAGCTTAATTTTTTTTTCTTTTAAAGTATTTCTAAGTTAGGGCAGTGAGGTGGCACAGTGGATAGAGTACTGAAATCAGAGGACTCATCTTGAGTTCAAGTTATTTTCTTGGGCAAGCCATTTTGCCCAAGTTCATCCTCAGTAAAATAAGCCAGAAAAGAAAGATACTCCTGTGTCTTTGCCAAGAAAATCCCATCTAGGGTTACACAATAGGACATGACTGGAACAATTGAATAATAACAATTTCTAAGCTATCCCTTGAGGGTGTTTGTATACATCCTTCCCTTCCCCACACATACAGTATATTTACATTGACTAAATCATAATTCTTTTTAAAAAAATTATTTTCCATCAAATACTAATTAAAGCAAATTTTCACATTTAAAAATATTTTTGAGTGTAAAATTCTATCCCTTTCTCCCCTCCTCCTAACCAAGATAGTAAGTAATCCATTGTAGGTTATACATGTTCAATCATGTAAAACATTTCCATATTAGTCATTTTGTACAAGAAGACTCTAACAAAAAAGGAAAAAATTGAAAATTAGTATGTTCCGGTCTGTTTTCAGATAACATCAGTCCTTTTTCTGGAGTTGGATAGCATGTTTCATTATGAGTCCTTTGGGATTGTCTTGCATCACAAATTAAGTCATTCTTCATTATACAATATTGTAATTATTGCATATGATGTTCTCCTGATTTTACTTCATTTTGAATCAGTTCACATAAGTCTTTCCAAGTCTTCATTGTGTTTATCATTTCTTGGAGCACAGTAATATTCCATCACAATCATATATCACAGCTTGTTCAGCTATTCTAAAACTGATGAGCATTCCTTTGATTCCCAATTCTTAGCCAGAACAACAACAAAAAAAACTGATATAAATATGTTTGTACAAATTGGTCTTTTTCCCTTTTTTTCTAATCACTTTGGGATTAGATATAGTTAGCAGTGTCATGGTGTGCATGGTTTTATATTTTGGGGACATAGTTTCAAATTGCTTCCCAAAAAGGTTGGATCAATTTACAGCTCTATCAACAGTGCTTAATTGTCTCAGTTTTCCCACATCCCTTCCAACATTCATAATTTTCCTTTTTTGTCATATTAGCCAATTTGATGTGTGAAATGGAATTTCAGATGCCTTCAGATGTGATGCCTATGAATTATTCCTTTTCCAAAACAGTCCAAAACAGTCCAAAACAGTTTCCAAAACAGAGTGAAATCTCTAGAAGACACTTGTCTTTCTTGGAAATCCTTGTTATATTAGCTTAAAGGTATTTCTTCTTCAATCTCTGACCACCTTGCCTTTTCTCTTATGCCTCTTGTGATTGAATGAAATACTATGGCTTAATGCAGTAATTCTTAATCTTTTAAATGTAATGTATTCCTTTTGGAATTCTGGTGAAAGCTATGGACTTCTCAGAATAGTATGTTTAAAATGTATAAATAATTGAAGAAAATATTACAATTTTGTTAGATTAGTTAAAATAAAGAGGTGTTTTTTTTCCTATTCAAGTTGACAGATTAATTTGAAATATATATGTGGATAGATCCCTTGGAGGTCCAAGGACCCTGGAGTAAGAAAGCCTGATCTAGAGCTATTATCTGATTCTCTATAACCAGAAATAGTCCTATTTACAGAAAGTAACAGATTCAAATCTATAAGACTAAGAGTCATTCCCCAATATATACGTAATCAAAAATATGAATAGGTAATTTTCAAAGGAAGAAATTCAAACAATCAACAACCAAATGAAAAAAAAGTGCTCTAAATTGCTAATAATCAGAAAATTGTAAATCAAAACAACTTTGAGATTTCATGTTATGCCCATCCAACAGGCAAAGATGACAAAAGAGGATATGGCAATTGTTAGAGGGACTTCAGCAAAGCAAAGTTGGGAGCTGGCCCAGCCATTCTGAAAATCAGTTTAGAACTATGACCCCCAAAGTTATTAAACTCTGTATGCCCCTTGACCCAGCTATGCTATTACTAAGTCTATATTGCAAAGAAATCAAAGTAAAAAGAAAAGGATATATATGTACAAAAATAGTTATAGCATTTCTTTTCAAGCTAATTAAAAATTTGAGTCCCAGGGGAACCACCTGGAAACCATTCCCATTGAGGAATAAAAAAGCAGATTGTGGTATATGAATGTAATGGAATATATTATTGTGCCATAAGAAATGATGAAAAGAAGGGCAGCTAGGTGGTGCAGTGGATGGAGCACTGTACCTGTAGTCAGAAGAACCTAAGTTCAAATCCAACATCAGATGCGTAATAGTCATGTGACTCTGGGCAAGTCACTTAAACTCAGTTACCTCCAAAAATAAAACAACAGCAACAAAAGATATGATGAAATGCACAGTCACAGGAGAAACTGGAAAGATCTTTTAAAACTTATTCAGAGTGTCATGAGCAGAACTAGGAGAACAAACTATAGAAAGATAAAGATATTATTGAGAAAAACAACTTTGAAAAACTTTAAAAATGTGATCAATCCAATAAAAAAATAAAGATGAAACATGATGCTTGACTTTTTCCAGAGAGGTGATAAACTTAAAATGTAGAAAGAAACTTACCTTTTTCAGGCATGGTCAATGTGAAAATTTATTTTGTCAGATTACACATGTATATCTTGAAAGAAAGTATATCTTATTCAAGATGGAGGTGGAGGAACCAATTAATAAAAGAAATAAAATGATAAGTAGTTGAAAAAATATAATTAGCAGAGCCATTAAAGATACCGTGTCTTGAGAAATTTTTTACAAAAAAGTACAACCCAACACATTAAAATTAACATTAGTATTATATGTATGTTATAAATATCTATATATTATATCATATTTATTTTGTATTTATGATTGATTTATATGTTAATAAAATTGTAATTTAAAAATAATTAAAGTCATATAGTAAGTAACTGTCAAGGTCAGAATTCAAAAATTACTAAGGCTATATTTGAATTTCTGCTGCATAGAAGATGATGAGAGAGCCAGTTTCAGTCCAGCAGTTTTTCATAGTATCTGATCTTCATGATCAAATTCCAGGTTTTCTTTGCAAAGCTACTAGAATGATTTATCATTTCCTTCTCTGGTTCATTTTACAGATGAGGAAATTGAGACAAATGTTATTAAGAGACTTGCTCAGATTCATATAGCTTGTAAGTATCTAAGACTGAATTTGAATTCCTCAGGATGTTTTCCTCACTTATCCTGTACTCTATCTACTATGTCATTTAGCTGCCCTGAGAAAGCCAATCAAAGAACTCTAGAAGTCTCCCCATTGAGGAACAGGACCAGCAGCAACTCTGGAACTTCCTCCACTCTAATTACATCTATGCTTGAGTTAAAAAGGATTTAAACTTTTCAAGGAGCATTCATATATTATCTACTTTGTTTTTATCCCTGGGAGATCTGACTGAAATGCCCTCTCTTTCATGACATAAACATTGGAGAGGAAAAACAGGAAAAGCAAAGACAAAGAAAAAATAATTCTCTGTATGAAAAGACCATAGGGATCCCCAAGAAAGACAAATGTCTTCCAGAATCTCTTGCAGGAGATGTCTGGGACTTCTTTTGAAATATCTTTATGAGCTAAAACTTAGTTGTAAATAAAAACTATATAGGAAGAAATGAAAAATTTGGAGATTTCAAGAGGCCACATAGAATTTTTTTAAAGGCAAACTTTTAGAAATACTTTATTTTGAGGAGAGAGATACTAACTCTGATCTGGCACCACAACATTAAGTAGCCAGAAGTGAATAAGGTTTTGTATATAGGGCTGGAAGGCAGGCCAGATTTCAAACTACCAGCTTCAGACTCCCTCACTTGAGAATTGTACCTTTGCAAATTCTCAGACAAATAGGGGTAAGTTCAAAAGAGAACTGAAGGACAAAAATTATTTTAACACCAATTTTCCTATCCATTTTGTTCAATTCTGTGCTGAAAGATTTTTCTTGTAGAACCCCAATCCCAAAACCCATTGATTATTGGTTGAGATCAGCACACTGCTGCCTGTGTGAGAGGTGGGATGGAGCTGGCTAAGAAAAGAGAGAGAACTCTTTAGTTTTCATAGAGTAGTTGAGATTCTTTGGATTTCGGGCCCTTCTGGCTTCCAGCTTCAAGAGAACAGATGGACAATGTCAGCTTCACATTGCTGAAAGTAAAAACTCTGGGAAGAAGCCTACAGAGAAGGAGCTGCCAATCTCTATAATGTCCTTGTCTCAGTATGCTGCACTAGAGACATGAGGAGCTGTTTCCTCCTCCCAAATGGAATAGCTCTTCTACTACTCTGTATTGGCTGGTATATATTCATATGTATATATTCATATATTCATATATATATATATATATAAATTTGGTGGGAAAAGAGTTAAGCCTTTGTTTTAAAGCTTGGGATTCTTTTTTCCCCTATTAGTGAAACATTGATCAGAAATTAGATTGAACTTGAAAAAAAATCACATTCCCTAGACTAATAATACTTAAGAGGACAGATAATTTTAGCCAGGTACCCCTTTTCTCTAAGGAAAATGGAGTGTGGAGTGACCAGGTTTTTGATCTAAACCTCTTGCTTCCCTCTTAGCAAAAATTAAAGTTTCCATTGGATAAGGGGAAGAAGAAGAGGCTAGAGTTGTCTATTCTCTATTTGAGCCACACACTGCCAAGCTAAATGTGTGTGTGAATAGACATCATAACACAAGTATATGTACATTTAGAATGAATTCCATGAAGTGAATAGAAAATTGTTGCCACAATAAAAAAGTATTATAGCAGAATAGTTGAACTGAGACTTCCCAAAGATTAGTTCATTAAATCTAGAACAATGGGTACCAACTACATACTCCCCCACTTTCAATTATTCTTTATCTAATGTCATCCTTTGCTTTAGAATATCTCTAATAAACTCAATAATCGCAGGAGTTTTATTTTCTACTAACATATTCAGGATTCAGAGGTCCCTCACAGCAACTGCTCTAGCAATTTAGTGTAGCTTGTCTCTATGTTGTCCTTAGTCTGAAGCAGTATAATATTGCCATTTTTTCCAATTTCAACTTTTTTTGCATTTTCTAGAATATAGAGAAAATAGTATGAGAAATGGGGAGATGGAGGGAAAGGCATATAGTAAGAAAAATTAGTTTTCTTATCCAAAGTAAAAATCAAGAGATTATCTTTAAGTTTGTCCTCCCATGCTGATGGCCTATTTTTAAATATATATTCTCTTGTCAAAGAATTTGGGGGAGTCTAGTATTTTAGAGCTGCAAGAAGCATTAGCAATCTGGCAGTCTTACATCCTCCTCCCCTTTTTTGATAAATGAAGAAACACGGGTATAGAGAGGTTGGAAGCTTTAGGCTTTCAAGTACAGAAGTTTTTAGAATGAATGGCAGGATCAGTCTTTCAAGGACTTGAGGCTATTGTGAGATACCCAATACTGCTTCCTATGCCATACTACATTGCTCACTGGTTCAGAAAGGATGCTCACTGTAGAAATGGAATGAATCATGAGTTTACTAATCATCTAGATTTGCTTGAGTTTCCTTATTATCCAAGAAAAACTTAATTAACCTGGAAATCGAAATAAGCCAACCAGAAGGCAGAATGCATGTTGTTGGAGCTTAACATACCAGCAGTCCTTTGCAATGTCCACCAAGTGAATCTAGAACACCCCTGCTGTGCCAGCAAGCACTGAGCCAGCTCAGACTGATTCATACTATGGCAGAAACTAGGCATAGATCCATACCTAACACCCTGTACCAAAATAAGGTCAAAATGGAGTCATGATCTAGACATAAAGAGTGATATTATAAGCAAATTAGAAGAACAAAGGATAATTTACCGTTCAGATCTGTGGAGAATGAAGGAATTCATGGCCAAAGAAGAACTGGAGTACATTATTGAATACAAAATAGATAGTTTTCATTATATTAAGTTAGAGAGCTTTTGTACAAATAAAAGCAAAGTAGACAAGATTAGAAGGAAAACAATAACTAGGAAAAAAAATTTACATTCAAAGGTTCTGATAAAGGCCTCATTTCTAAAATATATAGAGAATTGACTCAAATTTATAAGAATTCAAGCATTCTCCAATTGATAAATGGCTAAAGGATATAAAAAGATAATTTTCCTTTTTATTGACAGAACCCATGCCTGGGTAATTTTTTACAACATTATCCCTTGCACTCACTTTTGTTCTGACTTTTCCCCTCTCTCCCTCCACCTCCTACTCCAGATGGCAAGCAGTCATATATATGTTAAATATGTCACAATATATCCTAGGTACAATATATGTGTGCCGAATCAAACAGTTCTTTTGTTGCACAGGAAGAATTGGATTTAGAAGGTAAAAATAACCCAGGAAGAAAAACAAAAATGCAAACAGTTTACATTCATTTCCCAGTGTTCTTTCTTTGGGTGTAGCTGTTCCTGCCCATTATTGATCAATTGAAACTGAGTTAGAGCTTCTCTTTGTCAAAGAAATCCACTTCCTTCAGAATATATCCTCATACAATATCGTTGTTGAAGTATATAATGATCTCCTGGTTCTGCTCATTTCACTTAGCATCAGTTCATGTAAGTCTCGCCAGTCCTCTCTGTATTCATCCTGCTGGTCATTTCTTACAGAACAATAATATTCCATAACATTCATATACCACAATTTACCCAGCCATTCTCCAATTGATGGGCATCCATTCATTTTCCAGCTTCTGGCCACTACAAACAGGGCTGCCACAAACATTTTGGCACATACAGGTCCCTTTCCTTTCTTTAGTATCTCTTTGGGATATAAGACCAGTAGTAACACTGCTGGATCAAAGGGTATGCATAGTTTGATAACTTAAAAAGATAATTTTCAAATAAAGAAATTGAAACCATTTCTAATCATATGAAAAGGTGCTCTGAATCCCTATTGATCAGAGAAATGCAAATTAAGACAACTCTGAGATACCACTACACACTTATCAGATTGGCTAGAATGACAGGGAAAGACAAGGACAAAAGTTGGAGGGGATGTGGGATAACTGGGACACTGATGCATTGTTGGTGGAATTGTGAACAGATCCAACCATTCTGGAGAGCAATTTGGAACTGTGATCAAAAAGTTATCAAACTGTGTATACCCTTTGATCCAGCAGTGTTTCTACTGGGCTTATACCCCAAAGAGATACTAAAGAAGGGACAAGGAACCACACGTGCAAAAATATTTGTGGCAGCCCTTTCTGTAGTGGCAAGAAACTGGAAGGTGAATGGATATCCATTGGAAAATGACTGAATAAATTTTGGTATATGAATGTTATGGAATATTATTGTTCTATAAAAATGGTCAACAGAATGATTGCAGAGAATGGCTCTTTTCAATAATGAGATGATTCAGGCTAGTTCCAGTGGTCTTGTGATGGAGAGAGCCATCTGCACCCAGAGAGAAGACTGTGAGAACTGAGTATGGATCACAACATAGCATTTTCACTTTTTTTGTTGTTGTTACTTACATTTTGGCTTTCTTTCTCGTTTTTTTTTCTTTTCAATCTGATTTTTCTTGTGCAGCATAATAATTATGGACATATATACAGAAGAATTGCACATGTTTAACATATATTGGATTACTTGCCATCTAGGAGATGTGAGGGAAGGGAAGGAAAAATTTGAAACAAAGTTTTGCAAGGGTGAATGTTTAAAATTATTTATGCATGTTTTTGAAAATAAAAAGCTTTAATAAAAAATAAAATAAAATTGGCAGTTGTTTATAAATACATGGTTGAAGGATTCAACTGAGTCCTTGAATCTTGTATTTTGGTTCTTATAAGGAGGCAGACTTTTTATATACCCATTATTAGTATAAGGAACTCTCAGTGTCTATTCATCCTAAAAAGAGAGGATTACTGTCAGATCTCAGATTATTGGCTAGTGGGTGCACATTTTTCTTTACATAAGGAAAGTCTTTACCTCCAGGTGCTAACTTCTTTTGCAATACAGAATAGACAGTCAGCCAACTGCTAACTGCAAGCTTTAAATGTGTCTTTCAATTTCTTTATTGTTGAAGAATTCCATGTCCTTGTTCAGAGCTTCTATCTTTTTTCCCTTCTGGAAGTATTATCCTTCATTCTTTTTTTAATAAAGCTTTTTATTTTCAAAACATATGCATGGATAATTTGACAACATTGTCCCTTGCATAGCCTTATATTTCAGATTTTCTCCTCTTTCCACCCACTCCCTTCCCTAGAAGGCAAGCAATTCAATACATGTTAAACATATCAAAATATCTGTTAAATCCAATATATAAACACATTTATACAATTCTCTTGCTGCACAAGAGAAATCAGATAAAAAAAGAAAGTAAACAAGAAAACAAAATGCAAGTGAACAAAAACAAAAAGAGTAAGAATATTATGTTGTAATTCCACATTCAGTTTCCACAGTTCTGTCTTTGGGTATAGATTGCTCTTTTTATCACAAGATCATTGGAACTGGCACCAGTCACCTAATTGTTGGAAAAAGTCACATTTATCAGAATTTGATCATTATATAATATTGATGTTGTCATGTACAATGATCTCTTGTTTCTGCTCATTTCACTTAGCATCAGTTCATGTAAATCTCTCCAAGCCTCTCTGAAATCATCCTGCTGGTCGTTTCTTGCAGAATAATAATATTCCATAACATTCACATGCCATAACTTATTTAGCCATTTTCCAACTTATGGGCATCCACTCAGTTTCCAGTTTTTGGCCACTACAAATAGGGCTGCCACAAACATTGCAAAACTAGTCCTTTCCCTCCTTTAAGATCTCTTTGGGATACAGACCCAATAGAAACACTGCTGGATGAAAAGGTATGCACAGTTTGTTAACTTTTTGCAGAGCTTCTATCTGATTTAGAATTAGAATTAAGATCAGAAGAAATCCTAATTAGAATCTAGTTCTTGCTTAATTTCTAACTGCAACCTCTACACCATTAAGATCACTTCAGGGACCACCCTTTTCACAAACTACCAGTGCTTCTCTTAATCTAAATTTCCCTGATTCCTGAGAATTTTTTTGGCCTCCCATAAAAATGAAAGAGAGGCAGAAAGACAAGAATATTACTAGCACAATAATATTACTACTGTAATATATCATACACTACAATTTGTTTAGTCATTCCCTAATTGATGAATATTCCCTCAATTTCTAATTCTTTTCTACCATAAAAAGAACTGTTATATATTTTTGTTCACATAAATTCTTTTCTTTTTTCCTTATAAACTCTTTGAGATACAAACTTAGCAGTGGTATTGTTGGGTCAAACAGTTCTATAGCCCTTTAGGCATAATTCTAAATTGCTTTCCAGAATGAAACTAACTCCACTAATTGTGCATTAGTGTATCAAATTTTCCAATCCCCTCCAAAATTCGTTCTTTTCTTTTTTAAAATAATAATCAAGCTCTTCAGTAATTCTGATCTATATCTTCTCCTAGGCCCAAATGGCTCCAGAGAAGAAAATAAAACTGATTACTTTGCACAGGCCTCCCTCACTTAAATTCTACTCATTTTCAGGTCACAGCATCACTGTGATTGTGATATCAGGATCCTATTCCAGAAGAAACAAGAACAATAATTAGCCAATCTAATAGTTGTGAGGTGGTTCTTCAGGGTTGTTTTAATTTGCATTTCTCTAACTCATTTTTCATGTGACTCTAGGTAGCTTTGGTTTCTTCATCCAAAAATTTCCTGTTTATATCATTTGACCACTTATCATTTGGAAAATGACTCACAATCTTATAAATTTGATTCAGTTCTCTATATATTTGAGGAATAATTCCTTTATCATAGATACATGCTGTAATTTTTTCCTTCCACTTTTTTGCTTTCCTTCTAATTTTAGCTGCATTGATTTTGTTTGTGCAAAACCTTTTTAATTTTAGTGTAAGCAAAATTATCAGTAATTTTTTATTTGCCAAATCTGACAGTTCTAATCCTTCTCAATTGATCCTTTTCTGCTGGAATCTGTCTCCTCTGAATTTTCATGATACTGTTCTCTACTGGTTAACCTTCTCCTACCTGTCTGATAATTCCTTCTCAATGTACTTTATTAGTTTAGTATATATATGTGTGTGTATACACACACACACACACACACACACACACACACACACACACACACACATATATATATATATATAATGCCTTCTAAATGTCAATATTAGCCAAACTTCTGTCCTAAGCCTTCCTTTTTTTCCTCTCTCTACAATACCTCTTGGTAATTCCATTAGCTTCTACAGAATTAGCTATCATCTTTACACAAACATCTCCAAGATCAATATATTTAGCTTCTTAGAACTTCCATCTCATATCATCAATTACCTATTGAAAATTTAAAACTGGATGTTCTGGAGTTATCTTAAGCTCAACTTGACTAAAACTGAATTCACTATCTCTTTTTTCTCTCTCAAAACCCTTCTTTCTTCTGAACTTCCCTATTTCTGTCTTGTCCCCTGGATTCATAATTTAGCATGAATTCTATACTGTCCCATATCCTATATGTCCAATCATCTTGCCATTTCTACCTCCATAATGTTTCTTATTCTGATTCCTTCTCTACATTCATACAATTCTGACATTAGTTGAAGTATTCATTTCACCCACATCCTTCATACAATATTACAAGAAATTTTCAAGGAAAATTGCCCTAACGTTCTAAAACAAGGCTAAGCAGAAATAGGAAAAATCCACTGATCACTTACAGGAATATCATACCAAGTTTCAAAGCTCCCGATTAAGGAGAAAATATTGAAAGCAAGAAGGAAAAAACCAATATAAATATAGTGAAGCTACAATAAGGATTACATAAGACGTAGCAACTATTATGTTGAAAAACCATAAGTTTTGGCATGTTTCCTAGAGCAAAAGAGCTGAGGATTATGACTGAGAATAACTTACCTATCAAAGTTAAGTATAATCCTCAATGAAAATAAATCGGACATTTAACTAACTGAAAGACTTTCAGGATTTTGTAACAAAAATAGCAAAATTTAAGAGAAAATTGGCAATATAACATTCAGGAGAAATATAAATATTAAGGTACAATTATAAGGAGTGCAATAAAGTCAAATCATTTACTTCTTATATATGAAAATATCAGTTGTTTTCATTGTTATTTGGATAGTTTGAGAGAAAAGCTTGGGCTGGCCTGAATATGATAGGATGATTCTTAAAAATAAAATAAAATAACCCTGCTTTTAGGAAATGTTATAAAAATACATACAAACATAAAACAAAGAAGAAGAGTAGGATTTATTATGTAAAAAAAAGCAGGAGGCGGAATCATGATCTCAAAGATAAAGCTAAAAATAAAGTTAATCAAAGAAAAAAATAGTGAACTATCAACCATATTAATCAATTTTGTTATTTAAAATAACTAAGCAGTTTAAACTTTTAATATTGCTAGGGTTTAGGAAATGATGAGCCAGTGGATTGAGAAAAATATAGAAAGAATTGGACTCATGAAGGAAGATGCTACTCATCTTCAGAGCAAAGGAAAAATAGAAATGAGCATAACAAACAACAAAAACAAAACCCTACAAAAAAGCATAGAACGATCGCTTTTAATACAATTTATAGTATTTATTATATAGGCTTTTTAAAATGGAAATTTATTGCTTTATATTTTTAATCCTTTTATGTTCTGTTGTGTACATGGTAATGTTTCTTTTTCTTTTCTTATTGTTTATTTAAGTATAAAATAAAAATTTAAAAATAGAACTCATACCTGGCATTAGCTCAGTAGTAGGAAATGAGATATATACTGGTGTCCCACTGGTAAAGTGTGTATGTGGCCTGCATCAGACCTGGTGGTCTATCTAGACTCTGGTCAAACCAGTAACAAGTGGACCTTTGCCTGAACACAGAGGACTCCATTATAATAACTCTACGTAGACCCGCCTTGCCCAATGCTCAAAATAGTAGCTTCCTGCCTCAGATAAAATGTGATCAAACTATGCTGGACTTCTCTCTGCTTTCCAAGTGACTGTCCATTTGATAAAGGAATCTGGGTTAATACATGCTAATGCCCAATTGAGAGAGAGAGCTAATAATATTCATTATTTCCTGGGGAACATATCTATATCTTTTTTGGAAGAACTATTTTAATTATCTGCATATACATACCAGCTTTTTGATCCTGTACAAGTCACTTAGTAGTTCTCTATCACATTTTCCTCATTACATCCGAGAATTCTTGTGAAGATTAATGATAGGCTTTATTTTTACATTTTAAATATCTATGTAACATTCTACATCTGTAATATCCATATAATCACTTTATATTAAAATATTTTTGCTGTTATTGCTTTTTTATTTAACTACCAACAGTACACCAATATGCTTGGATTTCCAAAACTCCCCAACATTTATCTTTTATATATATTTTTTCCAATCTAATGGACATAAGATGAAATCTCAGGATAATTTTTACTTTGCGTTTCTCTAATTACAAGTTATATGACATTTTTCCCCCCACTTTTAAGTAGACTTCAGAAAATGTGACCTTTATCAAAGAAACTTGCTGTATTTTCCTTTTAATTATTCCCTTTTCATCTTAATTGTATTGGGTGGTCTATGCAAATCATTTAGACATTTTTGTATAATAAAGAAATTATCCTATTTATTTTCTATGACCTTCTCTATCGTTGATTGGTCAAGAACTTTTATCCACTGTTCTGATAGATTTCCCTCCCTTATTACTAAAATTTCTTCATTACATGATCTTTAAGTATGCCCTTGGCGTCCATTTCTCTATAAGATATATAAAGTTTGAGTTATTTGTTTAAGGATCTAAAAATGAACATATCTACATTTTAACAGGGGCTTTCAGAGGACAACTGCACTAAAGTCTTAACTCATTATGGTCGTAAGGCAGCGCTGGACTCTCCAAAGTTTTGCCAGGGGAAGGCAGATCCACTTCACTTGCAAGCCCACAGCTCTTGTTCAGTACTAGGGAAGAGTTCCTCTGTGGAAGCCTTTTCTATAAACACCGAGCTCCCACATGTCAGCTGTCTAGAGAGTTTTTTTGTTTTGTTTTGTTACCATGCAGTAAGTCAACATGAAATAGGTAATGCTCTGAACTGGGAAGGAAAACGGCTTTTCCAGATGCATTACTAGGAGGTGGTGCACAAAGCTTCAATTCCATATGTACTGGTAGTAACCAGAAGATGGGAGGGAGAGGAAGAGGAGGAAATAAACATTTACTAAGAATCTAATGTGGACTAGGAGTTGTGTTACAGATATTATCTCAACTGTGCCCAAAGGGTCACCAAACTGTGCATACCCTTTGATCCAGCAGTGTTACTACTGGGCTTATATCCCAAAGAGATACTAAAGAAGGGAAAAGGACCCGTATGTGCCAAAATGTTTGTAGCAGCCCTGTTTGTAGTGGCTAGAAGCTGGAAAATGAATGGATGCCCATCAATTGGAGAATGGCTGAATAAGTTATGGTATGTGAATATTATGGAATATTATTGTTCTGTAAGAAATGACCAACAGGAGGATTTCAGAAAGGCCTGGAGAGACTTACATGAACTGATGCTGAGTGAAATGAGCAGGACCACATCATTGTACATGGCAACAAGACTATATGATGATCAATTCTGATGAATGTGACTCTTCCAACAATGAGATGATTCAGGCCAGTTCCAATGATCTCATGGTGAAGAGAGCCTTCTGCACCCAGAGAAAGGACCATGGGGACTGAGAGTGGATAACAAGATAGCATTTTCACTCTTTTTGTTGTGGTTTGTGTGAATTTTATTTTCTTTCTCATTTTTGCTTTTATTTTTTAATCTGATTTTTCTTGTGCAGCAAGGTAACTGTATAAATATGTATATTTATTTTGGATTTAACATATATTTTTACCATGTTTAACATATATTGGACTACATACCAGCTAGGGGAATGGGTGAGGGAAGGGTAGGAAAAATTGAAACACAAGGGTTTTTCAAGGGCCAATGTTGAAAAAATTATCCTTGCATATGTTTTGAAAATAAAAAACTTCAATTAAAAAAATCTTAGTCCTTACAACAATCTTGTAAGGTAGATAATATTATTTTCCTCACTTTATAGATGAAGAAACTAAGGCAGCAATTAAGAGACTTGCTCAGGATGACAGCTAGTGTCTGAGGCTAGATTTAAACTTAGGTCTTCCTGACTAGCTCCCTATTTGCTGTGCCACTTAGCTGCCTAGATATTAAGACATTAAGAATCCTGTAAAGACTTGCCTGCACTGACTAGTCCTCTCCCATAGAACTTACATGTATGCGTGGGTTTTTTTCCCCTTCGATAGAATGTAAGCTCATCTAATGGAAGCTCAATAGAATTGTAAGCTCACTGTTATGTAATATCCTTGTATCTTTAAACACGTAGCCTAGTGCCTGCCCTATAGAACATGCTTAATAAATGCTTACTGAGGGGCAGAGGCAAGATGGCAGAATGACAGGAAGTACTGCCAGCTCACCCACTGAACATCCTCCACAGCAATCTAGAAAATCCACAAACAAATTTTTACTCAGGAAAGCATTTGTTTCCGTCTGACTCTTCATAGTTTTATTTGGGGTTTTCCAGGCAAAGAGACTGGAGGGGTTTTCCATCCCCTTCTCTAGCTCATTTTACAAATGAGGAACTGAGGCAAACAGGATTAAAGGATTTGCCCAGGGTCAGTGAGTCTGAGGCCAGATTTAAATTCAGGGAGATGAGTCTTCCTGACTCCAGGCCTGGCACTCAGGCCACTGTGCCATCTTACTGCCCTGAAAAAACACGATGAGTCATTTTTCTAGGACAGCTTAGGAAGATAGAAAGTCTTTGGACACTGGAGCAGGGGCTAGTCAAGAGTATCAGAGAACACAGAATAGTGAAGAACAGTCTAGTACCCAGGGACAGAAAAGGAGCTGAAATAGTCCATCAAGGAAAAAACAAGTGGGGAAGGAAGGAAAGGAGGGAGGGAGGGAGGGAAGGAGGGAAGGAGGAAGGAAGGAAGAAAGGAAGGAAAGGAGAGGAGGAAGGAAGGAAGGGAGGGAGGAAGGAAGGAAGGAAGGAAGGGAGGAAAAGAGAGAGAGATTGAGGGAGGGAGGGAGAGAGGGAGAAAGGGAGGAAGGAAGGAAGGAAGGAAGGAAGGAAGGAAGGAAGGAAGGAAGGAAGGAAGAGAAGAAGGAAGGGAAGGAGGAAGGGAAAAAGAGAGGAAGGAGGGAGGGAGGAAGGAAGGAAGGAATGAAGGGAGGGAGGAAGGAAGGAAGGAAGGAAGGGAGAGGAGGAAGGAAGGAAGGGAGGGAGGAGGAAGGAAGGGAGGAAGGAAGAGAGGAAGGAAGAGAGAGAGGGATTGAGGGAGGAGGGAGAGAGGAAGGAAGGGAGGAAGGAAGAAAGGGAGAGAGGAAGGGATTGAGGGAGAGAGGAAGGAGGGAGGGAGGGAGGAAAGGAGGGAAGGAGGAGGGGGAGAAAGGAAGGAAGGGAGGAGGGAGGAAGGGAGGGAGAGAGGGAGGGTAAAAGAATGGAGAAATAGAGGCAAGGAGGGAGAGAAGGAAACAGAAAGGAAGGGAGAGAAGGAGAGAGGGAAGGAGTCAAATGACTAAAAGAAACTGAAAATGTGAATTATCTCATAGAAAAAGCAACTGATCTGGAAAATAGATCAAGGAAAGATAATTTAAGAATGATTGGACTACCTGAAAACCATATAAAAAGAACTTAGACATAATATTTTTTTCAAATTACAAAGGAAAACTGTCCAGGTATTTTAAAGTCAAAGGACAACATAGAAATTTTAAGAATCCACTGGTTACTTTCTGAAATACCAAAATGAAAACCCCCAGGAACATTATAGCCAAAATCTAGAGCTCTTAGGTCAAAGAGAAAATACTGCAAGTAACCATAAATTAAAAAAAAATAGTTCAAATACTGTGGTTTCACAGTCAGGATTATACCAGATTTAGCATCTACCACCATAAAGAAGTGAAGTACTTAAAATATCAAATTCTAGAATGCAAGGAAGCTAGGATTACACCAAAACTAAGATCCATCAAAACTGAGTATAATCAGTCCTACAAAGGGATTGGAAAAATGGATTGAAATAGAGGGCTTTCAAGCATTCTTAATGAAAATACCAGAGATTAAGAGAAAATATGACATTCAAACACAATACTCAAGAGAAGCATAAAAATATAAACATAAGTGAGAAATCAGAAGGGTAAATAAAGTTAAACTGTTTAAACTCTCATATGGGGAGAGGATAAATGTAATGCCTCAGAACTTTATTTTCATCAGAGCTATTAGAGGTAATCTAATTAGACAGAGGGCCTGAATTTGATTCTACTATGGTCTGATTGTTCCAAAGAATAATGGAGGAAAGAATGCAATAGGAACAAGGGAAAGGTAAAAAAAAAAGAATGGAGGAAATGATCTCACATAAAAGAGATGCACAGGGAAAAGTTTATACAATGGAGAAGGTAGTGGGAGGGAGCAGAAAGTATTTAAACCTCTAAACTGAATTGATTTAAGAAGGGGACAAAATACATAGAACACAGTTGGATATAGACTTTCATAGAAGCAATCAGTTTAAAGATAATGACACCAAAATTAGTAGAGTGCAGCCAGGGGAAATTTTATATCTCTAATCACTTACCTCAGTTAAAGAAAGAAAAATCAGGTCAACAAATTGGGCTTGCAGTTAAAAAAACAACAACAATACCCCAAATTACAAAATAAATAAATAAAATCTCCCCAATTGAATAACAAAATGGAAATCCAGAAAATTAGAAAAGAGATTAACAAAATTGATTGCAAAAAAAAAGAACAACTAAATAAAATTAGGAGCTAATGTATTGAAAAAAAATCAATAAATACACCATTGGCTAATTTGAGTTATTTTTTTAAAAGAAAAAAACTAAATTACCAGCATCAAAAATGAAAAAGGTGAATTCACAAGCAATACAAGCAATTATCAGGCACTATTTTGTCCAACTATATGCCAATAAAATTGATGATCTAAATTTGGGAAAGAGGCAAATATTTACAAAAATATAAATTGCCCAGATTGGCAGAAGAAAAAATAGAATACTTAAATAACCCTATCTTAGAAAAATTATTTTAAAAATAAGTGAATTTCCTAAGGAACCAGATGGATTTACAAGAGAATCCTACTTAAACATTTCCAGAGCAATCAATTCCAGTGCTACACAAACTGTTTGAAAAAATAAGTAAAGAGGGAATCCTTCCAAAAAATTTCTATGACACATATATGATCTTAACACCTAATATAAAAAGAGCAAAAACAAAGAAAAAAACCTATAAGTCAACTAACTTAATGAATATTGGGGCAAAAAATTTAAATAAAATACTAACAAGGAAATTACAGCATTATGTCACAATGATCATAAACTATGACCAGGTTAGATTTATATTAGGAATTCAGGGATAGTTCAATATTGGCAAAAGCTATAAGCATAATTGACCACATTAGTAACAAAACCAATTAGTAACAACAACCAATTTGGAACAAAACCAAAACAAACAATATATGATTATTTCAATAGATACAGAAATAATCATTCTTATTAAAGCTCTAGAAAACACAGGAAAAAATGGAGCTTTCTTTAAAATAAGTAATATCTAAAACCAAGAGCAAGCAATGAGGATAAAATAGAAGTCTTTCTATCAGATAAGGGTGAAATAAGGATGTTTACTATCACCATTACTGTTCAACACTGCACTAGAAATATATTCAATATTATACTACTGTCCTAGCAATAGCAATAAAAAGAAATTTAAGATATAAACTTATGCAATAAGGAAACAAGATGATCACTTTTTACAATGATATGATGGTTTATTTGGAATATCCTAAAGAGTGAACCAAAAAACTAATCCAAATGATTAAAAACTTTGACAAAACTGCAGTGTCCATAGGGCAGCTAGGTGGTACAGTGGATAGAGGGCCAGTCCTGGAGTCAGGAGGACCTGAATTCAAATTTGGTCTCAGACATTTAACACTTCTTAGGTGTGTAACCTTGGATAACTTACTTACCCTGATGGTTTTGCCAAATAAAATTTAAAAACCCATGCAAATCATCAGAGTTTCTGTATATTGCTAACAAAATCCCAGCAAGGGATAGAGAAAGAAATTCCATTTAAAACACTATAGACAATTTAAAAAATACTTGGGAGACAATAGTTTGCCATGACACACATAGAAACATGAATATGAACATGATTAGAAAACACTCCACACAAATATAAATCTAAATAATTGGAGAAATATTAATTGCTCATGGGTATAAAAAAAGATACTATCTAAATTAATGTATTTATTCAATGCTATACCAATGAAACTTCCAAAGAATTTTTTTTATAGTTCAGAAGAAATAGTAGTAAAATGTATCTGGAGAGAAGAAGGTCAAGATTATCAAGAAAATCAATGAAAAAAATGGGAATGAAAAAGATTTAGCACTATCAGATTTCAAACTATATCATTAAAACAATTTAATTCTAGGTAATAAATAGAAAGATTAATTAATGTGCTAAGCACTGGGGATCTACACTGAAGCAAAAAAAAAATACAAAAAAAAATGCAAACTAATATACACAAAGCAAGCTATATACAGGATCAATAGGAAATAATTAAAGAAGAAAATCATTGGATTTAAGAGAGGTTAGAGAAGGCTTCTTGAAAAATATGGAATTTTAGTTGGCACTTTAAAGGAAGTCACAGAGGTTAGTAATTAACCAGAGAGAAGGAAAATTATTTTTCAGGCATGGGGGACTGCCAGAGAAAATGTACAGTGCTTTAAAATGAAGTGTCTTGTTCATGAAATAACCAAGAAGCTATCATTGAACCAAACAGTATGTGTCCCAGAGTAGGATATTAGATAATGGAATTGATTAAACAAGATAGTTTAGATCCTAGTGTTAACTCAATGGAATTGATACAATGCTTATTGGTTCACGCCTTAGAGCGAATCCTTACAAAGTGATAGGTCAGTTGCCCAATTTAGCATGGTACTTAGCAAATTCTCTAACTCACTAATGTATTTAAGTACTCATTGGAGTTCACAAGTATGGGAGATTCACAAAGTTACGAAGCTGGCAGAGGCAAAAGATTAGGGGCAAGAGCTCTTGGAACCAGGCAGAGGGATAGGCCACCAAGAAAACTAACGGGACTATTTTGGAAGAAGAAAATAAACGTTTGTATTTTATCAGCTGGCTGCATTTGGAGTGATTATTACTTTCAACTGAAACTAAGGCTGCCTCCAGAAACCTCCCCAAGAAACCTGCTCACAGAGAACCATCATATTTTTGAAAAGAAGAACAAGAACACCACATTTTGGCGTCCAAACATGGGGTGACAAAATCCTGAATCCAGTGGAAAAGCCTTTCTGACCCAGAAATTAGGGTGAGTACAAGAAAGAAATTTTGTTAAAAGAGTTAAAGTAGAATTTCATCTAAGATGGGACAGATGTTTAGAAAACAGCCTTCTGTTTCTGTTTAAGGAAAATGTTTAGAGAGTATTATCAAAGTTATGGAAAGCCAAGGTTTGATGATAATTTTGGAGCAGATCATTGAACTTTTAGAAACTGCTAAGTACATATGTCCTTGGTTCTCTACAGAAAAAGAAGTGGATCCAAATGAGTGGAAATTAGTAGGAGAGAAACTGGGTGAATACTACAATTCTAATCCAAACTCAATGGAGTGGAAATTAATAGGAGAGGATCTTTGTCAATTCTGAAATAAAAATGCAATTTTCAAAGATATACTTAATACATACAATTTAATACAACTGGCTTTAGGAAATTTTATAAGTGTTAAAATAAAGAAAAAGAAGAAAGAGCAAGAAGGGGAAGTGCCAACTAAACATGGTGAAAAGCAGGAAGAATCAGATAAGAATGGAGTTAAGTACAATTCTGAGTGTGATACTTCATAGCAGGAGAAATTAGATCATTCCACATCTCATAACCCTCCCCCTTCAATTAACCCTTCATGGTGGAGGAAGAAGGGGGAGGGAGAGAGGCAAAAACACAATCAGCATCTCCTGTGAAGCAGAATATGACAAAATTCATATGCATATCCTATGATTGAAAAGCTTGACTCTTCAGGTCAAAAAGAGAGAAAATACACTCCTTTTAATTTGGAAAAAAATTAAAGATTTGAAAAAGGGTTGCACTCTTTATGGGGCTACATCATCTTATGTGAAGATGTTACTAGATAATTTGTCTTATAAAATCGTAACCCCGAATGATTGGAAATCCATAGCAAGAACATGTTTGGAACCTGGACAAAATTTGTTGTGGCTTTCAGAGTTTCATGAATTATGTAGGATTCAAGCCCGAAGCAACAGGCAAACAGGAGCTATTGGACAAATCACTTTTGACCAACTAGCTGGTGAAGGTCAGTATGGAGAGAATTCAGAATAGATTTATTATCCCATATCACTGTATGAGCAAATTTCTAAGGCTGCAATAAAAACTTGGGGTTCCCTCCCAGGACAAAAAGATCAAGGGGAAGCCTTCACAAAAATAGAACAAAGTCCCAATGACCCTTTGCTGATTTTGTGGGATGTTTGCAAACAGCTGTAATAAGAGCCATTGGAAATAATGCTGCCACAGAAATAATGACCAGACATCTGGCTAAGGAAAATGCCAGTGAGGTTTGCAAAAGAATTATATGGGGACTAGACAAAGATGCTCCTTTAGAGGAGATCATAAGGTGCTGTGCCACAGTAGGCACAAATGCTTATTATACCCAAACTATGATGAATATGGAAAGACAGGGTCCTTCTTGGCAAAGGAATTTTAGAGAAACTCATCGATGTTTTCAGTGTGGAAAAGTTGGACATTTGAGAGTTCAATGCAGATATAGAGATAGAGTGAGAGGACAGGGTGAGAGAATAAAACCCCAAACCCCATGTCCAAAATGCAACTGAGGCTTTCACTGGGCCTCTGAATGTAGATTGACTCAGGGAAATGAGAGGCGGGGCCCAGTTTCAGGGCCCTAGGTAGGGCAAGATGGTAGCCAAGATTATACCCAAAGAGTCTTTAGAAATTTGATAGTAAGATATGATCAATCAGCCAAAAGGCAATTGGATGGAAGAAAGAGATTACACAATCAATCAGCCAAAAGGTAATCAGAGGGGAAAAGGGGATTGCAATTGGAAAAACAGAGTTGTATGCAGTAGAGACTACTGAGATATCCCCTGGAGAGGTGAAATCTGTTTTTGTCCAGCCTATGGATCCCTTGCCGCTAGGCACAATAAGCTTGACCATTTCACCTCCTGAGAGTGCTTACAAAACAGTGGCCATCCACATACTGATGTAGGAAACTGGAGAATTTGTAGCTAATATCCCAGTCACTAACACAGGTAGACAACTTGTGATTTATCAACCAGGAGAAGTAGTAGCATCAGGCTTACTGTTACATACCCCTAATAGACAATCTGATGATAGTTGCCCAGATTCTGACTTCAAGCAGCAGAGTCCAGGAATATTTTGGATTGCAGCTGTGACAGATGACCGACCTATGCTCACTATTTATGTGAATGGCCTACCATTAGAACGATTGGTAGACACAGGTACAGTTTATGCTGTCATTAGAGGTGCTAGCTGGCCCAGTCACTGGCCAAAGATTAAGGCAGACACCTATATGTCTGGTGTAGGAGGATCAATAGCAGTAGAAATTAGTGCTGCCCCTATGAAATGGACGTTTGAAAATGAAACAGGAGTTTTTACTCCTTTTGTGGTTGAAAAAATTCCTGTCAACCTGTGGGGAAGAGACATTTTACAGCAGATAGGATTACAATTAAGTACTTTGGCTTTTTAGGCAGGGCTGCTGTTGAAGGCCTGCCTGTACTCTCACCGGTTCCTATTCAGTGGAAAACTGATACACCAGTGTGGGTAGAACAGTGGCCTTTAACAAGAGATAAAATTCCGGCCTTAGTAGATATAGTGCAAAAGCAACCTTGACCAAGGGCACTTACAACCTTCTCTAAGTCCTTGGAATTCCCCAGTATTTATTATAAAAAAGAAATTTGGAAAATGGCGGATGTTGACTGATTTAAGAAAGGTAAATAAACAGATGGAAACTATGGGAACTCTTCAGCCTAGACTTCCATCTACTATCCAGACCTGCAGAATGGATCTCCTCTTGTGAGAAGATGATACAAGGAGACTGAGAGGCAGTTGCCATTCTCTGACTTCTCTGACTGAGAGAGAGACCATTGCTTTGTCTGGCTTCTCTACTCTTCCCTCTGTCTCCAATTTATCTCATTCCCAGGCCGCAACACCTGTGTCAGCAAAGGTGCCCTGCAGCTCCTTCAGATGTTATGGTCCACAGCTGTGGAGGCTCTCGGAGAATTGACCTGTCCCTTAACAGCAGTTGGGACTAAATTTTATTTAGAAATTAATAAAAATAAAGATTTTTTTTTCTCTTCTGCAGTGTTCTTTGTTAGTTTTTTGGAGATCTTAGGACAGCCTTCATTTCAGCAGATTAATCACCACAAGAATAACCAGGTGTTAAAAGTCCAAAAGTCTTTATTATCTCCTTTGCCTGGTGCTCAGCTAGCTTTCTTGTGGCCTTCAGAGGGGACTTGGTTTCAATGGAGAAAATGCAGAAGGATAGGTCACCACTATGGTGTGAGATGAAGTGAGTCTGAGTCCAAGGGTTTGTGCTTCAGTCTCCAGCTACCACAAAGGTGAAAGTCGGAATGAATTTGACTCTGCCTCCGAGAGTGAGCTTGTGGGCTTCTCTATCTCCCAGAGTGCTCCTTTTTGACTCCTGGCAATGTTCTGTTAAGAGCTTCTTTATATATGATCTCCCAAAGGTTGACTCCTCCTCTGAGGGAGGGATTAGGGAGATGTGAATTCACAAAGTTACAAAATTAACTTTGTGAATCTCCCATACTCATGAACTCCAATGAGTACTTAAATACATTAGTGAATTAGAGAATTTGCTAAGTACCATGCTAAATTAGGCAACTGACTTATCACTTTGTAAGGATTCCCTCTAAGCTGTGAACCAATAAGCATTGTATCAATTCCATTGAGTTAACACTAGGATTCTAACAAGATAGAAATGAAAAGGGACTTGGTAACCTACTGTTTGATAAACCCAAGGATCTCAGCTACTGGGGAAAGATCTCATGGGACAAAAACTGCCAGGAAAACCAGAAAGTAGCAAGGAAAAACTAGCATAGATTAAAACCTTATACCATACACCAGGATAACTTCAAAATGAGCACATGATTTGAATGGAAAGGGTGATAGCACAAACAAATTAATGGAGCAATAAAGAATTATCTGTTAGATCTATAAATAGGGAAAGAGCTTATGAACAGAGAAATTCACAGGAAGTAAAATGGATAATTTTGATTACAATTTTTTAAAATTACACAAATAAAACCAATGTAGCTAAAATTAGGAAAAAAAAACAGGGAAACTGAGGGAGAGGATATTGTAGCAAGTTTCTCTAATAAGGGGCTTATTTCTTATATAGGAAACTGAATCAAATTTATGAAATAGCCATTCTTTGGTTGGCAAATGGTCAAGTAAAATAAAGAGGCAGTTTTTAGAGGGAAAAAACAAAAAATTGCACCAAATCCCTAGTGCAAATTAAAATTCCTCTGAAGTTCTACTTCATACTCTCATTGGATTAGCCTAGATGACAAAAAGGGTCAATAAGAAATACTGGCAGGGATGTAGGAAAATCGGTACACTAGTGCATTATTGGTGGAGCTGTGAACTAGTTAAACAATTCTGGAATGCAATTTGGAACTATGCCTCTAAAGCTGCTAAATATGCATAACCTGTGATCCAATGATAATACTACTAAATCTATAGCTCAAAGAAATCAAAGAAAGAGGAAAATGACCCAGATGTACAAATACATTTATAGGATTTATAGCAGCTCGCTTTTATGGTGGCAGAGTTGGAACCTGAGGGGAAGCTCATCAGTTGGGAAATAGTTGAACAAGTTATGACAAATAAATACGATGGAATGCTATAAGAAATGTTTAAGAAGATGGTTTCATAAAAATTGGAGAAACTTGAATGAACTGGTGTAGAATTTCTTTATTTTTATTTTTTGCAACATTGCCAATAAAGAGGTGTTTTTTTTTTTAAATGACTATACATATTGTAACACTTTTGTTTTTCTTTCCTTCTTTATGGGTGAAAGAGGGAAAGTGAGAAAGAGAATTTGGAATTCGAAATAGTACAATATTGAATTTCAAAAAAGCTGAGAAGCAATGCTGTTATATAATTACCCCTTTTCATTATCTAAAAAAATGTTAATATTTAGTTTCACAATGTAGCTTACATAATACTTGGAAGGACTACATGGAGAAGTTGAAGTTTCTACAGTAAAAGAAATGTTGCTCAATTATTATTAAATTAAAAATAAATGATTGCTGTAGATTTTGAATAAAATAAATTTTCTGAACTTTTATATGATAAACTTATTACATAAAACTATTATTTTCTCCTCTCAGTCAGTTCATCTTTTCTCATCCTATTTCTTCCCAACTTACCTTATCTCATCTTCCTTACGTTTCAGGGATGCTATACAGATAACTGATGAGTTGGACAAAATGGTCACTGAGGTTCTTTCCTATTCTGAGTCTGGGACACTATCATACACACCTATTTAGTAACACACACATATATACATATAGTGGTGCATTGAGAGCTCTGAACAAAACAGCATCACAATCCAGAAGCCAACTCTTAAAAGTTGTGTATATAGCAGGAATGTTGTACATTTCTAGACCATTGAAGATGGGACCATCGACCTGATGGTTTAAAATTATTATTTTAATAAACATATGTTTATTTTTGCTATACTTTGAAGCAAATGTCTCTTTGTCAAAGCTAATTCAGAGGTTAAATGGAACCAGAATATAAGTTACCCAAGATAACTTAAGGAACTTATACTTACCCAAGATAATATAAGGAACTCAGACAGTGAGGGTATGAGCTAATGGCAGAAAAACTACTTGAGAATAGGACCAGAGTAAACCATGTTATAGTTGTAATAAACATCTATTTGTTAAAAGGAAATTTCTAACTCCCCAAATCAAGGGACAGTAAATAGAGGAGAAGCAGCTAAAATAGATAATCAACTTTATCAATACTTTTAATTTCTTTTATTTTTCATTTGATGGCATTTTATTTTTTTCCAATTATATGTAGAGATAGTTTTCAACATTCATTTTTGTAAGATTTTGAGTTCCAAATTTTTCTTCTTCCTCTCTCACTTCCCTTCCTCCCCCCCAGACAGCTAGCAATCTGATATAGTTATGCTCTGTACAATCATTTTAAAGGTATTTCTATATTAGTCATGTTGTGAAAGAAAAATTAGAAGGAAAAAACACGAGAAAGAAAAAAACAAAAAAGTGCAAAGAGTATGCTTTGATCTACATTCAGTTTCCATAGTTCTTTCTCTGATTTTGGATGGCATTTTCAATTCCAAGTCTACTGAAATTATTTTGTTTCACTGTATTGCTGAAAAGACCTTTCTATGATGATCATCACCCAATCTTGCTGTTACTGTGTACAATTTTCTCCTGGTTCTTCAGTTCACTCAGAATCAGTTTACATAAGTCTTTCCAGACTTTTCTGAAATCAGCCTGCTCATCATTTATTATACAACAATAGTATCCCATTACATTCTTATACCACAATTATTTATCCTTTTCCTACTTGAATCCCCAGCTAATGGGCATCTACTCAATTTCCAATTCCTTCCACCACAAAAAGAGCTGCTATAAATATTTTTGCACATGTGATTTTGTTACCTTCAGTGCCTTTAATTTGAACTCTGTTAATAAAGATTATGAAAGAGCTAGTAAATAGGGAAATTTTGAGGTTTCCTTCCATCTCATTCTTCCAATGTTTTTTTTTTAATGTGGCAAGGAAATGAGTAATGATCTCACAGCATTTTTCCTGTATAATAGATCTGAGAATAGATAGTAGAAGATTGTTAACTTGGCTTCTATTACTCCAATATCTCTTCTCAATCCTTTCAAAAGCACCTCCTTAAATACAATTGGAATGTATCTCACATTTCTATGGGTTTTTATTTATTTTTAATAGTATTTTATTTTATATTTCTAAATACATGTAATATAGTTTTCAACATTCATTTTTGTGAAGAGTTTGTGTTCTAATTTTTTATCCCTTCTTCCCTTATCTCCCCCTTCACCAAGACAGCAATCTGATATAGGTTAAATATGTGCAACCTTTTAAATATATTTCCATATTTATCACGTTGTGCCAGAAAAATCAGACCAAAAAGGAGGGGGGAAAAGTCACAAGAAAGAAAACAAACAAAAATTGAAAATATTATGTTTTGATCTACATTCGGTCTCCATAGTTCTCTCTCTGGATGTTTTTAGCATTTTTCATCCCAAGTCTATTGGAATTGCCTTAAATAGCCACATTGTTGAAAAGAGTCAAGTCCATCAGAATTGATCATCACATAATCAAAGTTCTCCTGATTCTGCTCATTTCTCTCAGCATCTGTTCATGTAGTCTCTCCAGGTCTTTCTGAAATCATTCTACTGATCATTTCTTATATAACAATAATATTCCATAACATTCATATACCATCTTGTTCAGCCATATCCCAATTGATGGGCATCCACTCAGTTTCCAATTCCTTGCCACTACAAAAAGGGCAGCTACAAACACTTTTGCACATGAGAGTCCTCTTCTCTTTTTTATGATCTCTTTGGGATACAGACCTAGTAGAGATGCTGTTGGATCAAATAATTTGCAGTTTGATAGCCCTTTGGGGACAGTTTCAAATTTCTCTCTCAGAATCAGGAGGATTGGATCAGTTTACTACTCCATGAGCAATGTATTAGTGTCCCAGTTTTCCCACATCCCTTCCAACATTTATCATTATCTTTACCATTATCTATTCATTATCTTATCATTTTAGCCAATCTGAGAAATATGAGGTGGTGCCTCAGAATTGTCTTAATTTGCATTTCTCTAATCAATAGTGATTTGTAGCATTTTTTGTATGACTAAAAATGTATTTAATTTCTTCATCTGAAAATTGTCTGTTCATATCCTTTGAACATTTATCATTTGAGTTGAAAAGTTGTACTCTTTTAAATTTAAGTCAGTTCCCTATATATTTTAGAAATGAGGTCTTTATCAAAATCAGTGGTTGTGAAATTTTTTTTCCCAAGCTTTCTGTTTCCTTTCTAATCTTGGCTACATTAGTTTTGTTTGCATAAAGCCTTTTTAATTTAATGTACTCAAAATTGAAATGTACTCATTTTGCATTTCATAATGTTCTCTAGTTTTTCTGTGGCCATAAATTCTTCCCTTTTCCACAGGTCTGACAGGTAGATTATCCCTTGCTCTACTAATTTGTTTATAATTATCACCCTTTATGTCTAAATTATGAGCCCATTTAGACTTTACTTTGGTATAGACACTTAGATGTTGGTCAATACCTAATTTCTGCCATACTATTTTACAATTTTCCCAGCAAATTTTGTCAAATAGTGAATTCTTGAAAGATTTGGGGAAGATAACAGAGTAAAATGGTATATTTCAAGCTCTTTTGATGTCCCCCCCAAAACAGAACAAATTTGTGTCTCAGGGCAAACATAGACTGGTGAAAAATCAAGAAGACTTGAGGAAGAACTGGGGTCCTCCTGGTGCAATCTGAGAAGATGAAAAGTTAGGCCCCAGCCTGGACAATAACCTGCCTGAAGTGCAAACACCTCTGAGCTAGCTGCAGAAACATCAAGCTTGGATCTCTCTGGCTAGCTAGGAGTGGCTGGAGCCTCAGCAGCAACCACAGGGACTTTCACCTCCCAGACTGTTTGTGGAGTTGGGGTTTGAGTCCAGGAAGAATGAGGGAACCTCAACTGATTGGGAACACCAGGCTGCAGGCCACAGCCCTGGGCAAGAAGGAACCAGCACCCATGAGTGCAGAAGCAGCCAGGCTGGGATGCCACTGCTTGTGGGCACTGGCAGGAGGATGGAGCTCTTGATTTGGGGTTCCAGGTCAGAGGGGAGAGCTTAAGGAAAGCTTGAGGTTCCATCCTCCCACCCCACCATTAGAGGTGCTTACACTAATACCTCTTATTAAAGAAAATGAACCGGCAAAGAAGAAAGAACCCCACCAATGGGGTTCCCACATGTTATGGGAACAGAAAAGACTGGGATTCATCTTCAAAGAAGGACACTTTAGTAAACAAAAGTCTACCCCAAAGAGTAGAAATGACTCCCTGCCCAGAGAGAATTTATAGAAGAACTCAAAAAAGAATTCAAAAACCAAATGAGAGACATTAAGGAAAAAGTAAAATAAAATAAAATAAAGTCATCCATGAAAAAACAAGAAGCTTATGAAAAAAATGTTAACCAACTAGAAAAAGAGATACAGAGTCTTAAAGATGAAAATCATGCTTTGAAAATTAGAACTGAGTAAGGGGAAGCCAGTTGGAGACTATGAGAAGCTATGAAGACCAAAAAATATAACAAAACAGATAATAAAGAATGAGAAAATAGAACAGAGTGTGGAGCATTTTATAAGAAAAACCACAGATTTGGAGAAGAGATCAGGAAGAAAAAATATAAGGATAATTGGACTGCCAGAAAGTTGTGAACAAAAAGAGAACCTTGACATAATAATGCAGAAAGTAATCCAAGAAAATTGTCCAGGAGTTGGGGCAGTTGGGTGGCACAATGGATAGAGCACAAGCCCTGAAGTCAGGAGGATTTGAGTTCAAATCTGTTCTCAGACACTTAATACTTCCTAGTTGTGTGACCCTGGACAAGTCATTTAGCCCCAATTGCCTCAGCCAAAAAAAAAAAAAAAAAAAAAAAAAAAAAAAAAGGAAAAGAAAATTGTCCAGGAGTAATAGAACATGAGGGGAAAGTAGAAATAGAAAAAAATCACCAATCACCACTTCAAAGAGATCCTGTATGGAAAACATACAGGAATATTATTGTCAAATTTTGAAACCCCCAGATCAAAAAGAAAAATTTTCAAGAAACAAGAAAAAAACAATTCAAGTATGCTAGAGCTACAATTAGAATTATAAGACTTGTCAATAGCTCCAATAAAAGACCTCAGATTCCGGAATCATATCTACCAACAATCAAAAGAACTAGGCCTGTGGCCAAAAATATCATATTCAACAAAAATATCTATAATCCTGAATGAGAAAAAATGGACATTCAATAAACTTGCAGATTTTTAGGACTTTCTATCAACAAACCTGAACTTAACAGAAAATTTAAAATATAAAAGCCAATATGAAAGATCAATTTTAAGAAACTTAACATGGACAAATTATTTATTTTTTATATGTGTGTGTGTGTGTGTGTGTGTGTGTGTATGTGTATATAAAAGATTCACATCAACATTAGGGTAGCTCAAAAGAAAGACTGGTAGAATGAAGGTAAAAATAACAATCAGGTTATATAAATGAGATACAGAAGAATAATAAACACAGAGGCATTAGAGGAGGGAAGAGGGCTCATGGTTCTGAAAACCTATCACATCTAGAATGGGTTAAACAGATAACACTACATATCTACCATGAAGGGAATAGCACTAAAGGTTGAGAGAAGACACGGGAGGGATCCTTAGGTGGGAGGAGGTTAAATAATAGCAAGTCAAGTTATGGAGCAGAATTTAATTAAAGAGACAGCAAGGATAGGAAAGACAGGTATGTGTATGTGGGGTAAGTGTGAGTGTGAGTGTGTGTATGTATCTCTATATCTCTAAATATTTATATATAAATATATCTTTTCTTAAATGTAGCTTGCTTGGAAGTGGGGAGAGGATGAAAAGACGAAAGAAAGAACAAAGTAAATAAGATGAGCAGCCAAGAACCAAAGAGCAATTTACAAGGAAGTAAAGAAAAAAAGATCATGTAAAAGATCATGGTAATGTTCTCTTTTGTTTTGTTTTATTTTGTTTTGTATTTCTTTTCTGTTTTACTTTTTTCTTACTCTTTTTTCAAAGGAAAAAAAAATAAAAATAAAAACAAAAAAACAAAAAGTGAGTTCTTATCCCAGAAGTTGGAATCTTTAGGTTTATCAAACATTAGGTTACTATAGTTATTGACTATGTTTTGTGAACTTCATCTATTCCACTACTCTATTTCTTAGTCAGTACCAAATGGTTTTGATGACTGCTGCTTTATAATATAATTTTAGGTCTGGTAATGGCTAGCCTACCTTCCTTTACACTTTTTTTCCCCCATTAATTCACTTGATATATTTCTATGTTTTTAAAAAGATTTACCAAACATTTTCTTCAAAACAACCCTGTGGTAGATACTGTGAGTATTATTATTCCCATTTTACAGATAAAGAAACAGATGTCTGGAGAGGTAAACAGATTCAAGATCATACAGCTAGTAAGCATCAGAACCAGAGTTCAAACCCACTCTTGAGTCTAAAGCCTATATACTTTCCATGACATTCGACTTCCTCCTAATAATACTGCTTATTAGGTAGCTTGCAGGATTAAGGATATCGCATCCTCTATCTAATAAATACTTTAATGAATCCTTGTTGACCAAATTTCTAATTGTATCTGCCTAATTTCAAATCAACTTAGAAAGTATTAATTAAAATCCTTTCTCTGAAAAAAAATCATTGAATATTTATTAAGCAATATAAAGTTTACTAATATCTTCATGTAAACTCATTTTTATGGGCAATTAGGTAATACAGTGGGTAGAGTGACATAACTGGAGTCAGAAAGACTCATCCTCCTAATTTCAAATCTAGATTCAGACAATTACCAAGAAACCCTCAATGGGGTCACAAAAAGTTGGTCTCAATTAAAAAATGACTAAACAAATTCATTTGATCCTTTTAACAGCCCTATGAAGTTAATATTATATCATCAACCTCTTTACAAGTGGTAAGCCTGAGGCTCAGGGATATTAAGTGATTTCTCCATGGTTACATAGCTAATAAGTGTGAAGTAGGACTTCTCCTGACTCCAAGTCCTGAGCACTATTACACTCTATTATACCTACCAAAAAACCTAAATAAGATTAGAATAATAATATGTCACATTTCTATGGCATTGTAAGTTTTACAAAGTGCTTTCCTTAAAATAACTCTGCAAAGTTCATAGTATGCGTTTTATTATTCCCATTTCACAGATGAGAAACAAGAAGTTTGGAGAAATTAATTGCATTTCCATGATTACATAAACATCCACTTTGTTGTTAATAGACAAACAAAAGTCTACTGGGGCTGCGCAGGTCGTTAAAAATGTAATTTGATCAGGAAAATCTCTGATACATTTTATGATTATCTTCAACCGACTTGATGACATTGTGTGGCTCATATCCAGGAAAGTAAGTTTGTGTCTTGTATCCTCCATGGGAAGACACAGTAGCTCCCAGTGATTGGATCTGCCTCTAAAATGATTGTTAACTGAGAGTCTGGAGTAAGACTCTTGTCTAAAAACTATTCTCTGTGGTCTATTTAAATGACTTATTGTTCAATATTTTTTTCAGTCATGTCTGGGTTTTTGTGACCCTATTTGAAATTTTCATGGCTGAGATACTGGAGTGGTTTGCAATTCCCTTCTCCAACTTATTTTCTAAGTAAAAAAATTAAGGTAAATCGGTTAAGCGGCTTGCTCAGGTCACCCAGCTATTAAATATCTGAGGGCAGCTTTGAACCCAGGAAGATCTTTCTGATACCCACTGTACCACCTAGCTGCAAAGTCAGCCTTCATGGACAATAGGGAGAAAGGTAGTAATGTGCCCTCCTTTTTCTTCCAAAGAGCAAATAATGGAGGTATGGACAATGGCAGCATAAGGATAACTGTCTATGGTCTGAGAAGGGACATCATGAACCTCATATTCCTTTCTATGTTGTGCTATTTTGTTTCCTTTCCTGAATTCAACTCATAGATTAGGATTCCTTTGTGCAAGTGATAGACACTGAGATTTTTGACAGTAGCTAATGGCATATTCTTGCACATAACTTTAGGGAAGCTATCCTAAAAATGGACATTTCCAACCTTGGAAATTATATCCTAGTAATTCCAAATTTAAGAGTTCCTAAAAGATCAACATTTCCTGAGTTCAAAAGTTCAGCACTGGATTCCTAAATGGATATTTCCTTAACGTCATGCTTCTTGGAAAAGGAAAAGGAAAGGGGAATGTGGTCCCTGCGATTAGTTAATAAGAGCCACGTTCAGTGGAGATAGATCTGTGCCTTGCCAAATATCTCTTCTTTTGTTATGTAAGCACCGTGATGTTTAAAAAGGATTAAGCATTAGGTAGAGAGGATGACATGCAGAATGGATATAAATTGCTTCTCTGTTTTCTTTTTAAAGACACTGTTAGGATCTGCCAAAGAATAGATGCACCAGAGTAACCTAGAAAGATTAATTGAGGTTCTTCTGATGTGATGGACTGCTGTTATATATATATATTCAGTAGTTAACAAATTTTTATGTAGTGTCTATTATGTTCCAGGCACTGGAGGAAGAGAGGGAAGAAAGAGAGGGAGGAAAGGAAGGAAAAAAAGAAGGGAGGAAGAAGGAAGGGAGGGAAGAAAGAAGGGAAGAAGGAAAGAATGGGAGGGAGGGAACAAAGAATGGGAGGGAGGGGAGGAAGATGAAGGGGAGGAGGAAAGAAGGAAGGAAAGAAAGAAAGAAGGAAGGAAGGAAGGAAAAAGGAAAGAAGGAAGGATGGTTGTAGGACAGACTGCCCAATGAAACTTCTCTGTAGCACTGCAGCTACTCATGAGGGCACACAAGACATAGGTTTTTTCCAGATCAGGTGTCTTCACCATTTTGGGGGGACCTAGACCCTTTTAGCAGTCTACTGAAATCTATATATAGTCTTTCCCTTCTTAAAATAGTTCCTTTAAATACATGAAATAAATACATAGGATTATGAAGAAAACAAATCCCATTGAAATATGGTTATAAAAATATATATTTTTAAAAACAGGAACAAGTTTATCAATTGTAGATTAAGTATCTATTCTAAAGCTTCAGTACAATAGAGGAATCATCACTCAGATCACAGGATAATGCAATCCAACATATGTATAGAGGTACTTTTTTTTTTTAAGAGAAGGATCACTGAACAGTTGTGACTAAGAAACAGATAGGAAAAAAAAAGAAAACTGGATGCACTGGGGAAGATCCAGTTTCTTTCTACAATATACCATGTACTGTGCTAGGTACTAGAGACACAAAGTCAAAAAAGAAACAGGCTCTCCCCACAAGGAGTTTATATTCTATTCCCCAAAAATTCCCCTCCCAAACAACATTTACTCAAGCATGTGTGTTTGTGGGTATGTGTGTGTGTGTGTATACATATACTATATAATCATTTATAGGGGGAAGCTCTAGCAGTTTGGAGAATCAGGAAAGATTTTATATAAGAGGTGGCATTTGAGTGGAACTATGAAGGAACCTGGAGGATCTAAGAAACAGAGATGAAGGGTATTTATTCCAGGCATAGAGAATAACCCATAGAATAGATATAGCATATATGTGAGGAACAGCAAGAGAGTTAGCTTGGTTGGAAGGTAGAATATGTGAAGCAGAGTAATATTTAATAAGTCCAGAAAGGTAGTAGCAGGAAAGAAAAGAGTCACATTGTAAAGAATTTTAAAAGCCTAGGGAGGCTACATCTGATCGTAGAGGCAATAGAGAATTTCAAAAATGAAGTGTGAGATGATCAGAGCTGGGATTTAGGAATATCGCTTTGGCAGCTATACAGAAAGTGGGCAGTAGAAGGGAAAGATTTGAGGCAAGGAAACCAGAAAGATCCAAGGCAAAGGGTGATGTGGACCTGAGGATGTCTGCATGAACAGAGAGAAAAAAATAGATATGAGAGCTGTTGTGGGAGTGGAATCAACAAGATTTGCCATCTAAATGAATATATGAGGTGAGAGAGAGTAAGAAGTCAACCATGATTTATTGGAAGGTTAGTGAGGCTCAAAAAAGAAAGAGGGAAATTTAGAAGTAGAATAAGTTGGGAAGGAGTAAATAAAATAATTCCGTTTTTAGCCATGTGTAATTCAACTTGTCCATAGGACAGGTGTGACCTGTTCTTGATGTTCTTACCAGGGGAATGTATCCAGGATTTGAAAAAGAAATTTCTAAATAAGGTGAGTTGCAGGATTACTATCTATTATGCATAATTCATAAGAGCACAAATGATACTACCAAAAGATATTTACATAAGTATTACTAAAAACTGCAAAGTATTGGGAAAGAAACTGAAGACCATTGGGACAGAGGTGATGTCATCACTCTTGAACATCAAAGGCAAGGGATTCTGAAGAGAAAAACACTTAAGAATTAAGCTGTTAGTACTAGAATTAAGCTACTGCTTAGTATTGAGGGATATGAATGAGAGTGGGGCCTTAGGTGAAGAAATAGGCTTGTATGGGATGTTAACAGTAGAATAAAAACAAAAGAATGCATTCCAGCCATGTTTACAAGGAAGAGTAAATAAAACTTGATATTGGCATATGAAGCAATATTGTTCCTTTTTTTGAAGGCACAGCACAAACTAACTTCTACCCTGATATAAATGCTCCCTGCATTCCAAGGGTCTTCCAAAATCTGGACTCAGAAAAAATCTGAACCACATAAATAAATGATAAAATATCACCCTAATTACTGATATTTGCTTAAAGTGTTACCTTTCTGTGTGAATACATATTTATAACATGGCTTAATCTTAAATAGAATGAAAGAACTTCTCAATGACACTAGTCACTTGGCTGTTCTTTGAAGAAGAACCTCCATTTCTTGACCTGCAAGCAGTTTCCTTGGCTGTCTCTTTTACCTGAAACTCTTTCCTTTCTCAACTCTGTTTACTGATTTCTTTGACTTTTTTCCAGATTCCCAATTAAAATCCAATATTTTACACAAAGCTTTTCCTAGGATCCACATCTGCAAAAAATGTTTGTGGCAGCCCTTTTTGTAGTGGCAAGAAACGAAACTGAATGGATGCCCATCAGTTGGAGAATGGCTGAATAAGTTATGGTATATTAATGTTATGGAATATTATTGTTCTGTAAAAAATGACCATCAGGATGATTTCAGAAAGGCCTGGAGAGACTTACATGAACTGATACTGAGTGAAATGAGCAAAACTAGGAGATCATTGTACACAGCAACAAGATTATGTAATGATCAGCTGTGGTAGACATGGCTATTTTCAACAGTGAAGTGATTCAGGCCCATTCCAATAGGCTTGTAATGAAGAGAGCCATCTGCATCCAGAAAGAGAACTGAGGGAACTGGATGTGGATCACAACATAGTATTTTCACCTTTTTTTGCTGTTGTTTGCTTTCTTTTTGTTTTCTTTCTCTTTTTTTCTTTTCTGATCTGATTTTTCTTGTGCAGCACTGTTGAGGTTCAGAAGGAACCCTAAAAGTTTTGGGATCACATATTGGTATCATGAGGTATCTATCTCAAAAGAATTTGCAGGCTTGAACTTATTTCCAAATCAAGAGGCAAAATTTATTGTAATTGTAATGCCAATTGAAGTGGGTTAAGTTCCAAAAGAATTTAGCAAAGAGCCAAGAGAAAGGAGGTAGATTTATAAGACAAAAGTTAAATCAGAGCTTCATGTTACTTATTTGCTAATTTTATGGCTAACAGGTAGGTTTGAGGGTGGTCTATTCACTATTATCTCAGGAACTTGGTTGTAACTAACCAAAGATTATCTATCTGACAGTCAGAAATGTTTGTAGGGCTATTCTAAGGCCAGAAGACTTTAGAATCATTGACAAAAAGATTGTTAGAACAATAGCATTCTTAAGTGAAATGAGCAGAACCAGGTCATTATACACTTCGACAATGATATTGCATGAGGACATATTTTGATGGAAGTGGATTTCTTTGACAAAGAGACCTAACTGAGTTTCAATTGATAAATGACGGACAAAAGCAGCTACACCCAAAGAAAGAACACTGGGAAACGAATGTGAACTATCTGCATTTTTGTTTTTCTTCCCGGGTTATTTATACCTTCCGAATCCAATTCTCCCTATGCAACAAGAGAACTGTTCGGTTCTGCAAACATATATTGTATCTAGGATATACTGCAACATATCCAACATATAAAGGACTGCTTGCCATCTAGGGGAAGGGGTGGAGGGAGGGAGGGGAAAAAAAATCGGAACAGAAACAAGTGCAAGGGATAATGTTGTAAAAAAAAAAAATTACCCTGGCATGGATTCTGTCAATATAAAGTAATTATTAAATAAAAATTTAAAAAAAAAAAAAGAACAATAGCATTCTAAGGTCAGGGGACCTCAAGATCACTGATTCTAAAGCCAGAACTTCAGAATCATTGACAGGTTGTTAGAACAGAAGCAATCTAAGGTCAGAGGACCTCTCGTTGTTATGTTTCCCCTAGAATCTGTACCCCATCATTTTCCCTCTCTCAAGTAGTTTGAATCTCAAATTCATTTGGGACAAAGGGACAGAGACCTCATTTTCTGGAGCTGTTTGATGCTGATAAGGGATGTAGAGCTATACCTGCCTAGTGGGGTTCAGACTGAAAAGGGGAGGGATGTGACTTGAAGATAGTTGCAGCAGCATCCAGGAGATGCTGAGTGTCAGAATCAGTTCACCAGGGTTATTTAGGTTGAACAAATAGTTGGAAGTTCATAGCTTGGAGTCTGGAGGAAACAAATCTCACCAGCAGTAGGTTAAAAATGTGAGGACCAATTATGAACAAAAAAGAATAATTAAAAGTGGAGTTAGTATGGGGGTTACTAGGGACAGGAACAAGGAGCCCCACCCAGAGGAAGACTTGGGGGGATAGATGAGGCTCTCATGAATGTCTCACATCCAGACAGCTTTTCTTAGGGTAACTACCAAAGAATGTTTCCCTACATTCCTGCTTTTGTCACCTCAAAGGAGTAGGAGTAATGGGTAGAATAGTGGCAATATACACAGTGAAAAGAGTGCTCAGGTGGCCTAGGTGCAAGCACCATAATGTTTAAAAGGCATTAAGCATTGAGTAGAAAGGATGATATGCACAGTGGAGATAACAATTAATCTTAAGTGGGTTTGATCTCCTTTTGCAAAAACTTTGAGCTCTTTCAGTCTTACAAGAGAAGTAAATTAGTAAATTTACCAATTACCAAAAGGTATCAATTAGTAAAGGTGCCGATAAAAACCAAAAGCAGTTTGAAGTCCCTGTGAGGGGGCCTGTATGCAAAATCCATCTGCCAGTCCTTCCCTAAGTATATACCCCTTCTCAAAATAAATTTCAGAATGGAAGGGGTGGTCAACAGCTCTTTCAAGATTTACTGGGGCACAAACTGGGCAGGCCTGACAGATCTATTTCTCCCAGCTTCTGACCAATAAAAATAAGTTTCACAAGGGACTGGAGAGCATTTTTTTTCCAAGTAGTAGCTTGATGTAAGCCAAAGAGAAATTTCCACTGGCTGGCCTCTGGGATTAGAAGGTATTTGAAAACACCCCAAAGGAGAAAGAGTGTACCCCCTTTCTTTAGCAAAGGACTTGTTTCTGGGAGCTATGAGGGAATGTAAGAGTTGGGGAGCTGAGGCAAACAGGGAACAGCACGGACTGCTGAATCTGCAATCTGTTTCCTTTGGCCTGAAGTGAATCACCCTTATGGTGTCCTTACAAAATATAAGAGAAACCTCTTTACATCCATGGACAGCTTGCCATAATTGTAGAATTTCCCCTGCATATTTAATGGGGGAATTATTATTATTATTATTATTGCTGTCAAAAGGCTTTAGGTAGGACTAAGGCTGGGGCAAGAGATTAATTTAGCTTTCAGGGTCTTAAAATTCCCTATTCTAGGTAAATTGTCAGGGCCTTGAGTAGAATCCTAGAGGGGCTTGGCAATAACCAAAGTTAGGTATCTGGATTCTACAAAATCCAACCATGTCCAGGAAGTTACACAGCTGTTCCTTTAAGAAAGGCTCAGGAAATGATAAGATTGCTTTCTCTTTGCAGTGACCAAAACGAAGATGGGAGTTAATTCATGGCCCAAATATTTAACAGACTGATAGACAAAGTGGAGTAACAATTCGACTTCATAGCCAGACTCAGGAATAATCAGCTGGGAAACAAAGAAACAAAGAACTGGGAAACTGAGTCAGAGGGAACCCACCTTGAGCAGAGACTAAGTTTGTTCTCCCAGTTCTTGCCCAGATAAGATATCCACCTATGACAGTTCAAGAAGGAATTCCTCTGAGTAACTTATGGCATTTCTCTAAAATGGTGGGTTACTGACTTAATGATTAGATAATCAAATTCAAAACTCAAAAGAATATTGCTTATAGTCTCAAGTGATTTTATCTTTAATCGCAAATTCTACTAATTCAAAGCTTAGAGCTAGATACATTACTTAAAAAGTTTACCAGGACTTACACACACAGGAGATTTTGTTTAACATGTTTTATATGTTTAAACTTATCCTAATGCAAAAGATCAATCATTAAACAAGTTATAGATTCTTAGTAAACATTCCTTGCTTAGGAACTATACATTTTAAACAGGCTCATTTCTCAGGGTTGATGACCTTGCTTACCTGATGATTTCTAGAGAATTGGCAAGCTTACAATTAAGCGGGGTTGACAGAGATCCCAGGGAAGAGGCTGAGCTTGGTATTGCCCACCCCAACTATTCTTAGTGTTTTCATGGGCTGTGCTATTTGATATCTCCCCCCATTCTGTGAAGGGGAAAAGATGTTATACACCTCATACTTGGAGGTGAACTGATAAGGCTTTCACCTCATCCCTCTTGTTCCATACACAGTAATTATCAATTTTAGGTTTAACATTATGACAATAACTCCAAATAACTTAGTTAACAATTTTCAAATTTTCCTAATAGCCAAATAGTCTTAGCTGTAATTTCCTCTTAATTTTCTAACAAAAGTGGAAATACCCAATTCCCTAGATTACATTTACAAAGCATTATAAAATGGGATTAACAAAACTAAATAAATTTTCTACCTTTTTTTAGTTGGCAGAACCTTCAGAAATCTGACTCTTTGATAACTCAAAAGAAGATTGTTTATTGTCAGAGTTTTTTAAGTTAACAGTGACCTGCTTTATTCTGTCCCCAAGCTGTTGCAGTTTTGGAAGTATTCAAAGAGAATTTCTGTTCCCTTAAATAAGTTTTCTTTTTGTTTTAGGGACAAAACAAGACAATTATTAAAATTGACATAGAACATATTTTAAAATTGACTTAACTTTAGTTCATGAGATTCCTTAAATTCTGATTAAATGCACCAAATTGGAGTCATTTGGTAATTTTGCAATTCACCCAAACCATTTCTCTTTTATGAGTCAGGAAAGGATTAAGGTGTCAATTTTTTACTGACAGGGTCCTCAAAAGTCTGACTCTCCATAACTCAGAAGCCGACTGTTTGTTACCAGAATTTTTAAAGTAGCAGTGAACTGCTTTGGTTAACATAGTCACTGCAAAGAGATTACAATTTACATATCTCTTTAGAGAACTTTGATTAGAGCTCTTTTAAAACTGCTTTTACTATCATATCTCAATTTACTTAAATTTCAATGACCGGAATATATTTTCTTTCTCTCTTTCTCATCCCTTCCATGTATCCCTGCTGCAGCTAGGGAAGGAGGGAAAGGGGAAGAAAGAGAAAGAGATTCTTTTTCCTTTATGCACTATCCTCCTAGTCCTAGGGAGGTCTTAATTTAATTTGCTTCCAAATTACTTTACACACACACACAAAATCATTTATCTCAATATTAACATTGTATGTTGGTCACATTTAAAAACCCATGTAAAAATATCAAATATGAAGCAATTAAGCAGTCTCATTCATATAGTTTTTATTTTATGCTAAGCACTTTTATAATCATGTAATCTTCACAGTAACCATTACTATTTCTCTTTACAAATCAGAAAACTGGGCAGAGATAAAATAATTTGCCATAAATTACAAAGCTAGTACATATCCACAACTGAGACAGAGAATGATGGGCTTACTAAATGCAGAGGCTGACTGGCTTTCTCACCTCACATTGCCATGACAGGTGATGCCGGGTACCCAGATTCTTCCTAGGCAGTTCCTGGACAGAACCTGCTGAAGGCTGGGGTGACTGGTACCAGGATCTCCCTCTGATGGTAGTTTCATGGGCCAGGGCTCAAGAAATGCTGATAATTGGGCCTTGCCCCCAATCCATCCTCACTCCCTCAAGTTGGGTTGGGGAGGTTTGGGCAAGGTTGTGTGGGGTCCCCATGGCTGTTGCTGCTTCCCCTATTTCTACAAGTGAGGCAGAATTTGAGTTTCCCTACAGTTTCTTAGCATTCTCTTTTTTTAATCTGATCTAAGAGGGGTTAGCAATTGGGCAATATTGATTTTGTTAGTAATCCGCACAACTGAGATACACTCAGGACTGCAAGGAGTGGAGTGGAGAGGGTCCCTTAATACCTTCTGGGGCTTTTCCAAAGCACTCCAAGATAGGAGTCAAGGAGGGTTAGCAAAAAGTTGCTGTTTACCTAGTTTTCTTTTTTTTTTTCCTTTCAGAATGGGGTAAATTCCTATAATTATCCCCGATGTTTTAGGAACTTATTCTTGCAATCTTAAAATGATTAAATGCCAAGTTTCGTAATCATTGCTCTCAAAATTTTGAGAATCTGCTAAGATGTTATTTTAATTTTAATTAGTTAACTTCATTTCTGTAACCTCCAGCTAGGAAAAAAAGGGTTTTTTTTTCCCATTTTTAAGGTAAGAGTCAAGAATGTTAAGAGATCTTCCTAGCATTCTAACTACAGCACAGAAGTTGTATTTTTTTTTCTGTTTGCGTTTTAAATCTTTCCAGGTAACAGAATTTAGCTCACAGAACAAACATGACACAGACATTTTGCAAAGAGATGTAGACACAGATGAAAATAACATCAAAGAGGACTGCCCCATCCTTGCCAAAAGCCTTAACATTTCTTTGCCAAAAGCCATCCTATAGCACTTTGTCTCCTCTAATGTCCCAGAGAATGTGAAAAGATGACAAAAGTTCCCTAGAATATTTGCTGAAAATTACAAGAATTCACAACTCTGGGTGTCTCCAGTCAAAGAAAATTTACTGAGCATGCAGCTCAAGATGATCCAGACAAGCCTTCTCCCAATTGCTTAGGGTGTCTCAGCTAATAGGATTGAGGAGAAAAAATGGGGAGCTTACCTTGAAAAGGAGGGGATGAAGCTTGGGAGACCACAGTCTCTCTGTAAGAGCCCCCAATTGTTGAGATTCAGAATGGACCCCAAAAGGTTCAGGTCACAGACAGGTATTTCAAGGTATCTCAAAAGAATTTGCAGACTTGAATCCATCTCCAAGTCAAGGGGCAACATTTATTGTAATTGTAATGCCAATTGAAGCAATCTAATTTTCAAAAGAATTCAGTAAAGAACCAAGGGAAAGGAAATAGATTTCTAGGATAAAGTTAGATCAGAACTTCATGTTATTTATTTGTTAATTTTATGACTTATAAGTAGGTTAGAGGGGTGGTCTATTCATTATTGTATCAGGAACTTGGTTATCATTGACCAAAAAATTATGTATCTAACAGTCAGTAATATTATTAGGGCTACAAAGTCTTCTGGCCTTAGAATAATCCTACAAACATTACTGACTGTCAAAGGCCAGAAGACTTTAGAATCATTGACAGATTGTTAGAACAGAAGTACTCTAAGATGAGGAGATCTTCTCATTGTTATGTTTCCCCTAAAATTGTAACCCATCAGCATGATAAATGTGGAAATATGTATAGAAGAATTGTACATGTTTAACATATATTGGGACACTTGCTGTGTCAGTGAGGGGGAAGGGAGGAAGAAAAATTTGAAACACAACGTTTTGCAAGGGTAAATGTATATATTTTAAAAATAAAAAGCTATTATTTAATTAAAAAACTTTTCTCAATGCACTGTTTTTATTATTTTGGCAAAGTATTAACAAAGATTACCCAGTTAATTGTGGGGGACAAGGAGGGAGGATACAAATCTGTTTGTTTAGTTGGAATCTTTTTTCAAATGTACTTTTTTGTTTTGTCAGGAAGATGTTTTTAGCTACGGGGGAAAAACATAGTGCCCTAGAATAAGTTTGGTATTAGAATAAATATATATAGACTCAACAAACATATCTAGACTGTGATTTAAAATATAGAAATGATAATTTCCTGGACAAAGTACCACTTAATTGAAGATAGATAGAATGTTTTTGCTTGGAATCCTACAAATCTAATCAAAAGTGTTTTAAACTGAAAAGGAAAGAGGAAGGAGAAAACTGCCTGAACCTATCAACAATAGAGAGTAGCTTCACCATAGGACATATATATATATATATATGAAGAATAGCAATAGAAATTTCCCAAAATTCATAGAATGGAAATCCAAAGAAAGAACAAGAAATAAAAACATTCATACACAATGCATAAAGTATTGGAAATAAGCAATGTGAACTAGAGGTCCTAATAAAGGAAATAAATTTCACTTATAAATGTTACTCACACTCATGAGATGTGGCTCATGAGCATGGCGCTGGAGGGGTATACCTTGAGTATTAAAAGAAACCACTCATGTGAGTAAATCCATAAAAATTCATGAGGGAAAAAAGCATGGTGGAGAACAGAACAGAAAGTCAGAAACAGAAAGTATATTGTCATCCAAATATACTATAGAGTTGAATAGAAAGAAACAATAGATGAGTTTTGGAAACAGATTCGAACTATAGCAGTAATGAGAGATATATATTACTGGACATCTATGTGGAAGTTCATCTCTGCTAAAAGGAGAGTAGTGAATTATTTCTTGCCTTAATTATAATTTCATCCTTCAAAAGGCGAAGGAACCAATGGAGGTAATTTTTACTTTGGATCTGATTTTACCCAATAAAGATGAACTAATTGCTAAAAATGATGGTAACTTTAAGGGAGAAGAAACTCCTCAATCTTAGAAATTTATGATAAAGGGAAAAGAAAATTGGCCCCTATTTGGGCAACTATAAATTTTAAGAGAGCTGATTTTTTAAGGTTCAGAAAATACTGTAGATAAAATTAAACAAGGAAAAACAGCACAGGAGGACTGGAAATTTCTTTTAAAAAGAATGAAATTCAAATGACAAAAAGTGAAACATGAAGGAGAAAGAGGAAAGTTATCTAAAGAGACAAATGTGCTTATGATAAGAAGATTGTTCATCCAGGAAGTCTAGGTCCAAGAAGACCTGGAAAGTCCTCTATGAACTCAAGCAAAGTAAAATAAACTGTGCACAAAGTAATAGTAATGTTGTTGGATGATCAGTTACGAATGACTTTGCTATTCTCAGCAATAGCTGATTATATTTACAATTATTTTGAAGGACTTATGATGAAAAATGCTATCCATACCCAGATAAAGAACTGATTGTGCCTGAATAAGGATTGGAGCATACTCCTTTTTTTTTTTTTTTTTTTTTTGAAACTTTTTCTTGAAGTTTTTTTTTTTTTTTCCTAAGGGATGGGTGATCTGTGTTTTCTTTCACAACATGACTTAAGGAAATGTTTTATATAACTTCACATGTGTCTTTTTAAAAGAAGAGTATGTACGAATAGGGAGGAAAAGAGAGAATCTAGAACTCAAAGTTTAAAAACAAAACAAATGTAAAAATTGTTTTATATGTAACTGGGAAAATATTTTTAAAAATGTAAAAAAGAGGAAAAAAAAGAGACAAGTGTGACTATACGAGAAACCTATCAATCAATTTAGATTTTTAAAGACACATATGAAATGGAAGCAATGGTGGGTAAAAAAGGATGACTAGTAGAACTACAACTATAATCCTGTAACAAAAGTATTAGAGTTCTAGTATTATTCTGAGGCTGGCAGTTAGATTTGAGAATCATACAAAAAGGTTTTTTTGTTTGTTTTTTAGTTATATTGTGGGGAAAAGGCAGATCAAAGAACAGATAGGATAGCTGCTAGAGGCTAATGGATGAGAAGCAAAAATAGTCAATACTATTCAATTCTTACTTTGTTTTGGTATGAACTTTGGAAGGTAAAGAACAGGGTGTGAAGAGGTGGTGGTGACTAGAAGCAAGATAAAGAGAAAAACAATTGGAAATAGATGGTGCAGTGGATAGAGCACCAGGCTGGGGGTCAGGAAGACTACTTTGTGAGCTCAAATCCGATAACAGTCACATAAATACCAGCTGTGTGACCCGAACAAATCACTTAACCCTCTTTGCTTCATTTTTCACATCTGTAAAATGAACCGGAGAGGGAAATGGCAAACCACAACAACATCTTTGCCAAGAAAACCTCAAATAGAGTCACAAAGAGTCAAACATGACTGAACAATTACCACAACACATACTTTTGTGAATTAAAGTCCCCAGGCCCAGGTGCACTATATCCTAAGGTATTGGGAGAGGGCAGAGAGGAAACTGGCAGGTTTTATTGTTGTGCCACTATTAATGGGCTTTGAAAGATTGTGGTACATAGGAGATATATAGCAGAATTACAAAAAGGCAAAATTTTCATTTTAAAACCTTGTAATAGAATGGAGAATACAAAATATAGACAAGTGAACTTGAATTTGATTCATGGTAAAAATCTAGAACATGTTATTAACAGTGTGGTAGGGAGAGAGTGAGGACTATCAAGACTCAGCATCGTCCAGAACAATTCATACTAAAGTATTTGTGTGATAGGGCACTTTCTGGCAGTCTGGTGAAGTATAAGGACCCCTTCTTTAGAATAATTTTTAAGATAAAATAAAATTACAAAGAAAACCAATTTTATTGAAATAGTTATCTAAATTTTGTTTTAAAATTCACAGAACCTGTGCTAGACTAACTTCATTTTTTGACAGATTTACTAGATTGGTAAATTAGGAGACTATTTAATTATTTAATTAACCCAGGGAAGCATTTCATAAAATCTCTCATGCTATTATTGAAGAACAATTAGAAGGCTGTGGTCTAGAATCAGAGGTATCAAACTGTCAAATCCTGGCAAGCAACACATAAAATACCCCATTGGCACTAAATTAGATTAAAATACAATTGAACTGCTATGAGAATTGTGATAGGAAGTTAACCAGTTTGGTTGACTAAGACATTACTAATAATGGGTGTTTCCTTTTCCCAGAGTTAAGATTACAATAGTAGGATGAAGCCACACCAAACAGAAGCTAATAAAGATAAATATTTTCTCTACTTTTATTTACCATGTTAAGTATATCATGCTTGCCAGTAAACCACTTAAGCCTATGAGATCAACTACTCAGAACAAGTTCAATAAGAGGGTGACCTTCTAAATTTGTTCTTCTATTACATTTTGTACCTTAAGACCATATAAAATTAATCAGAAATTAAGGCCCAACAATTTTCTGAAGGACACATATCAGAGCCAGTATTCAAATTCAAATCTTGCTTTAAACATTGTCTATTTTCTTTATACCACTCTACCTCTCTAAAAAGATAGTAAATTCCTTGAATAATACTGATACTAATAGCTAGCTTTTACATAATGCATTAAGGTCTGCAACGTGCTTTACATAGCATTACCTAATTTGATTCTTGTAAGGTAGGTGCTATTATTGTGCCCATTTTAATGCGGTGATAGTGATTGTTGTTCATTCTCAAAAAAGATCATAATGACATGGCACAGTGTATCAGACTGTGACTGATCAGACCAATGCAAGCTTGGAATGGCCTGTCACAAGTTGGGCACAAACAGTCCATCTGAACATTTGGGGTGGATCCTATATTTGTGCATCTTATGTTTCTTGTGAGCCACCTCAATTCTACTTTGCTCATGGAGCACACCTCCTTCTCTTATAAGGGTATATATACCATGTTGTGTCAATCTCCCCCTTATCATGCAATCAACTTCAAAGTTCTTGAAAGACCTTGGGGCAGCTAGGTGGTTCAGTGGAGAGATCACCAGTCCTGAAGTCAGGAGAACCTGAGTTCAAATCTGGTCTCAGGCACTTCCTGGCTGTGTGATCCTGGGCAAGTCACTTAACCCCAATTGCCTCAGGGGGAAAAAGAAATCTCAGAGTTGGTAACTTATCTTGCCAGAAAATCCTCAGAATTTTCTAAAATAATTCAAATGGAAGAGAGTCAGTTTCCTTTCACGGCACTGTCCAGATTTCCAAGGCATACAATAATGCACATATCCCAATAGCTCTGTAGAGCTTTAGTTTATTGGTTAGCTTAATACAGGGTACAATTCATTTATTTCTTTGTTTTGAGGTAAGATATTTGTGCTAGGCCATCTGTACTTAGCTCTCACTGATGTCTTCAACTCAGAAAGATAATGTGATTTTTAGGCTAACTTCAGAGAGAAATAACATTAACTACATTAATTGTTCTATTTTGTAGCACAATAACAACTGTAAAATTATTGTAATTTCAATATGTAATCTGTTGGGTTTCAAGGAGATAATCTGTGGTGTTATCTTTGAAAGAATTCAGGACTCAGGCCTTTTCCAAATCAAATAATTGAGAATCACACACTCAAGAGTAGGCTATGATCCTTTTAGAAATTTTTTGGGATTTAGCAGGACTTGGCCACTCAACAAAGCATGAAAAAGATATTGGATTACATCACAAGATATGTAGATTCTGAAGTTACGGAAGGGTCTGCCAATATGGGGAGGTCCTAAAACCTTGACAGAATTGTGCATATGATTATCCAGAATGTCTACAGAAAAACCCACTTGGGGGTATTAACGTATGATAATGATATTATGATTAGCCTGACTTTATTTTAAATTCATCCAAACAACAGTGCGCAAGAGCCCTGTCAGGGGAAAGATTAGTTAAATTGTGGTTTAATGTCCTGGTCTATACATCCTCTTGGTGCTACTTTCTTATTGGTTGGTTTCTATGGCATGTCTAGATTTGATGGATGATGGAGTTTTAGACCATATAGACCTGTATCTATACCTGTCAGCTAGGGACTGAGGATTTCTGTGGTGTTTGGGCTGGGGACAACACTCAAAATCTCATCATTCCTCCCTCAAAGAGCTGGGACCCAAATTCATTTGGGAGAGGGACAAAGGTCTCAATGTCTGTAGCTTTTTCAAGCTGAAAAAGGGGGGTATGGAGCTACCTATAGGCCAGGGATAAGAGGGTAGAGGTGATGAAAAATCACATCCAAGCCATGTTGAGGGGATGAGTAGACTTGGCCAGAGGGATAAGGAGATGTCCATTCTGATTCTGCAAGACCATCTGGGAGGGGGTCTTTATCCCAACTTCCATTTGCCTTGCTGCCTCAAGTACCCCATAGATCTGGCTATATTTCAGGCTCTTAGGAGGTGTTGCTTCAAGCCTCCCTTCCAATATGTTTTTCCTTACTGTCAAATCACCAGTTACAGTTAATATCTTCCTTATATCATCAATATCCTCCTCTGGTTACTATCCTCACTTTCTTTCAACTAGTTATTACCAATTAGCTGTTGCAAAGGGGTATTTTCTGAGAATAGCAAAAACAGAAATACAAACATTTTCTACTATCAGCCATAGGAAGTCTCTTCTATATAGCCTTGACTTCTAAGGGGAGTAGGCCCAACCTAAAAGCAGTGGCTACAGAGCATTTGTCCCACCAGATTTATTTCTGAATGGAGTAAAACTTACAGACAATCCATTTGTTGAGGACATGGTAGGACACCTTGCTGCTGGGCTGATCCACTGTTTCCCTGCTGGGCTGGGACCTGGATTTCACTCTTCAGAATCTCACTGAATGAGTTTAGGACCATCTGTTGAGCCTGTGGACCACATTTTGAGAACTGAAGATTCAGTCAAACCTGATTTATTTCTGTTCATCTCTCAGCTCTAATTTCTCTATACTAATGTATCCTATTCCTGGAACACCTTCTGGGATAGGAGTAAGATCCTAACTCCTCACACCTCTATGCAAGTTAGACCAGTTTTTTTTGATTAAAAGATATAAAGAGCTGGTAGAGTCTGCTGGTACTTTACCAGTTTGGCCATGAAATCCCATAATTGGACTTCCTTGCTCAACCTTCCTAATCCCATAAAATCGTTCCTTCTCCTATGCTGTCTCAGCTAAAATTAAGAAAGAATAAACATATTAGAGCAGAGAAACATCCATACCATATTCATAGCCATATGATGCCAGATCCAGTGTAGAGAACAAGACCAAAAGCCTCTCTTTTTATTCAAAGGCTTATGATATTTTCATTCACTTCCTTGAACACATTGAGAAAACAGGCTAAATATCCCATTTAATGTCTTATTATTTTTTTTTTTTTAGTAAGCCCCCTGGTCAGCTAATTGAAAGGTTTTTCTTCTTTACCACATAATAAGCTAGAAAATGGTGTGGTCTGAGGACCCTTGGAGACTCCTTTCCCCAAAACCCTTCTACTAGATAAAAATACTTTTATAATTTCTAATACAGCAAATATTAATCAATATAGCCCATATAAACAAAGCTCTTTTGGGGCACTTAATTTTTAGGAGTGTAAAGGGATACTGAAACTAAATAGTTTGAGACTTACTATTCTACAAAATTCTCTAAGATGATAAGTGACAGAAAAGATGCTGACCTGCATTTGCAGAAGGGATTTCCTCATTGAAGAGTATCAGTGAAATTACAGAACCAATCCCTATCATATTAGAAATTTAAACCTTTTAGTATTATTATAAAAATAATTTTTGTTATGCAGACCCACTGAAAAGATTTTAGGGGCTTCCAAGAATCCTAGACAACATGTTGAAAAACCACTAGATGGGATTTTTCTTGAGATTTTTGTTTTGTTTTGTTTTTCCCCATTTAACTTTCTCTCCTCCCTTTGAACATCTAGCTTTTTTGGGTTCCTTTAAGCCTCAGCTAAAGTCCCATTCTTTCAAGTTGAAGACTTTCCTCAATTTATCTTTCCTCTGAGATTATCATCAATTTATTCAATTTATATCTTGTTTGTTCATAGTTACTTATATGTTGTCCTGCTCCCTCCATTAGACTATGGAGGCTCTTAAAAGCAGGATTAGGATTCTGAGGGTGGAGTCAGGGCAGGAATCTACTTCATGGCACTTGGTCTACTCTGTCTTGGTCACAAGCTGGTGGTTAAACAGATTTTCAGTAAGACATGCAAAAGCAAAAACTAAAGGCAAACTGTGAGTCTTTGAGGCCCAAGAGGATCTGGCTGTGCTTACCCTGCCCCAGAAATCAGTCAGCAGAAGCTGTCCCAGGGCAAACGAAAGCAGCTATCACCCCTTTGCCTTAAGCACAGACCCCAGACTTTGAAAAAATGAGCAAAAAAGCAAAAAGAACTCTGACCATAGGTAGCTTTTATGGAGAAAGAAAAGAATAGACCTCCAACACCAAGGATCCTAAAGGCAAATCAACACTAGATGAAGCCCCAAAGTATGATATGAATTGATCCCTATTTCACAAGGCTCTCTTGGGAGAATTCAAAAAGGATCTTAAAAGAGAGTTAGAAGAAAAATGAGGAAGGAAATTAGATTTTTGCAAGAGGGTATAGAGAAGGAAAATCAGAAATTATCTAAAGAAAACTCCTTAAAAATAGATTTGATGAAATGGAAAAAGCATATAACTCCTTACAAAATAAATATGGAGGAAAAACTAATTCACTGAAAAACAAAATCTGTGAAATGGAAAAAACATGCAACAAACAAAAACATTTCATATAAAAGTTCAATTGAACAAATGCAAAAGGAAATAAAGCTAACTGAAGAAAATAATTTACTAAAAATTAGAATTGAACAAATGGAAGTGAACAAATCAATGAGACTTCAAGAATCAAAAAGAAGAAGAAGAAGAAGAAGAAGATGATGATGATGTAAAATAGCTCACTGGAAAAAGAACTGACCTGGAAAATAGTTCTAGGAGAGACAATTTAAGAATTATTAGTCTTCTGGAACACCATGATGAAAAAAAAAGAGCCTAGACATCATCTTTCAGGAAATCCTCAAGGAAAATTGCCCAGATGTCCTAGAACCAAAGGGTAAAATAGTCATGAAAGAATTCACTGATCACTTCCTGAAAGAAACCCCAAAACAAAACCTCCAAGGAACATCATAGCTACATTTCAGAATTATCAAATCAAGGAGAAAATATTGCAAGCAGCCAGAAAGAAACAATTCAATCAAGGAGCCACAATCAGGATTACCTAGGACCTAGGAGCTTTTACTTTAAAAGATCAAAAGGGAATGGAATCTGATATTCCAAAAGGCAAATGAACTTGAATTGCAGCCAAGAATCAATTACCCAGCAAAACTGAGCATCGTCTTTCAGGGAAAAAGACAGACATTCAATGAAACAGATGAATTTCATCTATTTCTTATGAGCTGAATAGAAAATTTGATCTTCAAATACAGAACTCAAGCATAAAAAGATAAAAAGGAAAGAAAAACTTGCTTTATTTTAAAAGTTAAAAAGCTTGTATCCCTATATGGGAAGATGATATGTTTAACTCTTGAGATCTGTATCTCTGTTATGGTTATACTTAGAGGGTGCAGTTATAATTTGATTTTATTGTGATGATGTAAAAAAGCAATTAGAGGAACAATGATTCTACTGGAAAAGGAGGGAAATGGAGGGAAAATGGGATAAATTGAATCTCATGAGGAAGCAAAAAAGACACATTGCAATTGAGGGAAAGAGGGGAGAGGGGTGAGCATTGTGTGAATCTTACTTTCATCAGATTTGGCTCAAAGAGAAAATATCAAGCATATTTAGCTTCATATTTAGCTTTGTTTCACCCTATAGGGAAGTAGGAGGGGAAAGAGGAAAGGAAAAGGGGAGACTAATATAAGGGAGAATAGAAGTAGAAGGGGAAAGCGATAAAAAGAGAGGAGCTCCAAAAGGGGAGGACTGTTTGAGGAAGAGGATTATCAGTGACAAAATACTGAGGAGGAGGGAAAGGGGGAAAGGAAAGAGAAAAATGTAACTGGAGTAAGCAAGATGACAGAAAATACAGAGATAGTAATTTTATCTGTGAATGGGAATAAGATGAACTCTCCCATAAAATGGAAGCAGAAAGCAGATGGATTAAAAGCCAGAATCCTATCATTTTTTGTTTATAAGAAATTCATTTAGAGCTGAGTGATACATTTAGAGTAAAGGTAAAAGGCTGGAGCAGAATCTATTATGCTTCAGGTGAGGTTAAAAAAAAAAGCAGGGATAGTGATCCTGATCTCAGATTAAGCAAAAGCAAAAATAGATCTAATTAAAAGAGATAAGGAAGGAAACTACATCCCACTAAAAGGTATCATAGATAATGAAGTAATATCAATTCTAAACATATATGCACCAAGTGGTATAGCGTCCAAATTCCTAGAGGAGAAGTTAAGAGAGCTGCAAGAAGAATTAGATAGCAAAACCATACTAGTGGGTGATCTCAACCTTGCTCTCTCAGAACTAGATAAATCTAACCACAAAATAAATAAGAAAGAAGTAAAGGAGGTAAATAGAATCCTAGAAAAGTTAGGGATGATAGACCTTTGGAGAAAACTAAATGGGGACAAAAAGGAGTATACTTTTTTCTCAGCAGTACATGAAACAAAAACCTCAAAATCAAATGCAGAAAGGCTGAATAGTAAATGTATTTTTCTCAGATCATGATGCAGTAAAAATTACATACAATAAAAGGCCAAAGGAAAATTGACCAAAAATTAATTGGAAAATAAAATGATCTAATCCTAAAGAATAAGTGAATGAAACAAAAAAAATCATAGAAACAATTAATAATTTCATCCAAGAGATGACAATAATGACACAACATACGAAAAGTTCATCACTGAAAAGAACCAAGTCCATCACAGTTGATTATCACATAATCTTGTTATTGTGTACAATGATCTCTTGATGTTACTCACTTTACTCAGCATCAATTCATGTCTTTCTAGATTTTTAGTATTATATCAGCTTATATGAAAAATCACTAGTTTCACATTCATGCTTTCAGAAAATCAAAGTTGAATTGTATTTTAAAAATGAAACTTTACTGTTCTTTTGTATATTTTCCATTAAAATTTAACCTGTTCTTGGATGTAACTTATAGAATAGCAAGCATTATCTTTACAGCTGTGATCTAAAATTTTGTGTTTTCCCACATTCTATAGTACCTTACAATTTACAAGGCATTTTGCTTACAATTACCTTGCAAAGAAGGTAGCATAACTGGCAGCAAGGAGGCTTGATGAAGAGAATACTAGATCTGAAATCTAGAAGAATTAAATTCTTCTCAGTTTCCTCATGTATAAAATGGGTAATAACAATATTTATCTCTCAGGATTGTTGTAATGATCAAATGAGACCACATATGTAATGCTAGCTATAATTGCTGATACAAATTAAAGAAACTCTGAAGTATCACCTTACACCTATCATATTGGTTAATATGACAAAAGAGAAAAATGATAAATGTTGGAGGGGATATGAGAAAACTGGGACACTAAGGCATTGTTGCTGGAGTTGGGAACTAATCTAACCATTTTGGAAAGTAGTTTGGAACTATATCCAAATGGTGATAAAATTATACATACTTCATCATCCAGCAATATCATTGCTAGGTCTATATTCCAAAAAGACTAAATAAATAAATAAAGGGAAAAGAACCTTTTTGTATAAAATTATTTATAGCAGCACTTTTTATGGAACTGGAAATTGAGGGGAAGCCCCTCAACTGGGGAACTGCTGAACAAGTTGTGGTATATAATTGTAATGGGATGTTATTGTGTTGTAAGAAATCACAAGTAAGATGATTTCAGAAAAACTTGGAAAGAGATACACAAACTGATACAAAGTAAAGTGAGCAGAACCAGGAAAATAGTGCACAGTAACAGCAATATGGTATAATGAAGAACTGTGAATGACAGGGCTATTCTCAGCAATACAATGATCAAGACTCATGATAAAAAGTGATATTCATCTTTAGAGGATAGATGTTGTCTGAATACAGACTGAAACATGTTTCCTTCCTTCCATTCTTCCTCTTTCCTTCCTTTTTTTCTTTGCTTTTTTTAAAGTCTTGTTGCACAAAATGATTAATATGGAAATGTTTTTATAAGCATAAAGTAGATCAGATTTCTCACCATTTCAGGGAGAGAAAAGAGAAGGGATAGAGGAATAAAATATATTGCGTTTTTTGTTTGTTTGTTTCTTTGTTTGAAATAACTTTTTATTGACAGAACCCATACCAGGGTAATTTTTTTACAACATTATCCCTTGCACTCACTTCTGTTCTGATTTTTCTTCTCCCTCCCTTCATCCCTTCCCCCAGATGGCAAGCAATCCTTTATATGTTAAATAGGTTACAGTATATCCTAGATACAATATATGTGTGCAGAACTGAACAGTTCTCTTGTTGCACAGAGAGAATTGGATTCAGAAGGTAGAAATAACCCGGGAAGAAAAGCAAAAATGCAAGCAGTTTATATTCATTTCCCAGTGTTCTTTCTTGGGTGTAGCTGCTTCTGTCCATCCTTGATCAATTGAAACTGAATTAGATCTCTTTATCGAAGAGATCCAGTTCCATCAGAATACATCCTCATACAGTATCGTTGTTGAGGTATATAATGATCTCCTGGTTCTGCTCATTTCACTTAGCATCAGTTCATGTAAGTCTTGCCAGTCCTCTCTGTATTCATCCTGCTGGTCATTTCTTACAGAAAAATAATATTCTATAGCATTCATATACCACAATTTTCCCAGCCATTCTCCAATTGATGGGCGGCTATTCATTTTCCAGCTTCTAGCCTCTACAAACAGGGCTGCCACAAACATTTTGGCACATACAGGTCCCTTTCCCTCCTTTAAGAGCTCTTTGGGATATAAGCCTAGTAGTAACACTGCTGGATCAAAGGGTATACACAGTTTGATAACTTTTTGAGCATAGTTCCAAATTGCTCTCCAGAATGGCTGGGTGTGTTCACAATTCCACCAACAATATATCAGTGTCCCTGTTTTCCCACATCCCCTCCAACATTCCGCATTATCTTTCCCTGTCATTCTAGCCAGTCTGACAGGTGTGTAGTGGTATCTCAGAGTTGTCTTAATTTGCATTTCTCTGATTAGTAATGATTTGGAGCATATTTTCATATGTCTATAAATAGTTTTAATTTCTTCATCTGAGAATTGTCTGTTCATGTCCTTTGACCATTTATCAATTGGAGAATGGCTTGATTTCTTATAAATTAGAGTCAATTCTCTATATATTTTGGAAATGAGGCCTTCATCAGAATCTTTAACTGTAAAAAATGTTTTCCCAGTTTATTGTTTCCCTTCTAATCTTGTCTGCATTAGTTTTGTTTGTACAAAAACTTTTCAATTTGATATAATATAAAATATATTGTTTTAAAAATGGTATAAAAATATCATATCCATCATATAGTATGCACCAGTTATATGTTAGGCAGTGTGGTATAGTTCAAAGTTAAAAGAATACTAACCAGGGAATCAAAGAACCAGGGTTCAAATCCCACCTCTGGCACCTTGTGACCTTGGGTAAATCATTACCTGTACTACCAACCTAAAATGAGGAGGTTGAATGAGCTGACCTCTGAGATCCCTTCCAGTTCTAGAGTTATGATCTTATTCAGTGAAAACAAGAAATAACAAATACCTAGTCCATATGCTATATTGGTACCTATCTAACATCCCACAATGTTGAATGGGTAATTTTGTAAAGAGATACATGCGTCACTACTGAGAAACTGGGGAGGAGTACCCCATCAATGAGATCATAATCAAAGGACATAATCAAATTTTGCCATTAACAAAACCACAAAATTCTAAATATGAAAACCGGATACAGTGAAGAAAATATGACAAAACAGATATTGAATTCATTAAGCTCCTACTACTCTGACTCATTATGAAGAATACAGAACAATTTCCAGAAAGTTTTGGTGAATCCAAGAACCCACAATCACAAGGCTAACCTTATGACTAGATGGTGTGGATAATTGTTAATGTGACTCCAGATATATTAGAAAGTATCTCCTGCTTGCCATTCCCAGGCAGTTTCATAGAATTAAGTTTCAATTCCTTGGTTTAGTTTTGTCTTTTGCTAAAACAGCAATCCCTATGATAGGGTTAATATTTTAAAGTCTCCTTTTCATTGGAGCTTGACTCACACAGAAAGCCTGAATTATCACAGCAAACAGATTTAAAGTTGGAAAACTTCCTAAAGGTTATCTTGTCCCACTCACTCATTTTGTAGATTGTAGATAAAAAATAGGAGAGGCAAGTCATTGAGTAACTTCCTAGCATCAACAGCTTTGCTAAATGTCAGCGCTTTCTAATTCCAATATGCTGCCCACAGCACCAAGTTTATCTCATTTACTTTCCTAAAAGTGTTTGAAAATAATAGGGTGTGTCAAAAAGTATAAGAAGACTGGTTGTGTGAGTGAAGAAAGAAACAGTGTCTTGGATCAAACAGAAAAGGAACAAAAAGGAGAGCTTAGAAATGCTAAAGATAAATTGTCTTCTTCACTCTTCCTTCCCGTCTTTCCCCCGGGGCTGGCCAAACAAAGGATTTCATATTTGATTCTGGAGGTAATAGGGAGCCAGTGGTATTTATTGAGTGGTGGTGAAAAGGGTAATATGTTTAGACCTGGACTCTCAGAAGTGTACGTTGATGGGGTGGAGTGGAGGAGAAAGTAGAATGAGAAGAATCTTGAGGCTGAGACATCAACCAGTAAACTACTGAATTAGAACAGGTGTGAAGTCATGAAGGTTTACACAGGGTGGTAGTAATGTCAAGAGAAGAAAGCAAATAGGAAAGATGGTATAAGGGTAGAAATAACAGTACTTGCAGATAAGAATGAGGCATCAAGTTTGATACCTAGGCTTTAAGCCACGGAAAATGGGAGGATGGTAATACTCTCAATAATAATGAAGAAATTTAAGAATAAGGGGAAAGTTTGGGAGGAACGATAATGAGTTTGCTTTTGGACATATTGAATTCAAAATGTTTGGAGATGTGAGAGTGAAGATTAGGAAAGAAGATAGGGCTAGACAAGTAATAGGAAGGGGTATGAATATGCTGAGAAAAAAGTGAAGTCAGTAAAAAAAGAGGTTGTCAGAAAAGCATTATTGTCAAAAAGGAGCTTGGTCTCAGAACCAGAAGATGGAAGAAATAAGGTTTAATAAGAAAAGTTTGGCAATTATGGAATAGATGGTCCAGAAAGCACAATAGAAGATATGTCATATATTTGGTTGATCAGGGTCACATATTGAGTGAGTAGGGTTGAAGTAAATGGGAATGGATGAGTACACAGTTGGGGTTGGCAAAGCAGATTTGTTCTTTGAAAACCAGGAATTCAATATTCCTGAAATTGAGGAGTACAAAAGGAAAGTATGAACTAACATAAGAAGATATGGTAACACCTTGAACAATCTTTATATTTAGGGAAAAATATATATCGTCATATAGTTAGTTAAGAAATTAAGAAATGTTTTATGTAGCTCCTTCCCAAAATTTGCATGTCCTAGGAATATTGCATTGTCACATGGTTTGACCATGTTACCCTCAAATAATCCCTCCTACCCACTCCCCCCAGCTCTACTTAATAGACTCACCACCTACTATTGTGGCACCCTACTATTTCTAAGATCAAATACAAAATCCTCTGTTTCTTAGCTTTCATAACCTGAAAGCTTTTCATTACCTAAGCCCCACCTGTATCCAGTCTTTTTACGTCTTACTCCCTAACTGCATTCTCTTTAATACAATGACAATGGCCTTATTGCTGTTCCAAGAACAAGACACACTATCTCTCCACTCCAGGTTTTTTCTCCTCCTGTTCCCCATGCTTGGAATGCTCTTCCTTCTCAAATGGTGTCCCTGGCTTCCTTTAAATCTCAATTAAAAAGATCATTTCCCACAGGAAGCTTTTCCCAACTCTTCATAATGGTAATACCTTTCCTTCTCTTAATTATTTCCTATATATTCTGCATATCACCTTTTATGAATTGTTGTTTGTTTATAGTCTCCCCCATTAAATTGTGAGCTCCTTTAGAGTAGATGCTATCTTTTACTTCTCTTTGTATCTCCAGTGTTTAGCACAGGGTCTGGCACATTTAAGAAATGTTTATTGAATTATTGTTCTGTAAGAAATGACCAGCAGGATGAATACAGATAGGACTGGCGAGACTTACATGAACTGATGCTAAGTGAAATGAGCAGAACTAGGAGATCATTATACACTTCGACAACGATATTGTATGAGGACATATTTTGATGGAAGTGGATTTCTTTGACAAAGAGACCTGAGTTTCAATTGATAAATGACGGACAAAAGCAGCTACACCCAAAGAAAGAACACTGGGAAACGAATGTGAACTATCTGCATTTTTGTTTTTCTTCCCGGGTTATTTATACCTTCTGAATCCAATTCTCCCTATGCAACAAGAGAACTGTTCGGTTCTGCAAACATATAGTGTATCTAGGATATACTGCAACATATCCAACATATAAAGGACTGCTTGCCATCTAGGGGAGGGGTGGAGGGAGGGAGGGAAAAAAAATTGGAACAGAAACGAGTGTCAATATAAAGTAATTATTAAATAAAAATTAAAAAAGAAAGAAAGAAAGAAATGTTTATTGATCGACAGAAAAATAAGTCATTAAAATTCATGGCCTGTGCCATATTTAATTAATGTATTTCATAAATTTTCAGTCTATCTAGTAAGAAAGTGTAATATTCATATTTCTGGGTTGATTTTTTTTAATATAAGTTTTCATTTCAGAATAAGTATTACCCTACTCAAACTCTTCCAGAATGATACCAGAGTAAGGAGAACATGTGTATCATGAAGCAATAGCACTACCCTGTGGTAAGATTGAAAAATTTCACTTAAAGTAAAATTGAATTCACAATGCTCTAAGTCAAGAACTTTGGAGAATTTAGAAATCTGATTCTAGAGTACTCTATACTGTACTCTCAACATAAAAAGCCCTGAATAAATATTTGTTAAGTTGAATTAGAGTATGATTTTTTCAGAAGCAACTTTTTCCTATTATGACTTCTATGTGCAGAGCTCATTATCATATTTGTGCTATTGCTTTCTGATATAAACACTCCCAGTATTCTAATATTATCCCAGAAGAGCTTGAGAAGTAGCCATTATTTCAATATATTCTGAAAGAATGAGATGCATTCATTTGGAAGCTCCAATGCATTTTCTTATCGAAAGAATGTTGTATATTTAAATCAATTCAATGTCAGACCTATGATATACAAGGCACTCTGTTTAGTTCTGAGAACAAACACTGAAGACAAAACAAGGTCTCTGGTTTTTAGAAAGCCAGGAAAGGACACCACCGATGACCTCTAGAAAAAAAGGCGAGTATTCATCAACAGTTGCAGTAATTAGTCAAAGTTTAAAAGAAGAAAAAGTTTCACAGAACATGTCCTCATCATTTCACATCTGAATTGTTACAAGAGCCTTCTAATTGTGTTTTCTGCCTCAAGTCATCCCAATCCTCCACTCAGGATTTCTCTCAAGTGCATATCTGACCATGTCACCTTTTTAAGAGATCAAATACAAAATCTCCCTTTTAAGCTTTCCAAGCTCTTTGCAAATAGGTTCCTTTCTATTCTGAAGGAAAAAATAATCTTGTCTAGGACAGGTAAATCCTAGGGGAGGTCAATGTTAGACTGGAAGAACAGATGTAATTTAAAGGCCAAATCAACTGCTTATTAGAGTAAGATCCAAAGGGGCTGAGACAAAGGCAGAGGGATCCCTTTTCAGTTCTAAATCCATTTTATACATAAAGAAGTGGGCTAAAAAGATAATTTAGTGTATAACTAAACATCAGGAACATGGCCATGACATTAACTTACATTCTCCACAGGTAATGGAATTTAAACAGTTACCCTATCAACACAGGTTTCTCTGGTAGTGATGATGCTGTGACATTCTGGACTTGTTTTTGAGTTTTAATTTGATACACCAGCCTTCACTTTACTCTATGTAGAGTTTCTTATGTGTGTTTCGTCTTCATTTCTGGGAGTCCAGTTGTAAATAAAAGACTATATTAGTCTTTTAAAGTTCTGTTCGCTTCTTGTCATCTGTCACTCCTAATCACCCTCCTAAGAGGAAATACTGATTTTGCCCAACTACCTGGAGGGAGGAGCAGGCTGCCTTCTGCCAGGAACTTCCCTAAACCTTCCCCACCCTGTCCAAAATGGCAGATACTGATTCAGTCCATTTAGAGAAGGAAGGGATAGAGAAGCTGTCAGGTACAGGTGGCTGCATGGAGCCTGAGGAACTGAAACCTAGAGTGGCCCAGTCCTAAGTACCTAAGGCAGGTGTCTGGGTTGGTTAATTAATCAGTTCTCTAATGTGAAATGAATTGAGTCAGATTTGCTGTCTAGCATTAGGAGTGTATTCATGAGCTAAAAAGAATAAGAAAGTGAATTACAAAAGATTATAAAGAAAAGAGATTGAAATACCAAAGAATTCAATAGGAAAAAAAAAACTCGGTAAGGTCCCAGACTACAAAGCAATCAATTAACAGAGAGGATTCAAAAACTAGAAGGAAGGATGCATATAAGTCATCAGAAGCTAAAGGTTCTTTTATAGCTAAGTTGACAAGCATTTATTAAGTGTCTTCTATGTGCCAGACAAATAAAATGAACTGATGTCTGAGGAAACACAGAATCCTATGGAATCTGAAGAGAACATGAAACAATAAGAAATTTCAGAATTGTTCAAAAGGGAAATGAAATCCACAAGAGATATTAGGAATTAATAACTTTGTCAGAATTTGTAGTTTTTAATGAAGAAAAAATACTAGGTTAGCAGATTAGGGAAAAATAAAAAACCACAATAGAGAATTCCTCGACTGAAGCAAAAGGAATACAAACATTTTAGAATACAAAAATCCTGAAGTAGAAGGAAAACTAGTTGAATAAAAGCAAAGAGTGACAATGTTAAAAGAACACATGATCTCTATACAAGTCAAGCTCATTAACCTCAAAGATAGAATACAGAGACAACTTAAGGATCATAAGTATCCCAGAAAAATATGACAAATCAAAAAACCTGTACATAATAATTATGGAAAAATACAAGATAATTATCTGGAACTACATAATGCAGAAATCAGAACACAAATCAAAAGAACTGGAAATTTATCTAAAACAAAGAATAAAACCAAGGCACAGCAGGCAAGACTAGGCTGGACCACCCTAGTACAGCCCTAGAAGCTGCAGTGTAAAAAGCTAGGCCAGGCCCCTGGAACCAAGTGCAAGAAGCCTGGGACACTATCCCCTGTATCTCAGGAGCAGAGCTCAACTTTTAAAAAAAGCAAAAAATAAAAAGGAACCCTGATCATAGAAAGGTACTGTAGCAAAAGATTAGCTCAAAACATAAATTCAGAAGAGGACAAGTCAAAATGCCTATGTGCAATTAATAAAAAGGGAATATGAATTGGTCTCAGACCCAAAAAGTCCTTTTGGAAGAACTTAAAAGGGGATTTTTAAAAATCAAGTAAGAGAGCTAGAAGAAAACATGGAGAAAAATGCAATGGAATTATGAAAAAAGAGTCAAGAGCTTAAAAAAGGAAAAACAAAAAATGACTTAAGAAAACAAGTGCTTAAAAAATAGAATTGGCCAAATTTGGGGGGGGGGGGAGGGAGGAGACCTACTAAGGAAAACAACTCCTTTAAAAGTAGAACTGACCAAATAAAAAAGTAAGTTAAAAAGGCTAATTGAAGAAAATAATTCCTTAAAAATTAGAATTGAGCAAAAGGAAGCTAATGATCCTATGAGATATCAGGAATTAGTCCAACAAAATCAAAACAATGAAAAAATAGAAGAAAATGTAAAATTCCTCATTGGAAACACAATATTCCTAAAAAATAAATCCAAGAAAGATTATTTAAGAATTATTGGAAAAAGCCATGATCAAAAAAAGAGCTTGGATAGCATCTTTCAAAAAATTGTGAAGGAAAACGGCTATCCTAGAACCAGAGGTAAAAGTCAATGAAAGAATCAACCAATCTTCTCCTGAAAGAGATCCCAATATGAAAACTCAAAAAAAATGTTGTAGTCAAATTTCATAGCTCTCAAGCAACCAAAAAGAAACAATTCAAATATTAAGGGGCCACAGTTAGAATTATCCAAGACCTAGAAATTTCCACATTAAAGGATCAGAGAGGGCCTGGAATATAATATTCTGGAAGGCAAAGGAACTTGGACTATAATCAAGAATCAATTATCCAACAAAATTAAACATTATCTCTCAAGAGAAAAGATGGACATTCAGTGAAATAGGGAGTTTCCAATCATTTCTGATGAAAACACTGAACAGAAAATTTGATCTTCAAATACAAGACTCAAGAGAAGCATAAAAAGATAAATTGGAAAGAAAAAAACCTCATGGTATTTAGAAAGGTTAAACTGTTTCTATCTCTACATGGAAAGGTGATATTTATAATTCTTAAGAAATGTATCTTTATTAGAGAAGTTAGAAAGAATATATTTAGACAGGGAGTGGGCATAAATTGACTTTCATGTAATTATAAAAAAAAATTAAGGGGTGAAAAATACGATTATATTAGATGAAGAAGAAAAGGAGAGGTAGAATCGGATAAATTATAACACATGAAGAAGCATCAAGGACTTATTACAGTGGAGGGGAGAAAAGGGAAGGGATAAACAATGTTTGAACCTTACTCTCATTAGGCTAGGCTCAAAGAGGGAATACACTCAGTTGAGTAGAGAAATCTGTCTTACCCTGATGTAGGAGAGGAAAGGGGAATAAAAGGGGAGAGAGTTGATAGAAGGAAGGCAGATTGATGGAGGTAGTAGTCAGAAGCATGAGTGTTTACTCATGAAGAGAAACAGGGGGAAAGGAGAGAGAAAAGTATAAAAAGAGGGGAAATGTGATGGAGGAAAATATACAATCAGCAGTCATGACTTTGAATATGGATGGGATGAACTTTCCTATAAAACAAAAGTAAATTGCAAAGTGGATTCAAAACCAGAATCCTACAATGTATTGTCTACAAGAAATGCATCTGAAGCAAAGAGAAGTACACAAAGTTAAAAGATTAGAACAGAATATATTATGTTCAGCTTCAGCTGAAGTTAAAAAAAAAAAAAGTAAAAGCAAAATTTCAGACAAAGTAATTTCAGACAAAGTAAAAGCAAAATAAATCTAATTAAAAGACACAAGGAAGGAAACTACATCTTGGTAAAAGATACTATAAACAATGAAGTAATATCAATACTAAACATATATGCACCAAGTGGTATAGTATCCAAATTCTAAGACGTTAAGTGAGATATAGAAATAAACAGCAAAACTATATTAGAGGAGCATCTCAATCTTTCCTTCTCCAAATTAAAAAAATCTGTCAAATAAAAAATTAATGAGGTGAACAGAATTTTAGAAAAGTTAGATATGATGGACCTCTGGAGAAAACTGAATGGGGATAGAAAGAAATATACCTTTTTCTCAGCAATACATGGAACCTACACAAAATCTGCTCATATATTAGAGCATTAAAAACCTCACAATCAAATGTAAAAAGGCAGAAATATTAAATATATCCTTTTGGATTATGATACAATAATAATTACATGTAATAAAGAGCCATGGAAAGATAGATTAAAAATTAATTGAAACTAAATTATCTAATCCTAAAGAATGAGTGGGTTAAAGAACAAATTAAAGAAATAGTCAATAATTTAATCAAAGGGAATGACAGTAATGAAACAATATGCCAAAATTTACGGAATATAGCCAAAGCAGTATTTAGGGGAAATTTTATATCTTTAAATGTTTATATGAATAAAATAGAGCAAGAGCAGATCAATGAGTTGGACATGCAATGTAAAAGGCTAGAAAAAGAACAAATTTAAAATCCCCAATTAAATACCAAATTAGAAATTCTAAAAATCAAAGAAAAATTAACAAAATAACAATAAAATAGATAAATCTCTGGTTAATTTGATTAAAAAAAAAAAAGAAAAAAGAAAACCAAATTGACAGTATCAAAAATGAAAAGAGTGAACTTGCCACCAATGAAGAAGAAATTAAAACAATGAGGAGCTATTTTGTCCAACTGTATGCTAACAAACCTGATGGTCTAAGTAAAATATCTGAATATTTACAAAAATATAAATTTCCTAGATTAACAGAAGAGAAAACAAAATATTTTAAAATTCCATTTTATTTTATTTTTAATAATAGCTTTTTATTTTCAAATTATATGCAAAGATAGTTTTCAACATTTACCCTGAAAAACCTTATGTTCCATTTTTTTCTCCCTCCATTTCCCCCACAACAAGTAATCCAATATAAATTAAACATGTGCAATTCTTCTAAGCATATTTCCACATTTGTTTTGCTGCACACACAAAAAAAATCAGATCAAAAGAAAAAATGAGGGGGAAAAAAACAAGCAAACAACTATAAAAAAGGTGAAAATACTATGTTGTGATACACATTCAGTCCTCATAGTACTCTTTCTGGATGCAGATTGCTTTCTCCATCACAAGTCTACATAAATTGGCCTGTATCACCTCATTGTTGAAAAGAACTAAGTCCATCAGAGTTGATCATCACATAATCTTGTTGTTGCTGTGAAACATTTTAGAAAAAGAAATTGAACAAGACATCAATGAACTCCCTAAGAAGAAATCTTCAAGGCCAGATGATTGACAACTGAATTCTACCAAACATTTAAAGAACAAGTAATTCCAATACTATATTAACTATTTGGAAAAATAAGCAGAGAAGAACTTCTATTATGACATAAATATGTTACTGATGCCTAAACCAGAAAAAGCCAAAATAGAAAAAGAAAATTATAGAGAAAATTTCCTAATTAATATTAATACAAAACACTTTAAATAAAATATTAGCCAAATGATTACAGCAGTTTATCACTAAAATAATACACTATTGGGAGGGGGAGGGAGGACTTATACCAGGAAGGTGCAATTGATTCAGGAAAACTATCAACATAATTGACCATATCAATAACAACACCAGAAATTATGTGATTATCTCAATAGATGCAGAAAAAGATTTTGACAAAATACAGAACACATTACTATTAAAGACACAAAACAACATAGGGATAAATTGAGCTTTTGTTAAAAGAATAAGTAGTATCTACCTGAAACCATCAGCAAGTATTATCTGTAATAGGGATAGGATCAGGGGTGAAACAAGGAATTGTTTCACTAATATTCAATATTATATTGATCAAGAATGGACAGAAGCAGCTACACCCAAAGAAATAACACTGGGAAATGAATATAAACTATTTGCATTTTTGTTTTTCTTCCCGAGTTATTTCTACCTTCTGAATCCAATTCTCCCTGTGCAACTAGAGAACTGTTCAGTTCTGCACACATATATTGTATCTAGGATATACTGTAACTTATTTAACATGTAAAGGACTGCTTGCCATCTGGGATAGGGGGTGGAGGGAGGGAGGGAAAAAATCGGAACAGAAGTGAGTGCAAGGGATAATGCTGTAAAAAATTATCCTGGCATGAGTTAAAAAAAAAAAAAAGGAGAGAGAGCCATTCAACAGGTCTGAGTTAGATGTCCAACAGCCACTGGCATGAGGTTCCCATGTCACAACAGAAAACAACATGTGATAGGAGTTTTACTTGTTCTTCAAATATTTGATAGAATTTTCTTGTAAATCATTTTGGTCCTAGAGTTTATTTTTCCCTAGGAATTCATTTATGGTTTTTCTCTCTGGAATTCAGTTCTTTAGTTTTTTTTTTATTTTCTCCTTTATTTTTAATATTTTGCATGTGTATAAATATTAATCTATTTTATTGAAGTTTTGTATTTTCTGGGCATATAACTGCAAAAAATAGTTTCTGGTAAATTTTTCTCTCCATTCTTTGTGACTTTCTCCTGATCAATTTTGGTAAGTTTGCTTTCATCTGATTTTTAAAACTGAAATTCAATCATTGTAGTCTTTAAAAAAAAAAAAAATTCTGTTTTTAAAAATCCTCAATATGTATTCTTTTCTCTTTAAGTAAAAAAATTATCCTCTTTCGTAGCTGTTTTGGGATAATTAATTGCTAGTTTTCTACTTTTTAAAATTGCACATTCAATTTATTCCTTCTCTTTTTGTCTTTTTAAAATGTATTTAAGGATATTTATTTAATTTGAAACCATAGAGCACTTTAGCTACATCATACAGATTCTGGTGTATTGTATCTCTATTAGTCATTAAAAAATACAATCCAGGATGTCTCCAAAGTCTTCATGCAGTGTAATATATATGTGTGTGTGTGTGTGTGTGTGTGTGTGTGTGTGTGTGTGTATGTGTGTGTGTGTGTGTATGGCATATGTGTGTGCGTACATATATGCTAAATAACAATGTAGGTCTGCCTATTTAAGAGAGCAGCTTTGTTCATATTTCTTTTTCTAATCACTATATTTATTGTATTATGGTTTGTGAAGTTCACATCAGTTATCCAACTAATAAGTATTTATCAAGTGCTTACAATGTATTCTACATTAGCACTGGGGATCCCAAGAAAAACAAAAATAGTCCCTGACTTTAGGGAGTTCACATTCTAATAAAGAAGATAATATATAAATGCCTAGGTACATACAAGATAAATAAAGAGTAGATGGAAAATAATCTTTCCTCTAGGGAAGAGTCCAGCAGGTGAGAAAACCAGGAAAGGCATGAATGGGACTAGGTGAAGAGTTCTCAAGAAGTTTCTGAGATGGAGTGTGTCAGATTGTAGGCCTAAATTTCAGGAAGTCACATGATCCCTCTTCTCAGAGATCTATGGGCAGAAAAGATCAGACCCTAGGCCTGAACTTCAGGATGTTATGTGACTTACAGGAAGTAAACAGCATTGCTGACCTTGGTCAAGGGTTATTTCCTTTTCAGTCCATCCAATGAACCCAAGTCTTCTGCTATTTAACTATTCATTTCGGGCTCGCCAGGCCAGGCACATAATGCTGGGAGATGGGAGCTGAAGGACTCTGTATCTGCTCAGCAGGTGTGCTTGGGTCTCTCCTTACAAGGACTGAATAAAAGCTTCCTGTTTGTATTTGAAGATGCCTCTGGGGAGTCACTTTGGGTAAGGTGGGGTCTAGCACCCATCCCACACAGTTTATGGGGGCTCATCCGGGATCTGTGACTTCGCAAAGAGAAGGCTGGGGTTCTGATGCAGGGCAGGCGCCAGGTTGGATTTTCTCTAACCGAACTTGAGATTCCCCCCTTCTCTATGGAGTGTGGGTCTGAAGAGATGCACTCAAACACAAACAGGAGCACAAATCTCCAAAGAAGTCCAAGGGCAGGTGGCCATTCAGGTAACTTGTGTGCACGTAATCCAGAGGAAAGGGGAAGGAGTAGTCCAGATCGGAGCTACTATCCCCAGGGCACTGCCTGGGATCATCAAGGCTTAGGGATCCAAGGTTAAGGGGTGCCGCCTAGTTAGCCAGAGGGAAGTCCTGATAAAAGGCACAGAGCAGGGGTGCTCTGGATGACTACTGGATGGGGTAACCCTTCTGGGCTTGGGATCTGAGTCAAAAGGTTAGCTCTGTGTGTGATAGAATCTAAACCATGAGATTGGAAGTGCTCTCCCCAGAAGGAGAGGGGAAGGAGCAGTCCAAACCAGATGTTCGGAGCAAACCACCAGAGAGTACACTTGATGATATCTTGCTATTTTGTGTAGTGAAGAAACGGTCCTCTTCATTATATTTTTTATCTGTATTTGTATTTGTTTCTTTGTGCAGAATGTCTGTGTCATGTCTGTTCTGTGAGCTAGGTCTGACTTTTTCCTGTAGACTGGAAGCTGGGGGCTGGAGAAAAAGTAAGCTAATTTTTGAGAGCAATGATTGGGGAATTTAGCAATTAATCATTTCAAGATTGCAAAAAATACTTAGCATAAAACAAATGCTATATGAGTGTTAATTACTTTACTGGATTGAATTGTTTCATCTTTGGGAACTTTATGGGTTTTTAGATGTGACCAACATACAATACCAATGTTGAAATAAATGAATTCTCTGTGTGTGTGTGTGTGTGTGTGTGTAAAGTAATTTGGAAGCAAATTCAACTAAATTAATGCCTTCACAAGAAAGATAATGCATAGGATAAAGGGACACATGGGAGGAGAGATGAGAGAGAGAGAAAATAAGTTCAATCAGTTCAGTGAAATTTGTTATATGAGATATAACAGTAAAAGCAGTTTTATATAAATTGTAATCTCTTTGAACTATTAACAGAAGAGTTCAGGAACTTTGGGAAAAAAAAAAAAAACCAGAAAAATACTTGGCTGCTTTTAAAACAAACAGCTTAGTCCGCAAAGCCTTTTCTGATCCACAAAGGGAAAAAAAAAAAAAAAAAAAAAAAAAAGAGCAAAACCTTATCTTTGTCAGGTTTGTATTTTAAAAGCCTGGAGACCCAAGATGTTTTGGGCCAGAACCTGAAACAAGGTACTAAGTAGAACTAACTGATACAACGCTTGTGTTCACACACCAGTACTCATTGGAGTTCACAAGTATGGGAGATTCACAAAGCAAACTTTGTAACTTTGTGAATTCACAGCTCCCTTAAGTGTGCCTCCAGAAGGAGGAGTCAACTTTTGGGAGATGATATATAAGAAGTGGACTCAGTCGGGAGTTCAGCTGAATTTAGATTGAGAGGGGAGCGTCAAGTGAGTTCAGCCAGAAGCCCTCTCTGAGTGAGGAGTTTTACTTTGGAACATTGACTGGGGTCAGAGAGGAGCACTCTGGGAGATTGAGAGCCAGAAGCCCTCTCTCAGAGGCAAGACAGATTCAATTTAGTGCTGGCCCTGGAGGCTGAAGAAAGCAGAGGCAGAAGCAAAGGACAAAGCTGCAAGAGCTCTTGGAACCAAGCAGAGAGAGAGGCCTCTAAGCTAACCAGGCTATATTGGGAACAATAAAAGATCTGAACTTTTATCACCTGGCTGCATTTTGAGGTGATTATTACTTTCAACTGCAACTAAGGCTGCCTCCAGAAAACCTCCCCAAGAAACCTGCTTGCTCCAAGAGAGAACCATTATTTTAAAGAAGAAAAACACCACATTTTGGTGCCCAAACAGGGCAAACAAAGAAAGCTGGTGTCAATCAAAGAAAGTAAATAGACAGGAAGTGAAGAAAAGACTTCTTCTGGAATTCCTCTTGAACTGTACATTTGTTAAGCTTTTAAAAACTATTTTGTAAGGTTATTATCCCAGAGAAATAACTTGTTTGAGTTACTTAGGTCCCAATAAAGGAATGATTGTCCTGATAATCTACAATTCTGTTAAGTAGAAACAATTTATAATAATTGGCTTTTACAACAGGAATATTAAGACCATCTCCTCAGATATCAAAATGAGTTGTAAATTTTATATGATGAATCTCTTGCTATTACAATTATATGAGATAATCACTATTTAATGGTTTGTGCTAGAATTGTGGGTTTATTTACTTAAAGCACAAGATCTTCAAAATTTTTATGCAAATATGGACACATTACTACTGGAAATCTAAATCTGTATTTGATTTAATTTTGAGTTTTAAAAATAGGTTATTAAAACAAAGTTCTGGTAGCTTACCTTAGGTGGTCACATGTTTGTATCCCCTAATTAGATGAAGTATGTTGCTTTCTAAAATGCATATTGGGCAATTTGTAAAAATTATGAGCTATGATATAAAATTTTGTCAGTTCTGATGGACATATGTATAAATTTCATGAAATTTGGTACAAAATTGTGTAGATATTAGCTATCTTGTGACTCTTAAAGTTTTTGGTTTTGTTTTTTAAAAAAGAAGGGACAAGAAAGATTGATTTGCAAAAGCAATTGATAGTTTGAATAGAACACCTAGTTAGAATATCACAAGATAAAGTATTGATTTTTAAAATTACTTTTTAATTAGTGTATATGTTAAAATTGAAAACTATAAATTACATGAGATTTCTATTCGTTTTTGTGATAGACTATGTTATGTTTATTTGGCTATCACTTATGAAAAGTGTGAAATTGCTAATTAAATTATTTGGAGTTATTGTTGTAATGTTGAAACCTAAAATTGTCAGGTATTATGTGAGTTATATAGACACTATATAGATATAGATATAGATATAGACAGGTCTATATAGATCTATAATTGGTGCCTATCATCATCTTTATATCTATATATATAGATATTATTTGGCTGGCAGACTAAATCCTGAAAGGGACTTAACCCCCTAAAAGAGTTAGCTCTAAGGAAGAGAAGTGGGGTCAGAAAGCACATGGAGTGGGGAAAAGGGAAAGGGAAAAAGTGGGGCTTGGAAAGGTGAAGATTTAATGTACCTGGTGCGTTAAATCTTCACCTTTCTCCCACTTCTTCTTAGAAGTGAGAGAACAAGCCCACTTGCTGGAACTGATACCCCCACGCCCAACTTCTGCTACCTCCCCCCTTGCTGGTTAAATGAAATTGCTTTAACATTAATTGCTTTCATTGTTTAAAGGAAGAGCTTACATTTACATGGTGTTAATAACCGAATGTTTGTTTTTATTTTTCAAGTTTATGGCTGCTTTAAGGCAAGGTCATTTTTGATGCTGTATCAAAATTTTCCCTGCTTATCAATGCAAGAAACTTTTGAGAGGTTTGTTAGAACTGTAAGTACTGTCAAAACAATTATTTCTACCAAGGTTTCCATCTGTCTTCAGCAAATCATTTAATATTTATCTAAGTGCATAATGGTCTCCTTGTTTAAAGAATATGATAACAAATATGATCTATAGCTTTCTTGAAGTACCAAGAGCAAAATTTTAACCTGATATCCCTGCACTAGTTTTGACTGTCTTGCAGATACATTTGATAGATTATGCACAATGGTTCCTAAGAATTTTTTGTGGTTGTTTTTATGTAGACCTTGATGAGATTAGATTCAGAGAACCAAAATAATGAGATTAGGGTTCCTAGTAGTCAGGGAGTTTAATGATGAAGTTAGTAGCAGGTTCAGGGTTTGGGGGACCAAATGAAGAGCTTTGGCTCCCCTAAATCCCCTTAGGATTGGTGCATGGTTGGGAGTTGTGGGAACTCCCTTCTGGTGGCTCAGAGGTCCTTTGTAAAGGAAGTTACAAACCTGAAAAGCTAGACTGATAAAAAGAAGTTATTATTGGCATTGCTATGCATGAATAGAAAGGCTGAATGCCTTCTAATAGAAAGAAAATTTCTATTAGAGAACTTTTGGCAGAGAGGTATGAAGTCTCATTAGGGAAATACATGAGGATAAAGAAAGGGTAAGTCTGAAAGAGAATATCATTGCAGCGGGCAGAGATTGCTGCTATGCCAGAGATGGCATGTTAGGTCCTCTACAAAGAGTGAGTTTAAAATTGGCTCTTTTTATAACAGAAGCTTTAGCTACAAGCTGAGGCTTGTTCCCCATGGGGGCTGGTAAGCTTGAGCTAGAATTTGAATAGAATTGAATGAGTTTGGCTTGAATCAATAGGCTTGATTTTTAATTCAATGAGAAGCTTAATCAGTAGTGAGTGTTATCAGTGGGGGTGGCACCTTTCTCTCAGGAAAACAGAATGAAGCTGTCCCCTATAGAGGTCAGATTCAAGGAGACCTTCTCCTTGAAGGAGTTTTAGAGAGTTGTGGGGCTCCCTCATTACCCGAAGGCCCCTGATTGGCAAAACTTGCTATTGAGATGAACTCTCTTGGGACTGTAACTGATATTGTTTTGAATTTTGAACTGGATATGATTGCCTAATGGATCATTAAATCAGTAACCCACCTTTCCAGAGTAATGCCATAAGTTACTCAGATGGATGTCTTATCTGGGGAAGAGATGGGAGGAGAACTTTATCCTCTGCTTAAGGTGGGATCATTCTGACTCAGTTTTGTGGTTCTGTTTCTTTGTTTCCCACCTGATTATTCCTGAGTCTGGTTATGAGAAGGATTTGTTACTGCATGATTGGTTGTTAGAGTTAAGGATGCTTTATCCTATCATGTATGTGCTCTCAGAATAGGCCCTGAAGAATCAGTTTTCTGATTCTAGCAAATTTCTGTAATCAGAGCAAGTGGTGAGTAGAAAACATGAGACACAAGTATGTAGATATCTTGATCTGCAGCCCAGCCCTGGAAGCTTCTCTGGCTGCTGCCATAAAACCTTTAACTCTCTTGCTTCCTGGAGTGAGAGTTTCTTTGTCTGAAGGCCCACCTTGCCTAAGTATTTGGCTCACCTCCTACCTCCTGTTTGTTCATTGGGAGAAGCAGCAGACAATCTTATCACACCCTGATCAAGGTTTTTAAGACCTTGAAAGCTAAACTGACCTCTCCCCCGCCTTAGACCTACCTTTTACATAGTACATTGATGGAAAGTGGGTCCAGATCCTATGGGGTCTCTGGAACCCTATCCTAGACCCCTTGCTTACCTCTCAAAGAAACTTGGTGTCTTTGGGATGACCCTCCTGCTTTAGAGATAGTTACCACAGCTCTTCTAATTGAGGAAGCCTCTAAGCTCATCCTGAGCTAATCATTGGAAAGTTCGACTCCCCACCAGGTTCAGAGTATTTTTGCCTATATGAGAGCTTTAGAATCGGGGAAAGAAATGAGAATGAATATCTCTACTAATCTCAAATACGGTTTTCTTGTTTTGCTTGATTACGGGGGCAATATAGATAGGGGATTTTTGACAGACAAACATTCCTCCATTAAGTCCATGGACCTAGAAAGGATTCAGTTAGATTTCGTAAAAAAAGGGGAATTCACTTCAGGCCAAGGTTAACAGGCTTGTGGATTCAGCTGCCCGAACTGCTGCCCATTTGCCCCTGATCATGGCACCTTTAATTCCTCAGCTCCTGACTCCTGCATTCCCTCATATAGCTGCCAGACCAGTAAATTCTGAAAGGGCTGTTAACAAAGCTCTAGGAGGAGTCCTCAAACTTTTAAAATAGGGGGCCAGTTCACTGTCCCTCAGACTGTTGGAGGGCTGGACTCTAGTAAAAACAAAAACTTTGTTTTGTGGGCCTTTAAATAAAGAAACTTCATAGCCCTGGGTGAGGGGGATAAACGTCCTCAGCTGCCACATCTGGCCCGCGGGCTGTAGTTTGAGGACCCTTGCGAGTTTTTGCTAAAGGAGATCATACTTAAATAAGTCCACAATGTTCCACCCATTGCCCCTGCTCCTTTAAGGAAACAAAAGCAGCAATTTGGGGAAAACATTCTTTGGTATTCTAAAAAAAGCTGTTTGGCTGAGAGGCATTCATGACAGCGTCATCTTTCCCCTGTCTTCCTCTGGGTAGAGATTCTGGTGACTATGCTCAGTAATCCCCAAGTTCAAAGAACTGATAAGATTCATAGCTGGATCATAGAATTAGTGAAAAGGAATAAAGGATAAAAAAAAGACTGGACAGATAAGAAGGAGTCAAGTTGTTTGTCATCTCTGCCATTCTATACCCATTCATGAGATCTTAATGTCCTATAGCCCATTTCTTGGAAAGGTACAATCTGTGCCTAAAACTATGTACTGATTAAGGTTACTACTCAGTTTTCTCCAAAAAGTTATCAAAGCCTATTTTCCCCCATTCAAGATCTTGATGTTTACTTTTTTCAATACAACTAAGTTCCCAAAGAGGAACATTAAAATCTCTATTATATTTTCAAGTTCTTTTTGTACTTCAATTATCTTTTTTCTTATGTACTTAGTCTGTAATTTTGTCACTATATAATGCAAAACTGATAGTACTTCATTGACTAAGCATAATGTAATTTCCCTATTGTTTTTTTTGATAGCATTTATTGTTTAAGTCTTATCTAAAATCATGATTACACCACCTTTTTTTTGGACTAGCTGAAACATAACAAATTTTATTTTGTCCCATCTCTTTAAATATATATGTGTCCCTATGTTTTTAGATGTTTCCTGTAGGCAATATATTATTGGATTGAATTTTCTAATCCATTCTGCAATTCTCTTCCTTTTTGTGGATAAGTACAAATCATTTCTATTCATGGTTATTATATCTTCACCAGCTCTAAGTACAGAACAGCTTGTCTCTTGAATCAATTCATTTCTATCCACTACACATGGGCACAGACATACCCATAAATAAATACATACACCCATACTCTTACATACCTGATGCCTGAAGAGAATGAGTAACTCACTCAAAGTCATATAAATAGTAAATGGCAGAGCTGGGATTCAAGTTCAAGGTTTATGGCTTCAAGCTAAGTAGAAAAGTTCCATGTTGTTTACCCAATGCTACTATGAATACTCATGATAATCACATCAATACTATCATTATTTCTGACAAGTCTAGTTTAACTGTCTAGATTCTGCCCCAGAGCTACAGTTTAGGGAAGGAAACTCATGTAAATGTGACTTCCCTTGGAGAAGCTAAAGCAATTACTAAAGTTAAAGCTACTGCTGAAAGAGAAAGATCTCACCACCATATTGTTTTCACTGGCTAACAGTTCAACATCAGAAATTTATGTGATTGCATTAAAGAAGATGCATTGCCCTCTGCTTGGCCATTGAACTCTTACAAATATCATTCCAACTACTTTCAACTGAAACCTCTCATATGTTTTATTTTCCCCTACTAAAAGTATAATTTCCTGAAAGTAGGAAGTGTCTTCCTTTTCTATTTGTATGCTCAGTGCATTGCAGGGTGTTTTGCACACAGGAAACAGGAATAGCAAAAATCAATTAGTTACCTAATGGATCAAATCAATATCCTTGTTGACGAGGGGAGCCCCGAAACTCTTTCTCTCTCTCTCTCTGACTTTTGGGTGAGCCATGAGGAGAAGCACTTGGGAAGCTCCTTGAAGGATAATCCTGTCTCTGTAAAAGACCCCACCCCAGGAAACAGAATAAACAGCTTCATTCTGTTATCCTGCGAGATGGGCACCACCCCCATTGATAACACTGACTACTGATTAAGCTTCCCATTGAATTAAAGATCAGCCTAGGGACACTCATTCGGTTCTAAGATTCTCTATTCTAGTTCTAGCTCACACCACACCCAAACCACCTCAGGAGCAACCCCAGCTTATAGCCAAGACCTCAATTATAAAATGAGCCAACTTGGGGCTCAGTCCTTGCAGAGGACCTAACATGCCAAGGAACTTCTCTCTCCCTAGTATAGCAGGAACCTCTTTCTCACCTATTTCCCTAAAAAAGATGTTATATATATTTCTCTGCTAGAAACTTTACTTCTCTGCTAGGACTCCTCACTAAAAACTTTACTTCTCAGTCAGGACCTTGCCACCAAGGAATTCAGCCTTTCTATTCATGTATAGCAAAGGCTGACTTCCGATTGCCAATAATAAACTTCTTTAACAGTCTAGCTTTTGGGGTTCGTAAATTCCTTTATGAAGGACCTCTGCACCACCAGAAGGGGTTACCATAACTCTCTACCCTGAATCCTGAGGGGATTTAGGGGAGCCAAACCTCTTTTGGTTCCTTGAACTCTGAACTTGCCACTAACCTCATCATTTAACTCCCTGACCACCAGCAATTCTAATCTCATCATTTTGGTTCCCTAACCGGGAACCCCAAAATCTAGACTTCATCATTGTGACTCCCAGACCAAAACTTCCTTTCCTGGCAAAAAAACATCTATATGAATTTTCTTCCTTATTTAAGTTACTTGAGAACAAGGATAGTCTCTCTTTTGTTTTTATGTTTCCAGTGCTTAATATAGTATTTGTTTACTTAGATTTTTTTTTTTTTTTGGACTAGGTAAAAAAAGACATTCTTTGCCTCAATTACTATTTAGCCTTAATCACTGAGACCTGTTGAAGACTTTAGCTTAAAAGGCCAAGGTCTCCCATTGCATACAAAACCATCTCTAGTTGTATTGATCTAAATCTAGCCATTGGGCCCAGACAGCTCTGGAGGGAAAAGGGAAACAGATAACTTTACACAGCCAGCCCTCCCTCCCTCAACTCCATTTCACTTGCGTGTCCTGGCATCATCTCCCTGTTGTCATGATCTCCAGTCCCCTTCAAGAATGAAAGACAAACAACAAGACATACAGTAATCACTTAATTGAAGCATTAAGTTAATTTATTCATAACAATGACAATAACAACTTCCTTGCTTTCCCCTATTTCTTTGTTGGTTCATTCTCACTTATGATGCCCCAATTCAGTGTATATTTTTTGTTCTCGCCTCCTCTACCTTTTTCCTCAAGATTATCTCTATTTTAATCTTACCTGTTATCCATTCCAAGATACATTTTTACACTTTAAAGTTAGTTTAAAAAAAAACAGTAAAAAAAATTCATAGGTGTCATTTTTTAAAAAATCTTATTTACTTTGATAAATATCTATATGGTAAGCTTATATGGCAAAAATTCTATCAAGAGCTAGAGAAACAGGGTGAGAGGGAATTATGTATTGCTGTTGTGTATTATCTGTTTGCTGGCAAGAAGCTATAGATTTATTTTACTGTGTTAAAAACCCATTTTCCCTTAAGAATATAATTAGCTTTAGAAAAGAGCCATATTAGAATGAAACTTAATTTTCCTTACTTTGTTGAGCTCAATTATTTAAGAATTTTTTTCTCAATCTTTTTCATTTCTTTTTATTTTGGTTACTTTGCTCTTCACAATTCAAAAGTTGTTTTGTTTTTTAATCTTTGTCTGAACAAGGTAATTTATTCCATTCCTTATAATTTTCTCTACATTATACTTATTCACAATTAATTCCATTTCCAGAATTGTGAAATTATAATATTCCAATATATATTTTATTTATTTTTTCATATTTAGATGTTTGATCCATCTGGTATTAATGATGGGTGAACCCTGAAACTGTCCTCCCTAATTTTGTGGCGAAAGTCATGAGAGTGAAGTCTGAGAAACTCTCCTCTGGGACAGGGAATCAAGATAAGTGGCTTCATTATGTTATCTTGGTGGGACTAGCTGCACCCGCTATTGAGTTGAAAATTAGCCCAGGACCATTTCTACTTTGCTGCAGTAAATGGTCTCATTCAACTGAGATCTAGGCCTGGGGACAGTGACAACATTGAAGGAATCTCATTCAATTGAAACCCAGTCTCAGATTTCTTATAAAAAGACAATTTTAAGCTCACATCCTTGCAGAAATCTGAAGTAGGAGTATGCTTTGCCAAGGGACCTCTCCTCTTGGACTGCCTACCAGGACTCCTGCCTGCTGTGAAGAAACCTTCTTCTAGTGATAATTTCTTGTTATTTTTCTGCTAGCACCTTATCACTAAGAAGTCTGCCTCCCTAGCAAAGCTGGCTTCTCAGTGCCAACAGAATAAACTTCCCTTTTGCCATTCAAACTTTTCAGGTTTGTGAATTCTTTCACATTGGACCTGTGTCGACCAGAGGGGGTTCCCACAGCTCTCTGCACTGCCACTAACCACATCATTATTACATGTAGCATTTTGTTGGTCAGTTTCTTTTTTTTGTTTAAATGCTACTCAGTTTTCCCAACAATTTTTGTTAAAATTCTGGGTATTTTCCCAAATAGCTTATGAGCCCAGTTATATTGAACACTAATTATATATACTATATAATTGTATAACCTAATATGTAGTATTGAAAGTAAGGTTTTTTTATTTTATCATATGAATTTATCTTATGCCCTATCCAAAATTTTCTGAATTTTCTTTTTTCAGATATTTTTGTTAATTCTCTTGGATTTTCTAAATAAACATTCATAATTAGAAAATAGAGATATTTTATTTCTTTTTTAATCAATGTTTTGCATGATTCATTAAAATATCAAATTTTAATGGGACAATAAGAAAACTTAGTTAATCTCTCTCATTTAAGTGGAAAAAGTATTAAGATTTCTCTATTATATTTAATGTTGGCTTGGATGTCTTTAATGTAAATGAAAAATTTTGTAGTTCTATCCTTAGTGATTTTAACACAAAATATCATTTTTATCAAAAACATTTTTATTTATTGATATAAACATGTTTTAAAAATTATTTTTGTTATGATATGCTATGCTTTCTATTCTTCTATATAATGAATATAAACATACCCACACATACAGATAGATAGATAGATAAATGTCATAGTCTATGTGCCAGTATTTTACTTAATTTTTTTTTTTTGCATTGATATTCATTAATGATATTGATCTCTAGATTTCTTTCTTGGCTTTATTCTTTCTTCATTTGATCATATTTGATCATATCAAAAATCATATTTGTTATCACTAAAGGAAATAAAATATCATCTTCATCTATTTTTGAAACAAACAAAGGATCAGTGAGAATTAAGAAGGTAAAACCTTTCATCTTAAAAGTGTAAGAAGGTGACCCCTAATCTGTATTTTGTAGTAATTTAAGAGTGTAAGAGACAGATGAGAAAAAAGGACACAATTCCAAAAAATGGCTTTTGCGCAGAGTTTTAGTTGGATGTCCTGGGAAAAGGCCATGATAACAGTTTTACACATAATGATTAAGCTCTATGGTACCACTAATACTAATGACACTTTCATGAGTAATTTTTTTTTTGGAAAAAAATTTCTTTACATTATCCCTTGCACTCACTTCTGTTCCCACTTTTTCCTTCCCTCTCTCCACTCCCTCCCCCAGATGGCAAGCAGTCCTAAATATGTCACAGTATATCCTAGATACAATATATGTGTGCAGAACCAAACAGTTCTCTTGTTGCACAGGAAGAATTGGATTCAGAAGGTAAAAATAACCTGGGAAGAAAAACAAAAATGCAAGAAGTTTATATTCATTTCCTAGTGTTCTTTCTTTGGGTGTAGCTGCTCATGAATAAGTTGTAATAGACTTTTGAAGGCTAGTTAATTTATGAATCTGATCACCAAATATAAAAATATTTCTATGAGAAAGCAGGTAGGTTGCTAGCATACTAGAACACTGACTGAAGAAATGACCTTGGTTTCTTTAAACATTTACTAACCATTACTTAGGTCCCTTCATTTTGGTATGCTTTATTATTGCTGTTGTTTTTTTCTCTACCATTAAAAAAACAAACCAAAAAACCACTGCTAGGCCCAGGGAACTGGAGCACTGCTGCCACTGCCTCTTCCTAGGAGGTCCCTCTGCTCTGGACTCATATACAGAATTCTAATCAGACTCAGTCTTAGTTAAATCTCTCTTATGAGGTAGAGGTTATGGTCATTGTTCTTCTCATTCTTTATCTTTTTTTAATGCACCATCTATCATCTAATACTTTGTTGTCTATAAAAGCAGTGTTTAAAATTTTGTTTTTCTTAATTTATGAGTTTATGCTCCAATGTGAGCAATTTTTATTATTGTTCTTAACACATTGGAATTATTTTTTGTATAAAGCAAAAATAAAAATCTATAATATTAAAGGAGATAAACATGGAAATGACATTATGCTTAACAATAAAGCAACACCAATGTGTAGGAAACATGTTGAAATTAAAAGCTAAATTAATCAATTACATTTTTCCTGCATATCTATTTTTTTCAGTGTTCTATCCAATTCTCAAACTTCTCTCATTTTTCTTTTTTGCTCACTGCACTCAGATGGAGTAGTAAAATATCTCAATTCTCAAACTTGTCTCATTTTTCTTTTTTGCTCACTGTACTCAGATAGAGTAGTAAAATATCTCAATATCAAAATTTTTATCTGTATCCTTTTGAAATTTTGTCAACTTTTCTTTGAAAAATTTATTTTTAATTCCATTAGTTTGAATATATGTTTAATAATTATATACTTTCACTATGAATGGACCTCTTAATCAGGATATAGTTACTATAGTTTTCTTACTGCTTTCTACCTTAAACTCAGTTTTGGTTATAGTCATAATTAAATGGCCTAAACTTTCAGAATCAGATGACTCATTGTAAATCTTTACAATTCCTCACTTTAAATCAATGGTGCTTTTTGCTTTAACCATGTTTCTTGTAGGAAATATATTATTGGATTTTTCTAGCCATTCTTTGCCTCTTTTTTGGTGGGTGAATTCAATGCATAAGTTTTCAAAGTTATAAAGTGTGTGAAACCCATAATCAATGATCCTTCCATTTATTTTTGTTGTTGTATTAAGTACATATTTATTTACTTTCTTCCCCATTACCAAAGTATAATTGTGAGATTAACAGGTTTTAAATGAGCCACTAGGATCAATAGCAACCCAAATTTAGTATAGGTATATTTAGGAAGAAATGATTGCAATTTACTTATTTTTGTAGAATCTGGAAGTAGCTAAGTGTTTACTCCTTCACTCTCCTATCTTTAATACAAGTATTGGGCTAGAAATTTGCAAACTAGGATTATGATGCCCTTTGCAGGGTTCATAATAAAAACTACTTTCCCTGGTCACTTCAAAGAAAGGGGTGAAGAACTGCTCCCCCCAACCCAGATCTGAAAGGTAACAGTTAAATCTTCACAAATTTGGCTTCCTTTCCTACCAAACTCTTGTTAATATAAATAACAATAAAAGAATAGTAATATATATCTACACACACACACACACACACACACACACACACACACATATATTAGACCAACAAAATCACAAAACAGGGGAAATGATTCAGATTAGGTGATAGCATATAGGGAATAAAATGATTGTGACTTGAGAGAAAATCTACATCAACCAAAGAGGGAACAATCTAACCCAAGAAGACTACTCTCAGAGAACTTTGGGTATACAGAAGAAGCTGAGATTGAAGGTACATATTTGAGTGACCCTTTCCCCATATGTATGAGTTTCTGGGGGCTCCTGTTAATCGTTTAAAAAGCTGAAGACTTCACCTCTTCTCCCCTCATGTCTCCTCACTTTTTCTCTTTCTCTGAAGTCTTTCTACCAAGCTAAGGGCCCATCTCCCTACACATGCACAAGGGTTCAGAGGTCTTTTCAACCAATTAGTAGTCATCACCCTACACATACTCAGGGTCACAAGCTATTTTTGAGGACAGGGGCATTATATGAAACTTCATTATTGAGTAACAGTCTTCATTGCCTTGTTAATCCCCTGGGTGATTCTAAGGCAGAAATACCACCACACATCTGTCATTCCAGTATAAGAGACATAATAGGGGGAGGGGGAGGGATCTTTGATTTGCTTGATTTAGGCACTTCCACTGACTCTTGACTCAACAATATACACATTGAAGAGATAACACAAACACTCTAGACTGGTCCCCAGTGATGAGGGAGTCCCGACAAAGATGGTTACTAAATGTAACTATCGAACTTATGCAGAGGAACTTTCCCCCTCAGTAGTACCTGACAGCAATGGAAATGACAGTGAGTCTCCTTTGGGATTCTTCCTTGTATTAGTCTTCTTCAGGACTCTATAAGTGGTGAGTCACTCCAAGAGGGAAAATGGAGAAGGCCGACTCCACTTCAGGTTGTTAAAAGGAAAGGATTCTGGGATGATATAGATTTTTCAGTTTGACCACTTTTTCACTAGCTCCCCCCAATTTTTCTCTCCAACCCCCCAAATATGTCCTTCTTTCTTTGAGACCACTACATATCATAATGACCCCCTCTAGATTTTTAATCACCTTAATATTCAAAATAAATCTCATGCCCAGTTCTCATCTCCCACTTCTTTAGATGATTTCATATCCTAATTTTGGGTTTGAAGAGATCTCAGTCACCATGACTCCATATGTCATGACATAGCTGACGTGTTTATCCAGCCTTCACTGGAAAAACTCCAATAAAAGGAAATCTAATCTCCTCTTGGGGAGCCCATTCCACGTTGGATAGCTATTGTTAGGAAGTTTCTTCTTATATCACTCCTTATAACTTCCCTAAATAATCACTCCTTATAACTTCCACTTCTCACTATTTGTTCTCCTGCTTAGGATCAAATAGAACAAGATAAATCCTTCTTCCAAGACAATCCTTCAAAACTTGAAGAAAGATGTTAATCCCTCCTCACCCAACCATCCTCCTCTTCTCCAAGTTAAATAGCACATTTTCTTCTACCAATGTTCATATTGCTTAATTTTAAATATGGTTACCATTTTCAAAGTCCTCTCTGATAAAGTCTTTATGGTGAAACCATAGGTCTAAGCAAAAAAAAAAAAAAAAAAAATCTTTGTTTGATTCAGTGGTCCAGCCTGTCAATATCTTTTTTGATCATGATTTTAAAAATTGGATAAACATGCCACTGGTGACTTTCTCCAAGTTGCTATCACACAAAGCCTTTCCTGATCAACCTGGCAGTTTTCCCCACTCCAATAATCTCATATATTATATATATATATGTGTGTGTGTGTGTGTGTGTGTGTGTGTGTGTGTGTGTGTGTGTGTATGAAGCATTAGAGATCAGTATCTGCTAATAGATTTGTTCCCAATACCTGTCTATGCATGCCTCTGAGAGCCAAAGGACTGTGTCTATTTCTGAAAGATGCAAGCTCCCTCCCTTCATCCTTCATTCAAAAAAGGGAGCAAAATCTTCCAAGAAGTGAGCAGTGATCAATGAACTTTGAATAAGATGCGGCATTTCCACAGTGTGTCTGAGACAAGAAAAAAAGGAAGAAAGAGAGAAACACACACATATAGAAGGAGAGGGAGGGAGGGAGGAAGAAAAGAGAAAGATTTTTATGGTGCCAGTAATGACTAATACACAAATCCAGAAAAACTCAAAAAATACCCACAGTCATAATCTAGACAAAACAAAAAACAAAAAACAAAAATCATTTCCTTTTCTCTCCTTCCTTATTTCACATCACCTAGATGCCTTCTGCCACTATGTCTGCCTTCACCTCCCTTTCTAAATGCACAATTTCATTTCATTCTCTATAGCAAATTGGATCCTCCATCAATCTCTACTCTCTCACTTATCTTTAGTGGCTCCATGTTTGGTGGCTGTTTTCCTATCACTTACAAACATGTCCATGTCTGCTTGATCTCCCTATCTCTCAATTACCATATCAAATGGCCTTTTCTCTCTCCTCATCCTCTCTGCAGTTTTGACACTTTTGATTACCATCTTTTCCCCAATACCTCTTTTTCTCAAGGTTTTTCAGACACTTCTCTCTCCCAGTTTTATCTGGCCACTGCTTCTCAATTTCTTTTGTACAAAATAATGTCTTTCCTCATCTCTGCTTCCTGGCTTTCTTTAAGTCCCAGCTAAAATCCTACCTTATATAGAAAGCTTTTCCAAATCCCTCTTAAATGTAATACTTTCATTCCATTGATTATTTTCTAATTATCCTGTAGATAATATGTTTTACATAATTGTTTGTATGTTGTCTGCAAACAACCCAGTTTAAATTATATAACATAAATTTGTAGTGGATCCAGTCAAGACTTTCATTCAGTAGAATAAGTATAGAAAGCCAAAGTAGTGATAATAGTAGTGATCCATGGTTAAGGTTTGGCAGAATACAATCTGAGTTATGATATAAGAGCAACGGACTCAAGAGAAGGATAGTGTAGAATTAAAATGGTTCACTAAGGGATCAAGAAAGGATATTCTGGGAGAGAATTGAGTGATCAAGGGAGACTGGAAGTCATAGTATATAAGAAAGGATTTAATATTGGAAGGCAGAGGAAGAGGTGGAATATCAATAAATTATGTTCACATAAGGGCATTTCAGAACTCAATGTGTGTATCTGTGGTTGGTAGCAAAATCAAGGGTATGATCATTTCTTTGTGTGGCTTAGGCAGAGTGGAAGAGTAGATTATAGGAAATTAGTAAATTGTAGAACTGAGCTTAGGACATTTGAAGAAGAGTAAATATTCTCCTAATATGAAGGCAGTAGTTAAATATAAGAACTACAAACCAGGTACTAAGTTAATTGAAGAAGAAAGAGGAGTATCCTGGAGGTCTCTAGACAACAATTATTAGGATTTGGAAAGAATCCTAAAGAATCAACTAAAAATTAATTGAAAAAATAATTTCAGTAAACTTGCAGGATATAAAATAAAAGCACGTGGATCATCAGCATTTCTATATAATACTCATTAAATCCACCAAGAAGAAAGAGAAATTATGTTAAAATTATTACAGAATGTATGAAATACTTGGTGATACAGAAGCAATAGCTAGAATGCAAAATGAAATAATTACTTTTCTATACAGTCAATGAGGGAATTTGTTTTGCTTGACTACACATATTTGTTACAAAGATTTTGTTTTTCTTTCTCTTTTTCCAGTAGGAGACAAAATAGATTTGTTAAAAAAAAAAAAATGTTCTTTTAAACAGAGAAGTGGGAGTTATAGAAATAGAACATTGCATGCACTTTTAGATAAGGTCACTGGAATGTGAATTTTTTTAATTGTTTCATTTTGTTACAAGAAACCTCTCAGGAGTGGGCATAATCTATAATCATAATATAAAATGAAAACATTATTAGAACTTAAAAGTTTAGCTTGTTGTCTCCAGGGATGGAAGAAGAGTGTGCTCGTGGTTTGTACTTTTGTTCTCACTATATCTTCTCAGTAAATGTCTCTTTGTAAAAGCTAACTGATGTTAATTAGTTAAATGTTGCTAAGGGCCTAATCATTAATCACCATCATCAATCAATAATATTAGTAAAATATTAATTTCAATTGGTTATTGATATTGAGGAGAGCACATTAGAATGGAGACTTGATCTAATGACATTAAAAATTACCACAGACCCTCACAGGTGCCCTGGATATCTCATTTGCCAGTAAGAGTGGGAGTTTGAATAAAGACTCTCATGGGGCAAGAATATTGAGTAACAAGAGGAAAGGGTATGTTGCAGGATGATTAGTCTGGCAGGAATTGAGAGGTATTGCTTCAGAAATTGGCAGGTAATTAAAATAAAGGAATAATTGAGAACAGAAAACAAAAAAGAAGAGGAATTGGATAAGTTTCAAAGAACAATACAAAGAGCATCTTGAGCAAGAAAGAAAGAAAAACCTGATAAAGGACCTGGACTAAATAAGGAACTTCTAAAAGAGCAGCAAAATTTCAATTAAGTGCTAAGGGCAAAGGTTGTGAAATAACAGGCTCAAAATCATCTATAAGAAAGGTGAACACCAGACATTGAAACAAGACTATTAAGAGAAGAATGAAAGAAAAGCATTCACTATGTGTTTATCAGGTGCCAAGAACTGTGGTAGTTGTTCATCCTCTGATCAAAGGCGATAACACATATTAAGTGTGTTCAATCACTGGGCAGATGGGTACTCCAGATATGCTAAGAGTGCATTAGCAGGTTAGATGGCAGTGCCTGGCTTAGGAATTTAGGCTTAGGCCAGATAATAAGATCCAGAAGATCTTGGTCCAGAGTTCAGGACAGATAAATTGTGTCCAGAACTGTGTGTATACTTATACACAAATATACATGTAAAAACACACATTCATTTAAGTACACACAAATGTGTGTGTATATATACATAAATACATATGAGATTTCTGAATATTATGTCTACATAATATATGTTTTACTGTGCTTTCTTCTCAACTCTACCTCTGGCAGCTCCCTTAGATGATACCTTGTCACTGGCTCTCCATCAGTTGTAGAAAATTCTTAGGGTTAAATCTTCCTCTATCAATGCAAGTGGACAATTCATTTATAATTTGTTATCTTATAGAATTGCCTGGAGGCACTTAAGAGGCTAAATGGTTTGCACATGGCAATAGGTGGAGAAACTTTTTGAGATTCAAACAAGTTTTTCAGACTCCAAGACCAACCTTCTTTAGTCACTATCCCACATTGCTTCAAACAGGCTATATAATCATGGGCAAATTACTTATCAGAACCTCAGTTTTCTCATATATATAAAAGTAGCATAATAATTACCTGTAGTACCTTTCTCACAAGTTGTTGAGGCCCTAGATGAGACAATGTGTGTAAAGACTAACTAAATGTCAGTTACTACTATTAAATACATAATCTTGGAGGCAAAATGACATGCTAAGGCTCTAAAGTGCTAATAGATTTTTTCATTTTCCTTTTTAAAGACTAATACCAGGACTCCAGCTGAGAACTCTTTGTTTCATCTTATTTCCAAGAAATCCCACGAATAGACCCAACCAGTTGAGACTGGCACTCCCAGAATTAGATTGATCACATAATTTGTGTGGAAGATATGTCTCTGTCACTATAAACTCATTTCAGTTGAATGTACTGGCAAGCAAATTCTGGCTTGGAAAAATCTATCTGGGTGCTATGGCTTGATGAGGCACATTGATTGTTCTAGTCAATGTGCCTGGCAAGCCTGGGGCCTTCCCCGAGTCCTGCATGATTGAATTATGGGGTACCTTCCAATTTGACCACCAGTACTATTAGGAAGAAAGAGGAATGGATTAATATTTAAACTGAATGTTCCCCCATTTGAATCAAAGTCCCAAATTTTGAGATTCCGAAGGAATCTCAGTAACTATCTGGTTCAACCCAAACACATAAGGAATCCAGCCCTTGCTTTGTGACCCCATTTGGGGTTTTCTTGGCAAATATAATGAAGTGGTTTCCCCAGCTCAATTTATAAAAGAGGAAACAGAGACAAACATAGTGCTTCACACAGTAAGTGTGCGAGGCTGATTTGGACTTGAGTCTTCCTGACTACAGCACTCTGGACCACCTAGCTGGCCCCAGTTTAAACAGCTCTAATTGTTAGGAAGTTTTTCCTGACATCAAATCAAAATTGGTCTCTTGAAAAGTGCACCTGGTTCTATCCTTTTGTGCTAAAGTGAAACAGATTTCATATGATAAATCTTCAAATCCTGTGATAACAGTTATCATGTCTTTTCTATGTGTTCTCTAGTTGAGGTTAAATGTCCTCATAACCTTCGATTTCCATGTGACAGACTCAAGGCTCTTTATCTTCCTTATGCACTGAAGACTCTCTAGTTTAAACTAATCAAAGCCCTTCTCCAATCATGGTTTCCCAAACTAAGCATTTTACTCCAGAGATCTGAGGGGACAGTAAGATGCTTACCTCTTTAATACAAAAGTTATGCCAATCTTATTTAGCCTGAATTCATTAGCTTTTTGAGGTGTCATATCACACTGATTCAAATTGAACTTCAAATCTACTAAAACCCTCAGATATTTTCCAGATCTCTATCTCCCCCCAATCTCGTACTTGTGAGCTGAGTTTTTGTGTAAGATTTTTATGGCATTACAGAATCATAAATTTAGAACCAGAAGGAACTCTAGAGGTTACTGAATTCAATTCTCTCATTCTATAGATAAGAAAAAACTGAGGCCCAGAGACATTAAGAGACACAACTAGGGTCACACAGTTCTTAAGGGTCTGAGGCAGGATTCAAACACCATATAGTTCCTATGTGTTTACATTTGTCTTTATTGAATTTTGTCTTAATAGAGTTAGGTAAATGTTCTCACCTGTCAAGATCTTTTGGGATCCTGATTCTATTGCTTAATATCTTATCTTTCTATTCTTCAATGTTTGTGGCATCTGAAAATTTGATGAGCCTTCCCTCTATACCAGTATCAAAATCATAGATAAAAAGGTTAAACAGTGGAAGCCGAAGCGCAGATTCCTGAGGCACTGTGCTAGAGACTTCCTACAAGGCTGACATTATAAAGGGCTGAGGCCTCCAGGGAGCTAGCCCAGACTTAACATGACACTGCACCATTTACAATTACTCCTTGTTCCTGGCCATCCAATTTTGAATCTAATTTTATTATTATTTAGTTCACACTTCTCAGTATCTACATAATAGTACAAAATGTTTTATCAAAAGCTCTGCCATAATTAAGAGAAGCTATATCCATATTATTTTTCTCATCCATTAGTTTGGTAAGCCTGTTAAAAAACAAATGAGATTAGTCTGACATGACTTGTTTCTGATGAAGTGATAATATCTCTTTGTAATCACCACTTTTCTTTCTAGATGTCCATAGACTATCTTAAACATTCATTGTAGAATTTTCCTAGGATTTGATGTCAAGCTCACTGGCCTACAGTTTATAGGCTCTGTTCTCTCCCATTTTTTTGGAAAATTGGGACAATTTTTCTAATTTTGTGATATCACTCCAGTTCTTCATAAGCTTTCAAATATTACTGTCAATGCTTTAGCAATTTTATCTGCCAGCTCTTTCAATATCTAAGATATAGTTCAACTGAGATAGGTGACTTGAATTCACAAAGAACAAGTAGGTTATTATTTTCTTCTTAATTATCTTGGATACGAATTCTGTTAATCATGTTTATTCTGTCATTTTTAGTGTAAAGATCATTCTCCTTCGTGGAGAAAACAGAAGCAAAATAATCAAACAGTTCTGCTTTTTCTCTGCTGTCAATTATCAACTCATCAATAGGAGGACCTATCCTTTCTTTGATCTTCCTTTTTCTCACATGGATGTTTTTTTTTTTTTTTAATTTGATTTTTGTGTGAGGAAATAGGGTTTATGTGATTTGCCCAATATTAACCAGCTAGTAGATGTCAAGCATTTTGAGGACAAGTGTTCTGTAGGTATTCCCCAATATTGGTTTTCTAAAAAATAAAAAAACCCCAAAACATTAACATCAGAATCATTAGGCAAATCCCATTCTTATTTCTTATTATAATTGTTCTGTATCTTCAGAATATAAATCATAACTCTCCCATTACTTTTGGCCTGACTTCTCCTGTAGTACTTTAATCCATGGGACTTTCCTCTGAACTTTTTGAACTCCTTCCCTTTCTCTACCATATAAGATACATGTTGGACTATGCTTGGATTCCCATTCTCTATCAAAACTTTAGGAAGAAGTGGTCATTCCTTATTTATTTCCTCCAGGGCCTGGGGTTCCATGATTATTGGCATTTCTTTTTAGATATTATCTTTTGTACTCTCATGAATCACCTGGAATGAATAATTATTATTCACTTTGGTAAAACTTTGTTGCTTCTCTGATTTGTTTTGAATCCATGCTATGGTAAAAACAGACATTTTTTGTTCTTGTTGTTACCAGGGCAACAAATAGCTACCTCAATAATTTTGAGTAGGAATTTAGTTGGAATTTCTTTTTCCTCTGATCCTTACATAATGATCTCTCAGCTGACAACTTAAATGTTTTTACTACATCATAGTAGGAGAACTCATAGAAATATGTGTCCAACCCAAAATAATATCCTGTTTCAAATGAGGCAACTTGGAATTACTGGAATGTTTGTTCTTCCTCAGCTAAAACAACCCAGAAATACCTTACAAAGACTCTCCAAGTCCACCACAGCTAAGTTCCCCAATACCTGAGATACTGATAGTTCAATTTAGAGCCTCAGAAATAGATGAAGTATGGGGTGTTTGAGGAGTTGAACATGAATAGGTCTTGCCACCTCATACATACTGGCCAGTCAGTGTGTGAATCTCTGGTCCAAATATCCATATGGTGAAAGTGGGTACATGCAGGTTTATCTCTTGCCCTAATTGCACACATCAAATGATTCTGCACAAGGAGCTGATTGTAGTAGGATGTACCACAACTTTGGCCACAATATAGAATCTGATGCACACTGAGTTTCAGACAAATATGGACAAGTTAGTAGCCAAATCCATTTGAACAAATTCATCACAAATGGACCCTTTGAGCCCTCCAGATTTAATCCATCATGGCAAGTGTATTCTATGCCAAATCTCAACAAAAGAGTTGCTATAATCTACAAAGTTCTTTGCTCTTTTTGAAGCCAAAGAATGCATTGGTTAGCCATCTGATAATCTCTCAAGAGAATGTTATGTTCTTAAACTTTGTTTTTTTTTTTTTTTAATTAAAAAAATAATACATATTGCTTTAGGAATTGTGTTAAGAAAAAAATCAGAGCAATAGGGGAAAAAAAAAAAAAAGATTTAAAAAAAAGTGAACATAGCATGTGCTGAGTTACATCTAGTTTCCTTACTTCTTTTTCTGGATGTAGATGGCATTTTGTGGCCAAAGTCTATTAGTATTGCTTGGGATCACTGAACCACTGAGAAGACCCAAATCTTTTATAGTTGATCATCGCACATTCTTGCTGTTACTGTGTACAATGTATTCCTAGTTCTACTTGTTTCGCTCAGCATCAGTTCATGTAAATCTTTCCAGGCCTTTCTAAAATCAGCTCGTTGTCCTTAAGCTCCTAAAGAAACCTTTCAATTTTTTTTTTTTTTTTGACTGAGGCAACTGGGATTAAGTGACTTGCCCAGGGTCACACAACTACCAAGTGTTAAGTGTCTGAGACCACATATGAACTCAGGTCCTCCTGACTTCAGGGCTGGTGAAATCTTTCTACTTTACTCAAAGTAGGGCTATTTTCCGTGAGATAGGTGGGGATCCAGGGAGGGTCTGATTCACTATGTGGGATTCCACAACAGCTACTTTGTCATGGATTATGAAGAATCCACGAAAGTAGAGTTACATGAAAACATTGCACTAAGATCAGAAAGGTCCTCTGCAAACAGTGAAAAAAATCTAGAAAAGGAAGAGACAAAACAATATACACTATGACTACAGCAATGTAAATAAGTTAATACTTTTTTTCTATTTGATTGAATTTATGAACTGATATCAAACAGGCAATATTTCTATGACTTAGAACCTAGGAAACTGGAAGTTAAAGGGAGGAAATAAGCACTTATATAATAGCTATAGTTCAGGTACTGTCCTAAATGATTTTTTTTGTTTTGTTTTACAAATATTATTTCATTTAATCTTCACAACAACTCTGTGAACTTATAAGGTAGGAGTTATCTTCATTTTGTAGTTGAAGAAAGTATGAAGTTAAGAGACACAGCTAGTAAGTGATTAGGGCTAGATTTGAATTCAGATCTTCCTGGCCCCAGATCCAGCACTACTCACAGTACCACTAATCTATAAATTACATGATTCATCATCAGTCATATTACTAATATGAGAACCTGAGCCCAGATTTTCTATGACATTAAACTTCCTCTCTTTGGCAATAGTAAAAAGAGAGGGGAAAAAAAAAAAAAGTCTCACGTTAAATGTAAGAGGGCTGGTATACACTTCCTTTCTTTTAAGACTACGTAAGTTATAAAATCAGTGTGTGATATACTATCAGTATCCATCATACTAATAGTTTTTCTTAACTGTTTTTAGCTAACAGTCTTTGTAGGGAATTTGTTTCGATGTTTGTTGGGAAGTAAGTTTTATGCCAAAACAATGTCTTGATAGAATGAAAAAAGAGGGAAGGAAGGAAACCTATGAGTATTTATTACTTACTGCATTCCAGGCATTGTGCTAAGCAATAAAAAACCAAAGGCAAAAATGGACCATATCTTGTCCTCAAAGAACTAACATTCTATTATAGGAAATGGCATGTACATTTAGCTAAGTTTAAAAAAATTTGTTTCAATTAACAACCATTAATTTACTCTCCTCACTTTTCCTACCCCCATGAGGGGAAAAAAAAGGAAAACAAAACTCTTTTAGGAAATAGAGATAATGGGTAAAATAAATTCTTATAGTGGTCATATTTTAAAATGCTTGCTTCAGTCTACATATTTCAGCACCTGTCAGCAGATAAGTAGCATTCTTCACTACTGATCCTCTGAAAATATAGCTGATAATTACATCAGCGATATTAAATCCTTCAAGATTTATTTGTATTATATAGTTGTTATGACAAATTTTTTTCTTGAATCTGTTCACTTCACTCTGCATAAGTTTATTCCCAGGTTTCTTTGAAACCATCTTTATCATTTCTTACAATATTATCCTATTATATCCTAATAATATGGCATAATTTATTTAGCCATTTCCCAAATGATGGACACCCGTTTAGTTTCAAGTTTTTTTTGCTATCGCATAAAGCTTCTATAAATCTTTTCTATTGAAGTTTCATTTCCCTCTTAAAAAGGGTATCATTATCATTGGGGGAAAGAGTATGTATTACTTAGTTACTTTTGGGGGAATAGTTCCAAATTGCTAGCGAGGGCTAGACATTGCAATTCACAGCTTGAACAAAGATGAATGTGTCTATTTTTCCAAAGTCCCCCCAATATTTTTTCTTTTTCCTTTTCTTCAACTTTGCCCATCTGATGGATACAAAGTGGCATCTTAGGGTTGTTTTAACCTGTTTTTCTCTGATTATTAGTAATTTTAAACTTTTTAAAAATATGGCTATAAATGTTTGTGACAGCCCTTTTAATAGTGGCAAGAAACTGGAAACTGAGTGGATACTCATCAATTGGAGAATGGTTGAATAAGTCATGATGTATGTATGTTATGGAATATTATTGTTCTATAAGAAACAATCAGCAGAATGATTTCAGAAAGGCTGGAGAGACTTATAGGAACTGATGCTGAGTGAAATGAGCAGAACCAGGAGATCATTGTACATAGCAACAAGACTATATGATGGTCAATTCTGATGGACATGGCTCTCATCAACAATGAGTGATTCGGACCAGTTCCAATGATCTTGTGATAAAGAGAACCATCTACACCCAAGGGGAGGACTGTAGGGACTAAGTATGGATCACAATATGGTATTTTCACTTTTTTTTGCTGTGGTTTGCTTGAATTTTATTTTCTTTCTCATTTTTCCCCCCTTTTAATCTGATTTTTCTTGATCTGAATTTTCTTTCAAGATAATCATATAATTATATAAATATGTATACCTATGTTGGATTTAACATATTTTTTTCCCATGTTTAACAAATATTGGATTACTTGCTAGCTAGGGGAGGGGGTGAAGGGAAGGAGGGGAAAAATTGGAACACAAGGTTTTTCAAGGGTCAATATTGAAAAATCATCCTTGCATATGTTTTGAAAATAAAAACTTCAATTAAAAAAATAAAAATATGGCTATAGATGAGGAGGATTTCTTCCTTGAGAACTATTTATTTGTATTGTTTGATAATTAATTGGTTCTTATTGTTGTGAGTTTGAATCAACTCTTATAGAGGGCTGAAACTGTGAATCAGACAAGAGAGCACTTAAGGCTACCTATTTGATGTGAGACAATGGCTCTATTAGCATATATTTGGATGATGGCTCTCCTCACCATTGGTGCTTGCTGAATGTTTGGTGGTGAGGTAATCATAAGCACTATGCTCAAAAAGTTATCAAACTGTGCATACCCTTTGATCCAGCAGTGTTTCTACTGGGCTTATACCCCAAAGAGATACTAAAGAAGGGAAAGGGACCTGTATGTGCCAAAATGTTTGTGGCAGCCCTGTTTGTAGTGGCTAGAAACTGGAAAATGAATGGATACCCATCAATTGGAGAATGATTGAGTAAATTGTGGTATATGAATATTATGGAATATTATTGTTCTGTAAGAAATGACCAGCAGGATGAATACAGAGAGGACTGGCGAGACTTACATGAACTGATGCTAAGTGAAATGAGCAGAACCAGGAGATCATTATATATCTCAACAACGATACTGTTTGAGGATGTATTCTGATGGAAGTGGATCTCTTTGATAAAGATAGCTAATTCAGTTTCAATTGATCAAGGATGGACAGAAGCAGCTACACCCAAAGAAAGAACACTGGGAAATGAATATAAACTGCTTGCATTTTTGCTTTTCTTCCCGGGTTATTTCTACCTTCTGAATCCAATTCTCCCTGTGCAACAAGAGAACTGTTCGGTTCTGCACACATATATTGTATCTAGGATATACTGTAACTTATTTAACATGTATAGGACTGCTTGCCATCTGGGGGAGGGGGTGGTGGAAGGGAGGGGAAAAATCGGAACAGAAGTGAGTGCAAGGGATAATGTTGTAAAAAATTACCCTGGCATGGATTCTGTCAATAAAAAGTTATTTTTAAAAAAAGATAATCATAAGCAAGGATTGGAAGGCTGAAGGAGAGAAGTCAGAGTCACTTGGCGGCAGGATGAGGAGGAGAGAGGCTGGAGACTCCGGACTCCAGAATCCAGGGTACACCTTTGGCAAGCCTCATGGCAGCTTTCCTGCCTCCTTTACTTCTCTTCCTAAAAACCAAGGACTTTGATCCTGACTCTGGTTGACCCTGAGGCCCTCCAGGGAGCTAGCCCATACTTTACAAACTTATATCATTTGAAAATGAGATTTTTCTTAGAGAACCCTGATACAAAGATTTTACCCAGTTGTTTACCTTTTAATCTTACCTGAGTTGGTTTTGTTTGTACAATTTTTTTTTTCACTTTTGTAATAAAAATTGTATACTTTAGCTTCTGTATCCTCTCTATACTTCTTCTGGATATGAACTCTTTCCTTATGCCCACTTCAGAAAAGTAATTTCTTCCTTGCACCTCTAATTTGTTTATGATATGATCTTATATATCTAGATCATGTATCCATTGAGCTTGTTGAAATATGGTATGAGGCGTTAGTGTAAACTTAATTTCTATAAAAGTGTGACCCATTTTTTCAAGTAGATTTTATCAGATAGTGAGTCCTCCCCCAAGAAGTTAAGGGTCTTTAGGTTTACTGAATATTGGATATTTTATTTGCTCCTATATGCTGTGGTCTTTCTAGTCTGCTTCTTAATAGACCCTTCTAATTTTTAAACAGTACCAAATTATTTCCATGTTTATTGCTTAGTACTGTAATCTAATGCCTGCTGTGATTGAGTCCCTTTCTTTTCCTTTTTTAAAAATTTCCCTTGAGATTTTTATCTTTTATCCTTCTGAATAGATTTCATTTTTTTAGCTCTATAAAATAATCATTGGATAGTTTGGTATGATACTAAACAAATATATTAATGTAGGTACAATTGCTATTACATTGGCTTGGTCTAAACATGAATAATTAATATTCCTCTACTTATTTAGGTCTGTCTTTATTTCTATAAATTGTTCTGTAATTATATTTATAATGTTTCTATATATATTGGTAGATAGAATCTTAAGTGTTTTATATATTCTATGGTTATTTAAAATAGAATTTCTATATTTATTTCTGCTCAATGTGGTTGGTTACACACATAAATGTTGATAATTTATGTGGATATATTTTAAATCCTGTAACTCTCCAAAAGTTATTGCTTCAATTAATTTCAGTTGACTAAGGCACTCTAAATATTCCATTATATCATCTACAAAAAGAAATAATTTTGTTTCTTCTTTGCTTCATGGTAATTTCCTCAATTTCCTTTTCTTACTGCTATATAGAGTTCATGACTTGAGCACTATAATAAAAAGCAATGGTAACAATGACAAAGCTTGCTTTATTCCTAATATTAATGTAAGGTCTTTAGTTTATTCTCATTATATATAACATCATTTCTTAGTTTTAAATATGATATTTACTATGTTAAAGGTCCATTTAGTTCTGTATTTTCTAACACTTTAACAGAAATAGCTGTTTTGTCTATAGGCTTTTCTATATCTGTTGATATAATCAAATGAATTTTCTTGTGTTATAATTAGTACATTCAATTGGATCCATAATTTTCCTAATACTGCACTAAGCCTATATTCCTAGTATATATCCAATTTGTTATAAAATAATGTATCAAGATTACAAGGTTTTGAAGAGTCAATGGTGAAAAATTATCCTTGCATATGTTTTAAAAATAAAAAGCTTCAATAAAAAATTAAAAAATAAAATAGCATATCATATTTTTAATATATTTCTTTGCTAATATTTAAGATTTTTTAAAATAGTAGAATAAATGATTAGCAAAGAATATTCTCATAAACCACCTACACCAGTTGATCTATGCTCTATTGATCTTGGCATTATAGTATATACCTATTTTTTTAAATTCTCATTACTATCTTTTGTTTTTATATTATTATAATTTTTAAATATGTCCTACTCTTCTCCCCTCCCTAGCATTCTATCCCTTGTCACAAAAAAAGAAAAAAAGAAAACAATTCAAGAAAACTAACACATCAGCCAAGTCTGATGGTATTTGCAGTATTACATACCCATAATCCTTTACTTTCACAAAGCAATGAAGAATGTATGTTTTCACATCTTTTCTTTGTAGCCAAACTTATCATTATAGATGACAAATCATTCATTTTCAGGATTTGTTTTTTTCTCCTATTTACATTATTGTAATGCTTGTGAAGATTGTTTTTCTGGTTCTGTTTACATCCCTCTGCAGTCATTTAAGTCTCTTCTGTTTCTCTGAATTCTTTATATACACACATGATATATATATATTACATCTTTTGTTTTTATATTATTATACTAGATTACTATTTCTAGTAATACTAGATTACTATTTCTTTAAATTCATATATAATTTGTTTTATTATCCAAATTATGGGCATTTCTACTTTGTTTCCAGTCTTTGCTATTACAAAAAGTGCTTCTATTAATATTTTGGTGTCCTAAGGGACCTTTCTGTCTTTGATCTCCTTGGGATAAATACTTGGCGATAGAGAAGTTATGCAGACCAGAAGTGTTAAATATGTTACTCTGAGTCACATGCAGCCCACAACATTTCCAAGTGTGACCTGAACCAGATTAAAATGAAATTGGCAAACATTTTTAAATTAATAAAATTACAATAAAGCATAAATAATATTAACATATAGTTTTCTGAGTTGATATATAGACCACAGGGATCTTTATGTATGATTTAGTGATTCCAAATTCTATTGGAATCTTGACAGCACTGGTCTAGAACAAATTATTCATTTTAAACAAGAAGACTAAGTTATAGATGTAGAATTACCAAAACTTGTCAATAACTGAATCTTAAGTATGAGGGAAAAAAAGTTGTCTGTTCTTCCTGGATCTTGACACCTACAATTGAACAAAAGACTTCAGGTCTGAGCTGAGCAGAAAAGAGTTCATTAGAACTATCATCATTTGTGGGAAAAGTGGGACACTGATGCATTGTTGGTGGAGTTGTGAATGAATTCAATTATTCTGGAGAGCAATCTGGAATTATGCCCCAAAAGTTATCAAATTGTGCATACCCTTTGATCCAGCAGTACTACTACTGGGTTTATACTCCAAAAAGATACTAAAGATGCGAAAGGGACCCATATGCATCAAAATGTTTGTGGTAGCCCTGTTTGTAGAAAGTGGAAATTGAATTAGAGAATGGCTGAATAAATTGTGGTACATGAATGTTATGGAATATTATTGTTCTGTAAGAAATGACCAGCAGGATGAATACAGAGAGGCTTGGAGAGACTTACATGAACTGATGCTGAGTGAAATGAGCAGAAACAGGAGATCATTATATACCTCAACAACGATACTGTATGAGGATATATTCTGATGGAAGTGAATTTCTTCGACAAAGAGATCTAACTCAGTTTCAATCGATCAATGATGGACAGAAGCAGCTACACCCAAAGAAAGAACACTGGGAACTGAGTGTAAACTGTTTGCATTTTTGTTTTTCTTTCCAGGTTATTTTTTATCTTCTGAATCCAATTCTTCCTGTGCAATAAGAAAACTGTTCTATTCTGCATACATATATTGTATCTAGTATATACTGTGACATATTTAACATGTATAGGACTTTTTGCCATCTGGGGGAGGAGGTGAAGGGAGGGAAGGGAAAAGTCAGAACAGAAGTGAGTGCAAGGGATAATGTTATTAAAAAAAAAAAAAAAAGTACCCACGCATGGGCTCTGTCAATAAAAAGTTATAATTATTTAAAAATAAATAAATAATAATAATAATAATTCCAACAACAACAACAAAAAAGAACTATCATCTTATTCCTAGAAGGGAGGTACTGTTATTATCCCCATTTTACAGTGTTCTATCTACTGCACCTCCACCTACCTTACTACCTCTCTGGTTTCACCCAATGTTCTACCCTGTCAAGATTTTTTTTTTTATCGTAACATCTAATATGTTAGATATTCCTCCTAGTATTATGTCATTTGCAAATCTGTTTGTGCCTTTCTCTAAGTTATTGATTTAAAAATAGTAAACAGCAAAGGTCTAAAGAGAGATCTCTGAAGCATCCCCTGAAAGCTTCTCTGCAGGGTGATGGCTATTTGGACCCATCCATTCAAACAGTTTAACATAATCATACTTTTTATATATGGAGTGGAAACACTCTCTGAAAACTCCTTATTCCTTCTTTCTCAATATCACATTACTCAGATGCCTTCTACCATTATCGCAATCTTGTAGTACTTCTCATTATCATAACTAATTCTACTGTAGCAGCTAGAAAAGCATATTCTGAGGCAGCTAGATGGTTCTATGGGTGGTATGCTGTGTCTGGAGTCAAGAACACCTGAGTTCAAATCTAGCCTCATACACTTTTTAGCTGTGGAAGCCTTGGCAAGTCACTTGTGTTTGCCTCGGTTTCCTCATCTGAAAATGGAAATAATAGCACCTACATCTCAGAGCTATAGTTATAATCAAATAATTACAAAGTGCTTAGCATAGTGTCTGGCAATAATAAGCACTACATAAATGTTACCTATTATCGAGATCCCATTTTGCTTTGTCTTCTCCAGATTTCCCCCTTGTCAAATCTACTTTCGTTAATCTCCAATTTCTCTCTATTCTTCCCTACTGCCCAGTAGTACTACTGCCTACTGCCCATACTAATCCCCCATCCTCAAAAAAGTCTTATTTGATCTGTTTACTCCACTAGCTAACATTCCACATTTCTTTTTCCTTTTGTGACTAAATTGGAGAAGGCTGACTCCATTAATCTTTTAATTGCCAAATTTAATGGCATTTTCTCAATCCTTATTTTCCTTGACCAAAAGAGGGGTCACACACTACAGTTTCTGATACTATGGATTACTCTTTTCTCTCTAAGTTTATGTGACACAATCTATCTTAGTCCTTTCTCCTACCTGTCTTCATTTTTTTGCTGGAATTTCATCTAATTCATATCTACTAACTGTGGTTGTCACCTATGGTTTTCTCCTATTTCCTTTTCTCTCCTCTCTCTATACTTTTTTCACTTGGTGATCTCATTAGATTCCATGGATTCAATTACCATTATAGATGATTCCTTGATGTTCTTATCCACTCCTAATCTCTCTTCTGACTTGCAGATTCACATCTCTCACTGACCAAAATGACATCTTGACCTGGATGTCCTGTAGATATTTTAAACTTAATATGTGCAAACGTAACAGTGAAATTTAAACATTAAATGGAAAGCACATGTTATCTTTTCCCCCAAACCCTTCTTTCCTTCTAACTTCCCTATTTCTGTCCAATATCCTCCCTGTCACCCAAACTTAAAACCTAGATGTTATCCTTGACTCCTCCTTCTCTTTCATCACCACCCCTTCAATAACTCATCTGTTGCCAAGACCTATCAATTCCACCTTTGAAATTTTTCTCTTACCTGCCTCTATCTCTCTTCTGGCCCTGCCACCAGCCTGGTCCAGGGCTTCATCTATCACCCCTCCACTATTGCAAGTAGCCTGCTGATTGGTCTCATTTCCTCAAGTCTTTTCCTACTCTATGCAATTTGTCCTCCACTCAGTTGTCCAACTGATCTTTCTAAAGTGAGAGTCTGCTCATGTCACGGGATCATTCAGTTAACTGCCTCTGCCTTCTTATCATCTACAAATGCAAAATTCTCAAGCCCTTTAGAACCTGACTCTCTCCCACTTAGAGAGTTTTCTTTGCTATCCCAGATATTCTGTGATCCAGTGACATGGACCACCTTGATGTTTCTAGCATAAGATTTCTGAGTATTTTCACTGACTGATCTCTATGCCTAGAATTCTCTCTTCACCACCTATAGAGCACTCCATCTCTCACAGTCTCCAACTCTATATCTTGTCTTTCCTGGTTTTTAAATTGTAACTAAAATCTCACCTTTCGTAGGAATAGGGATCAGAGAAAAGGGAGAGTACAGTAAGACAAGCCTACGAATCACTAACATCATGGGAGCCCCTTTGGTAGGGAATCTATATTGTGGGGAGAGCAAAATAAGGAGTCAGGAGAGAAAAGCTTTGAGATACAGGCAAAGCCAACTGCTGGTCCTAAGAATTCCACCAGAAAAAGTTAAGTGAGATTCAGACACAGATCTCTTTAGGAGCAAGCACAGGTGGACTAATACTCTCTTTGTCAATTAAAGGATCAACTGTTCCTTCTGACATTCGCCACCCTATTTCAGAGACAAGGCTCTCTGCTCCACCAAGATCCCAAATCCTCTCACCAGAGAGCTATGTTGCCAATGGTGACACCAGGCAACCTAGCAACCTTCTGTTTTTGTATTCAGCATATAAGAGTGGAGAGAAGAAGTTAACACCCTAGCATAGCAACAGCAGACTTTCTTCCTTGATGGGCTGTGGGAAAGTCCTGGATTAAAAGTCATGAGACCTATGTTCAAATCTCAATTTTACTTTCAAATTCAGATTTCAGGCAAGGCATTTATCCTCTGGCCTTTAGTTAGAAAATTCATTAAATGAGAGAAAGCTTCGGACTAGACTACCTCTGAAATCCTTTTCACCTGTTTTCTGATGCCTGAAACTCCTATTATAGATGACAATAACTTTAATTTTACATAATAATGATGATCACTTTCACATAATTCAAGATTTAAAAAATAATTTTTCTTACAACAGGTTTTTTAGTTGGGTAGTGCAATTATTATTGTAATTTGATTCAGGAGAAAACTAAGGTTCCCAGAGCTTAAATAAAATGCCTAAGTTCAAATGCTTTATGAATAATTAAATTGGAATTCATTGATGCTATGACCAATTAATAAATGGCTGAGGTCTTATTTGAAACCAGGTCCTCCAGATTCCAGGACCAATTGCTTCATCCACTGCACCACCTCGCTGCCCTCATACTTCCTTTTAAAAGGTGACTATTTCAAGGAAATAATTGGGTCCTTTACTGTACCAATGTATTAGTGATTTCATTAATGTGTGTATGACTCAAGATGAAATTTATCCATACCTGCTCAACTTGTGCCCTTATCTATATCCTCTATATCCACTCAATGGGCAGTGAAGGCAGATAGGAAATAAAGTGGATAAAGCATTGGACCTGAAGTTAGGAAGAACTGAGTTCAAATTTAGCTTTAGGCACTAACAGTATGATCCATTTAGCCTCAGTTTGCCTCAATTTGCTCATCTTTAACTTGGGGATAACAATAGCACCTAACTCCCAGGATTGTTGCAATATTTAGATATCTGTAAAGCAGTTTTATAAAACCTTAAAGATCATTATTTATAATGACATAAATGTCATTATTTATATTCAAACTTGAACATTTGTCGTAAAAGAGGGTTCAGGCTTGTTCTGTTTGGTTTCTAGCACAAAACTAGAAGCAATAAGTGAAAGTTAGAAAGAAGCAAATTAGGCTTGATATTTGAGTAACTGTGCTAACAATTAAAAGTATCCAAAAGTGGAATGACCTGCCTACAGTAGTGAGTTTCCTTTCCTTGAAAGAGAAGAGAGATTGGAAAATCAGTTTTAGGAGGGATTCCTTTTGTTGGATTAGATGATTGCTGAGGTCCCTTCAAAATTTCATATTTTCTAATCCTATCATTCTTCTGACCTTCAGGGGATACTGATGAGGACTATTTCTTGTTCCTCTTTCATCCCTTTTTTTCATATGTTTTCTTAAAACATACTGTATCGGCTTCTTGTGCATGATTCTTCTATGGTTTTGTTGTGATCCCCTCACATTTACTATCACTCTTAGAGGCCTCAACTTCAGGTTTTTGAAGACATACTCTAGCATTCATGTTAGCATTATAGCATTCTAAGATTGGTAGCCACTGAAGTATAAATAACTGCTAATAACTGCTATTGACCCAAAGCAGGAAAAGAGACATTGTATGCACTGGACACTTGAAGGAAAAGAAGGAAGAAAAAAGACTGAAAAGTGAGGAAACAAAGGCCCCTAAAACAAAATACATACTACACAACATTGTCTAGAGTTGTTCCTGTTTATTTTCAATTGTACAGGGCAAATTAAAGCTGTGAAGTTATTTAGGGTTTGTCTTCTGATAGTATATAGGTAAGGCTGTCATATAGTCACCAAAATCAGATTACTATAAATACCTTGGAGGCATTTATGGTTTTTAGAGCTAAGTTACCTGAATGGGTAAAGTTTTAGTGCTTATGTGTATAAATAAATATATGCCTATATGTATTTTCTGCATTAGTTTCTTGGGACAATAATAATTTTAACCTTTTTTTTTTTTTAAATCTGGGATTACTCAGTTTGCAAATGATTTATAACTGGTTGGGAGTGTTTAATTTAAGTAAGAATAAAAGTAAAACATGACTCTTTCTCATTATAAAATAGTTACCTCTATTTTTCAGTCATCAATTCTCTCCTCCCCATTTCCTTCTGCCAACTTTCATGATACTTCTATCAAATTAGCTAGAATGATGTTTTCACTTTTTAGTCACTTCAAAATATCTATCTTTTAAAATAATTATATTGTGGTTATCACAGCTGTTTCAACTTTAGTGACAAAAACTTGAGTACTTTACTAGGATGCATTAGCCAGTATGGTTTAATGGGAAGCCCAATGGATTTGGAGACACACTGATATAGCAGAAGAGAAATTGACTTACAGGACCCTTTCTATGGAGGGGTTTCCTTTCTTAGTTCTGGTCTCCCTCTTGGGAGCTTTAGGCCATGCTCCCAATCAGATGGTGACTTAAAACATAAAAAATTTAGGGTTTTCATTTGATGTGGCAAACTCTGCATGGTTCCTTGGTCCTTTTCCCTTGTGAAATGCTAGAAAAATTTTAAAAAGACACAGCTTCAGAAATTCCTAAGTGGGATTAATATTGTGTTTTGTCTCCCTATTTTATCAGCAGATATGTGCCTACAGTTGTTTGGAAAATACCAGAGGTGAAATGTAAAATGCCTAACCTTCAAATTACTGATGTTTAAGTATCAATTTCTCAGAGAATCCTACTTAAGTTGCAATGTTGAAATATCTGTAAAGCAGTTTTATAATTTTTTAAGTTATTAATACATATTACAAATCATTTATGTTTCATTTTTTTTTTACATTCTTATTTCTAGGAATAAAATACTAGTCCCTTATCTGACCACCATCGTACACTGGAGAAACCCTAGACAAGAGCCATTTTGTGTAAGAAATTTTCCCCTTTGGTACTGAGGTGGGATTTAATAATCCAAAGAATAGGAAGAAAAAAGGGCCTAAACATCTTCTCAGAGACCAGGCTTCCTTTGGACTAACACGGGGCCAGAATGCATGACAGTGGTTTTTCCACGTTGTTATTCATCCATTATTCTCAAAAAGAGCCAATGATATCACAAGGGTATTGTCTTGATTTTTCTCTTCAACTGGATCTAAATAAGCAGAGCTATGCCTTTGAAGTCTTCAGCCTCACTATCTCCTTCAGAATTATCAGAGGTGAGAGGCAAGACAAGAGTCAAGAAAACTGTCTATGGTCCAGGATTCAGTAGGTGACTCTAGTCTTTTTAAATTAAGGTCTTATCCAGGTCTCAATTTGTCTGAGGCAATGCACATTGAAAGACTAAGAGCAAACTAAGAACTGAAACAAAAGATGGCCTGGTTTCATCACAGGGGAGAGGAAGACCCTCAGAGTTAGAGACTAACACAGAAAACAGTTGCTCTGTATACTCATTTTAAACCATCCAAACTAAAAATTGAGCAATAGAGGCCTCTTATTAGCCATTTAATGAAATTCACGGTGGATTGGGTTTAAAGACTAGACAAATAGCTCCATTTGATTCGAAGTGGGCTTTTGAAAAGCCTGTTTATTCTATTTATGATTCAAGAAATCATAAATGAAAACTGTACAGAACAAAAAAAGTAAATTGTCTTAGATTTTTGAAAACAAAAAGTAAAAATAATTTGAAAAAAAATCTAACCCTCAAACCCCTTATTTTATAAAATATAAGGAACCAAAAACTAAATTCCTATGAACACAGTACCCACATGTAAGGGTATGGAGCCCCAATGGCAAGAGGGACCTCATGTGGTAAAGGGAAGAAGAAGGAGAGATAAGGAAAGACTAGAGAAGAAAAACTAGAAGAAAGAGAAGAAAAAATATGAGAAGGAAAAGGAGGAAAAGAAGGAAGAGGGGAAGAGAGGAGGAAGAAGAAGAGAAAGAAAAAAATAATAGGGGAACTATATATAGGTTTAGTCTCTGGGGCTAACTACTATTATTATTCACAGATAGCATGGTAAAAGATAGTTAATACAAAATGTTCTCCTAAAAACCTGGTTAACTCTTTCCCATAAATACACACAGCATTTATGGGAGGAGTAAGCTTAAACTTAGATCATGATAGTGGTGAGGCACATATGTAAGAAACATGTTGACAAAGGTTAACTCACATTTGCTCTAGAAATCCTGTTTTATGAAGAACCTTCATTGGTTTTCTTGCTACTGATCCTTCATGCTTAAAGAAGACCAATGACATTACAAGGGTTGTGTATTGACTTTCAACTGAATTTGGATTTGAGACAGAGCTGCACAAAGTTGTCAGCCTCTCTCACCTCCAGAGTTATCTGTTTTTTTTACACTAGAGACACCCTGTCTCTATTTACACTGCAACATTGGGTGAGTCATCTAACATCTTTATTTCTCACTTTTCTCATTTTTAACATGAAGGGATTAGAGATTTGGTCTTTAAGGTGCCTTTCAGCCCTAAATCTATGATCTTCTAAATAATCTTTAATATCTATAGATTCTTTATTGAAAGCCCATTTAAAGTTAATTTCAAATTTGGTAATTAGTTTGCCCTAATTAGCTCTCAAGTCAAGAAGGAAGAATAATAAAAAGAACAAGGGATTTGGAAAATCAGGAGACCTAAAACTGAGTCCTGTTCTGTCATTCATCATTCTATGTCTTTATCTCCATATTTCTAAAATGAGGGGATTGGACTAGCTGATTTCTAAGGTACCTTTCAGTATTAAAATTCTATTATAATCTGCATTTGAGTAACACTTTAAAATTTAAACTTTCCTCACAGTCTACACAAGAAAACAACAGCAAAAGTAACACAGAGAACCAGGATGGGCTGTGCTCTGTATTGTTGTAATTAAACATTCAAAACAGTAACTATTGCTCCGAGCTTGAAATCAAGAAGACTCTTTTTCATGAGTTCAAATTTAGTCAGACACTTATTAGGGGTGTGAATCTGGGCAAGTCACTTAATCCTGTTTGCTTCACTTCATACATAAAATGAACCAGAGAAGGAAATGGCAAATGGGTTCAGTAGCTTTGCCATGAAAATGGGATCACTAAGAGTTGCATAAGGCTGAAATGACAGAACAACAAAAGCCAGGGATTGTGGCAGATGCTGGAGACACAAGAACAAAAATGAAATAGTCCTACCTTCAAGTAGCTTATATTCTGTAGAAAAAAACAATATGGAAATATATATATAAAGAAGCACATAATTTGAAGGAAGGCAATATCCAAAAAGAGACTCATTTGGAAAGTAGCCATTAAGCCAAGATTTGAAGGAAAGAAGGGACAGACCTTGGGAGTCATGAAGCCCTGAATTCAAATACTGCCTTACATACACTTATTAGCTCAAAGAATCTAGGCAAAGTCATTTCGACTCAGCCTCAGTTTCCTCATCTGTAACATGAAGGGCTTCCATCTCTAAATCTCTGAATAACCAGAAAGAAGTGCCTCACAGATGGAAGAGTTGGAGCCAAAATTTAAACCCCATACCTTGACTACAGAACCAGCAGCATTTTCATTAAATTAAGCTGTCAACACATTCTTCCTACTCAAAGTCCAATCTACTTACATAGCATCAAAAGTGGAGAATCATCATTTCACAATAATTACATATTATTTCATAATTTCGTAATTTAATTTTTGGAGGTAAGTGAACCTCAGATATCCAATTATTGAATGCTCGTTTTGGCCTGATTCTACTAAATTCCATAAATTTAATTAAACAACTAGTTGGGCTTCATCTGTAAATCTGTGATCCCAAGAACACTTATCAAGTGGTACTAGCACTTCTCGGAGGGAGACAAAGGCAAGAATCGAAAAATCCGCCTTCCAGGAGCCTATTCCAACAAGTGGGTAGATGCAACAAGTAAACCGAGAAGTAAAAGCAGGGTTGTTGAGGGTGGGAACAGCAGAAACAATTTTGGGGGAATTAGCAATGATGTGTTTGCTTGATTGTAGAGAGGTTTTTTGTTTTGTTTTGTTTTGTGGAAAGTATACCTGAGCGTAATCTTAAAAAGGAGGATTTTACGAGGAACGGGATTGGCGGAAGTGCATTACCATACCAGGAGCGGCCGGCCTGTGCTAGGAATTTTTTACTAAGGTCGCAAGAGAATATTAATGTTTTTTAACCAACTTCCATCAATAAAGGATCTTCGGCAGCTTAGTTCTTAAGGCCGGCCAGCGGGTGTCCCATCCTTCTACACCACCAGAGGCTTGCTCCCTTAAACCCGGATCGGGCCCACAATTCTCATCACCTTCCCAGGTGAAGAAGAAGGGTTAGCAATGCCTCCCACGCATGCGCCTTTTCATCCCCTCCCCGCCCTCGACTCTCTCGCTATTTGATGACGTCATTGTTCCGCGCGCAGTCTACTTAGCCTCTCTGTCCTGTAGCAGAGCCGGAGCCGCGGCGGAGGTGGGAGGAGGGCAAAGGTGGTGGGGGGGCGGAGAAGAAACCTGTTTTACTACGCATGCGTGCTGGGATGGCGGCGACGCTTCTTTCTCTGCCGGTTTCCTTGGCTCGCCCCAGCCAGGGAGGGCTAAACCCCCTCCTCCTTCCTCTTCCCCCCGCCCGGCGGGGCTTCTAACTGACAGTTGGTCGCCGGGGTCCTGTCCACGCGCCGTCGCGCGCCGCCTTCTCCTGCCCAGGGTCCCCCCCGCCCCCTTCCCCCAGGTAGAGAGGGGCGGGAGGGGGTGTGGGGAAGAGAAGGAGGAGCCGGAGCCTGAGGAACCTAGAGCGGCGGCCACCGCGGCCCAGCCCGGCCAGGGCCGCCGGGGAAGGGAGGAGGAGAAGACCCCCCCCCCCTTCCCCTGTCCCCGTCCCCAGTCCCCCTCGTCCCTGCGCTGGGGCGCCCGACGCCCCGGCGGCGGTGGTGAGCAGTAAAGCGGGGGAGAGGGAGGAGGAGGTAGAGGGTTAAGGCGGAGGGGACTCTCGTGCCGGGGGTGGGGGGAGAGGAGGGCACTCGGGCCTCTCCTCCACTCCCCCCTACCCCGCACCAGCGCGCCATGTAACCCCGCCCCGCCTGGATCTCGAGACCCCCCTCCCTCTCTCCCCCGGACCACAACACCCCCAGCTCGCCGCCGCCACCCCCCCTCTCCGCGCGCGCGCACCGGGCAGCTGTCTGAGAGAGCCCGGAGGGGGCCGAGCGCCGATGCGGAGGGGGCTCAGCCGCCCCGCGGGGCCCTGAGGAGGCCAGCCTCGCGCCCCCTCCCACCCGCCGCCGTCCCCCAGGCTCGAGCTGTTGCCGAGCCCGGGCCCACCGGGGACATGAACGTGCTGGAGACGCTTGGGGAGATGGAGCCGTCTGGGGAGGAGGAGGAGCGGCGGCAGCAGCAGGAGGAGGAGCAGCTGCAGCAGCCGGAGACCACGGCCGTAGAAGCGCTGACGGCCACGGCCTTGACTTCAGCGTCGGCCCAAGGAAGGAGCTCGCCTCTGGAGGAGGACGAGGAGGCGGTCGTGGTGGTCGAGGGCGGTGGCCAGGAGCAAGAGCTGACCTACGAGCTTCAGCAGGGCTATCGCATCCTGGGCGAGTTCTTGCTAGAGAAGCACCGTGGCCTGACCGGTCCCTTCTTGCAACCCGCCGGCGCTACCGCCGCCTCTGCTGCCTCTGCTGGCTGCGAGGAAGAGGAGGCCGTGGCCTGTGGGGTTCGAAGCACTGGGAGCGGGAGCCGCCCCCTCTCGCAGCCGGGTCTGGGCATGTGTTTGCTGAAGATGGAGGAGAAGTTCTCCAGTGGCCAGTACGGGGGCATCACCGAGTTCGTGGCGGATTTCAGACTGATGCTGGAAACCTGTTACCGGCTGCACGGGGTGGACCACTGGATGTCCAAGCAGGGTCAAAAACTGGAGATGATGCTGGAGCAGAAGCTGGCGCTCCTCTCTCGGTGAGTACAGCCTCCCTAGACTCATTGACACTGGGGAGATGCACGTGTCCCAGAAACTGGGCGGGCCGGGGGCGTCTCTGATAGGTGCATGTTCGCTCCTGGAGTACTAGGAAGGGAAGAATAGTCTTGAACCTGAAGCTAATTGCACTGGCTTGAGTTTAATCCTATATTATTTAATTAGGTCTTGTGGCCAAAGTAGCCGAAAAACTTAAGAATAGATTGTGTTCAGATATAGATGAGGCTGTTCATTTTGAGAGTTAAAGGAGAACACGATGATGCACAGCTGTTAGGCCATTTGGGGATGAAATTGGCTGATAAGAGATGTGGTTAGATAATTCGAGGATTTTGCTATCAAAGGTTTGTATAGAGCACCTTGAAAATGTTACTCTGAAAACTGGCTGCTTCTTTCTTCTTTCCCCAGCCTTCATACAACTCAAGAAACTGAACTTTTGAGAAGAAATCATTACTGTTGTGTAGTGTGTGCACATGAACGTTTTCATAATGCCCCTTAACTATTAAAGCACATTTCACTTAGTTTGTGCCATTATTTTTCTTATATCACCAGAACCATTGAGTAGGGTAGATTCTTTGCATGTTTCTAGACATTTGCTTTTCACCAGTATGAGATGATATTATAGTAAGATTGAAATCAAATTTAGATAATGGACTGGCTCTTTTAAATAGAGCATCTTTGATATGATCTAGGTAATGATTATTTTAGTAACTACTAATGTTTAGAGTTCTGTAGGGTCAAGACTTCTGAAGATAACAAATTATTTGAATTTTCATTTCATGATTAATGAAAAACTAAGATCATTATTAACCAGACAACTAGAATCAAAAATATCTTACTGCTAAAACATTGTATGTAAGCCTTTTATATTTATAAGGATTTTTAAAAATCATTTAAGAAATTTTTGTTTCTTATTTTCAGTTGGCAGTGATTCTTAACATTGAAAGTTTTTCTGCACTTGTTAGGTTTTTAAATATTAATGAATATTGTTCAGGAGCTCTGCTTTAAGGATAAACTTTAATTGTTATGGGGTACCTACCTCCTAATTTGTTTATCTTGTGAGTTTTATTTTGAGTTGGTTTTCTTATTTCTCTTGAGGTAGCATGACATAATGGAAAGAGTCAAATAGCACTCAAAGCCAGTAAGACCTGTTGAGTTTCACCTGTGACCCATACAGATTTTATTCCAATCAATTAACTCTTGGGCATTTTAATCAATTCTTTAAGATTTTAAGTCATAAAGTACTTACTTACATTGGTAGAGAATGTTTGCTGTTCTGGGAGATCTTTATACCAATGAAATCACAGATCCAACCCTGTTTTATTTCACTCTCAAGTAATTTAATTCGGTATACAGCATATATAATTTCCCCATTCTCCCCACAGTACTTCCCAGATCTCCAAATGAGTATGTGAAAGTAGATTAATCAATAATGACACTGCTTTCTCTAAGGTTAATTAAGAACTCGTAATTATGAAATCTCATGGCTTTTTCTCATCCTTTTTGACCTCTTTGTAGCCTTTGACACTTTGGATCACCAGTCACCCTCTTCTCTTTTATTCTCTTCTCTCTAGGTTTTTTGTGACACCACTCTTCTGGTTCTCCTACCTATCTGACTGCTCCTTCTCAGTCTCCTTGGCTGTATCTTTATCCAGGTCACACCCACTAACTCTGTATGTTTCACAGGCCTGTCCTGTGCTCTTCTTCCTCCATACTGTTTCACTTGATAATCTCACTAGCTCTCATGGATTTAGTTATCATCTCTATGATGATTCTCAAATGAATTTATCCATCCCATCTCTAATTGCTTATTGTACATCTCAAGCTAGACGACCTATGGACATTTTAAACTCGGCATGCCCAGAAGTAAATTTCTTTCCTTCTAAACTCCTTTCACTCTTCCTAACTTCTCTTTTATATATTCTCAGTCATGCAGGCTTCCAATTTAGGTGTCATCCTTAAATTCTCACTCTCCCCCCACCTCATTCCCATATCCAATCTGTCAGGACTTTTTAATTTTACCCTCTTAATATCTCTCACAGAAATTCCTTTCTGGCTTCTAACATTGCCACTATTATGGGCCCTAATCACCTCATGCCTGGACTATTAAATAGCTTGCTGGTTGGTCTGCCTACCACAAGTTTCTCTCCACTCCATAGGTCCCATAACTCCTTCCCTGCCCTTCCTCCCTCCCTCTTCCCTGCTTCCTTCCCTCTCTGCCTCCTTCCTTCCCCCTCTCTTCTCCCCTCTTTTCTTTTCTTTTTTTTTGCTTCAAAGGAGGCATTTGGGATTAAGTGATTTGCCCAGGGGTAGTGAGTGTCTGAGATTGGATTTCAGCTGGGGTCCTTCTGATGCCAGGGCCAGTGCTTTATACACTTTACCACCTTAGCTGCTCCTCACGAGTGATTTTCCTGAAACACAAGTCCAACTATAGTTAACCTCCCTACTCCCAATTCCACTGTTACTCTGTCACTTGCTGGATCAAAAATAAAATCTGGTTTTGTTATTCAAAGTTCTTCATAACCTGGTCCTTCCCTAGCTTTCCAATCTTCCGTGTACCATTCCTGCCTACTTGTTCTTTCCTTGTTCCTTATATGACATCTCCTATCTACCAGCATTTTTACTGATTGTTCTTCATAGGTGAAAAATTCTCCCTCCTCATCTCTGCTTCCTGTCTTTAAGTCCCAATTGAAATCCTTCCTTCTACAGGAAGTCTCTCCTGATCCTCCTCCTTCCCCATCTTTAATTCTAGTGCCTTGCCTCTAAGACTATTCCCATTTTATTTTGTATATGTCTTGTCTGTATATAGTTGTTTGCATGTTGCCTTCCCTATTAAACTGTGAACTCTTTGAGCAGAGATTGCTTTTTACCTTTTTTGGGAGTACTCTTAACACTTGATATTATGTCTGGCAAGTAGTAGGCATTTAATAAATGTTTGCCTAACTATTCTAATTTAAGATTCTGTGAGCCTCTATCTATAGCTGATGAAACTAAAACCTAGATGGGATATATGATTTGTCCAAAGCCACATTACTAATTAGTGGAAGAACCAGAACTAATAGTTGGTAGGTCTACTGCCCTTTCTACTACATTACCTCCATTATTAAAGTAATATATAATGAGCCATATATACTATAGGTAATGATAATGCTATCTAATGTGTTATAAATAAAATCAGATATTACTGTATCATAAACTTTGAACTATCTAAAACCAATGTACAAGATATAATACTTTGTGAATACTTTGAAAGATACACAATTTCATCTATGTAGTTATTCTCTATAGATACAACACTCATATGCCTCATTCTTTAAAGTTGTTCATATTTTCCTATAAGTATTCTATGGTGTATATATCCAACATGCTAGAGCTCTTTTTGTTTTCTTTTAATATTTTGACATCAATATGCCACATATGCCATCTGTTTCATTTTTATTATATAACTGTCTTACCTCTTTTTCTGGTTATATATCTCTGTAGGTTTTTTTATGCCACTTGCATACAAATTACTGATAATATGTAGCCTGTGTTTGCCCACCATGTACCTTTCTAGTGTCTGCTTTTTATTCTTTAGAGATTATATTTCCCCATGATTTCTGCACGTATAGATGTAAAGGAAAGCTTTTGCACCTAGCGATATGCCTGGCCACATAATAGATGCCTGACAAGTGCTTGTTTATCCCTAAGCATTTTGCAGTGATTGAAAGTAGTGAGCATTTTCCCAAATGAAGTCCAGCCCCATTGCTTCATTCTTCTCCATTGCTTATCCAAAGTATACTTATTGATGAACAGATTAGATGACCCATGTCATAATCTAAACAAAGTTTCAATCAAATTTTTTCTAGGATTGATACTTAGAGTCATCAGATAGGGAATTTTCATTTACAAATGACAGCATTTAGACTACTTAAGAAGAGAAACTTTCCCTCCCTTATTTTAACCTTATATAGTATCTCTTTCATGATATCACTGAGTGCATTTAACTAATATACATCTCCCTGTTAAATAAATACCTTACTAGTATTAGTAAACATTGATATCCTTGAATAAAAATTCTTTGTAATTACATCTGTTATGAAATTTTGAGTGATTTTTGATAAATGCATGAGATCAAAGCCTTCTGCTCTTTTAAGTTTACTTTCTTAAAATGAACAATTGTTAAAATATAGAAAGATATTGTTTTCTTTATCTCAGCCAGATGATCCTAAAGGTTCTGTAGAAAATCTATAAAAATTTTGAGTTTCTTTTATTATATTTCCATTGATAGTATCTTGGATGTGTGTGTGCACTTCTAATAAAGATTTTATAGAGATGACAATGTAGGTATGTGAATCAGTAACTGTCAGTGTTTTCTTAGTTCTTTTTATAATTACATTTTTTATTTTTTGGAATCTTTTTTACTTTGAGATCTTGAAAATTGATCTCTCGATGCTTAAAACTAATACCCCCTTGTACTGATTTTATGTATATGTACTTGGTCGAGTCTAATGAATTCCTCGGATTATATCTTTTAAGTGTTATCATTTTTTTACATGGAATATAAATGTGATAGACCACATTTAGTGGCTCTACCATCATTATGAATGAAAGTAAATCACTGAAAAAAATTTAGTTTTGTACCATTTTGCAGTTGTTTATAGCTTGGGGGAAAGGGTCAAGCTTCTTATCAAATAATTTTTTTAGAGTAATCTAGTTGCATCTTGTTTCAAACCTTTACCAAACTTTGTTTAATAGTTTTATTTTTTTGTTTCTCAAGATGATATTGCTCATATTATTCAGATAAACTCATTTACAATATTTTGTAAATAAACATATATTCTAAATACTGAGCTGTTGCATCTCTTTGTTTAGCTAAGAGGTTGATTATTTCCTTACTAAGTGGTCTCTGGTGTTTTTTCAACTAACCTGTTATAGCAACAGTATGTTAACCATAAACAATATTTATTCATTAGTTTAGTTTTCTTGGAATTCAGAAAGGTTTGGAAATGACATGTATAGACCATCCTTTTTTTTTTTTTTTTTTTTTTAGCTATTTAAAAAAAATTATTTTTAATTTTAATTTTTAAAATAGCTTTTTATTTTTCCAAATACATGCAAAGAGAGTTTTCAGCAATCATTTTTGCAAAATCTTGTGTTCCGAATTTTTCTGCCTCCTTCCTTTCCCTACTCCCTCCCCTATTCCCTCTCATAAGACAGCAAGCAGTCCAATGTGGGTTAAACATGTATAATTCCTCTAAACATATTTCCATATTTATTGTGCTGTGCAAAAAAAAAAAAAAAATCAGATAAAAAGGAAAAAAAAAACACAATAGAAAAGAAAAAACAAGCAAACACTACTACTACCAAGAAAAGGTGAAAATACTATGTTTTGATCCACATTCAGTCTCCCTAGTTCTCTCTCTGGAGGCAGATGACTTTCCATCACAATGTGTCTATTGGAATTATCTTGAATCACCTTATTGTTGAAAAAGAGTCAAGTCCATAACAATTGATCATCACATAATATTGTTGCCATATACAGTGTTCTCTTAGTTTTGTCCATTTCACTTAGCATCAATTCTTAAAAGAAACTCCTAACAAAATTTGAAATGATGCCTTCTTTTATTTTCTTGTAGAAAGTACTATAAACATTAAAAAAAAAAGTCTTATTTCTTAATGTTATTTTCCAAAATAGCCATGGCAACATCTTGTAGTAGGACATGAACTGAATTTTGGATGGCAGAAAGCTGGGCTCTAGTCATAGCTGTGATACTAATCTGGATAAGATCTTAAGATTCAGAGTTGGAAGGGACAATAAAATTGATCTAATATAATCCCCTCATTTTATAAATGAGGAAACAGGGGGCCAGAGAAATGAAAGGATTTTCCCATAATTACATAGGAAGTAAGCGGAATAGGTTTCAAATCTAAATCTAGTACTTATCCTGCCCATTGCTTTAAGGCAAGTCAAATAACATAAAAAAGACATTTTTTTTCCTAGAATCACTGGACCTTAGATTTAGAAGGAACTTTAAGGGTCATATAAATAGACAACATCTGTTCTTCCTCCATCCAATTCACAGATGAGGAAAAGAGATCCAGAAATGAATAAATATCTAAAATGTTGAAAAGTAAAAGAAATGATAATTAGGCAATCAGCAAATGTTTCATTTTTTCTCTTACTACTAGGGGATCTTGGGTTGTAGAGAAATAGCAAATTCTTGCCATTTTTAATAAGTGTAAATAAATTTCAAAGTGCTTAGAATCATTGCTTTCAAGGCCCCAAATTCAGCAGGATACTCTACTTTCCATTTAATTAATGGGAATGTTGCCACATTTAAAAACTTGGCTTGTAAAATATCATATGATTTAGATACAAAAATATATTTCCAGTACTCTTATTAGTAGGACCAACTGGCGTCAAGGTGAATGTGCTTATCTAACATTTATTGGAGTAAAAACAAATGATGGAAGTTATTTGTTCCACTGCAGATGTATAAAAATCTGGACAGATACAAGAGGAGAGGTTTTTTTTTTTTTTTTTTTTTTTTTTTTAAAGAATTTACTATTCTATGAAGTTCATCAATATGTGGGGAAATATTAAGAATACCTTTTTTCCCCCCATACTAGAGCTATAAACCAATTTTAATTGAAAATAATTTTCAATGAAACCTGAATAAGATAGAGTAGAATAAGATTGAGTTATAGACTTTAAAATATCCAAATTCAATTCAGCAAATATTATTAAGTGTCTGTAGTTCCAGAGCAATTTATGGAGCACTCAGAGATATTCAAATATAAATAAGGTACAGTCTATGCCATGTGAAATATAAATATATAAGAAGTCCAAAATATGATTGGGAGATCTCGAGAAAGTGTACTAATTTCTCGTTGGAAAGATCAGGTAGATTTAGTGAAGGAAGTGACATTTTCCTTTTTCAAGGATAGTTTAATATTTCTGAAGAACAGTAGGGAAGGAAGCCATTATAAATACAGGGAATAACTAGCAAAAACCTTTTTACTATCCACTTAATCCTTAATATTCTGGTTTTTACCAACCTTCTGTTGTATTGATACTGGTTTCTTAATAGTCATAAATGAGCTCTAAATCCAGTGGCTTTTATGCAGTATTCCTCATCCTTGACCTCTTCTGCCATATAAAATTGTTAACTTTTTTTTGGGGGGTGGGGTGGCGTAGGGGGATTGAAGCAACTGGGATTAACTGACTTGCCCAAACTAACTTTTGTTAATACTCTTTCCTTGGCTTCTGTAAAAATGTACTCTTCTGACTCTACCTTATAATTGTTGTATGTAGATAGTTTCTAAAACTTTATCTCCTTAGACAGTCTCATCCATTTCAAGTGACTTCAACTCTGGATGAATCCCAAGTCTTTATTATCAGTTCTGACTTCTCTCAGGCTCCAGATGTGTTTCTGACTGCTTTATGTGTCCTGTTAACACTTCAATTTCAGTAGAGGCAAAGTTAAACATTTTTTGTTTCCTATTTCTATTCATGATATTATTATTGCCCCAGTCATCCATGCTTGAAACTGTCATTATCTGATTTTGTTTTCACTTCCCTATATCCGATCATTTTCTTTTTATCCAGTATTTTTCCTTCTTTTTCCACTAACAGAACCTTAATTTATGATTGTTATAATAGTCTAACACTTGTACTATCTTACTGCTCCTATAGTTACATAGCCCACATTTAACTTGTCCAAAAATTTAACAGGAGAAATTGTCACATTTACCCTTTTTTTCTTAAAGAAGTTCCATCTTCATTATTCCACACTGTTTCTACATTCTCATCCCCTAAGTATTATGAAAAATGAATATTTGATTTCCAACAAAAACCAGTAGTTTAAAATTCACAGCATATACAAATGTTTTTCTGTCATTTTCATGGGTAGAAATGCCTTTAATACACATCTTCATATGGTATATTTCTAGTGTCTACTATTCCAAATGATCTTTCTCAGGACATACTTCCATTTGTCAGTGTCCTTACCAAAGTGTATCATCCAGGGCAGAGTTCAGTGGGATTGTCATCTATTTCATAGATGTTATTCTTGATATTGAAGTCAAGGATTACATTAGCTTTTTTGACAATAATAGCCTACAAAAACAACCAGTTTATTTTCATACAAACTATTTAATCATCCATCACCCTTCCTGTATTTGTACAGCTTACTTTTTGAACCTAATAATTTTGTATTTATTCTCATTAAGTCTTTCTTTTTAAATGTGTTTGTAATGCCTTTGTCTTTGTCCTAGTCACTCCCCTTCCCCATTGAAACCTTACTTGTGACAATGAATAGTTACACTAAATGGTGTTTGACAATGTATATGATAATACTCTTAGCTCCTCACTGGTCTGCTTTGAGGATTTGTTTCACCATTTTTATCCCGAATCTTCATTTGTTTTTGCATTACTAATTGTGATCCCTATTTAATTTCATCAAAATAGATATAATCTGATTTTTTTACCTGTTTTTTTTTTTTTTTTTGTGGGGGGGGGGTGGAGGATGGAATCCTGACTTATCATCTAAAATATTATTCTTCCCTGCTTTTTTGGTTGTTGATGATACTATGTAAAAACTCAATCTAGACCCTTTATAAAAATGACACGTTGTCTTTCTCATGCTGATCACTTCAAGCAATGTCTTCTGTTCCATTAACTTTTCCCAACCCATTGTTAAGGCACAGCTCAAATTCTACTATCTTTGTAAAGTTTTTCCCAATTTCCCTAGCTGCAGTTCAGCAGCTCCTATACTCTTAAGAATATTTTGGGCTTTATGTTATTATTTCTACTCTTAGACTAAGCCTAGGAATCTTCTTAATTGTCTTTTTTACCTCCTTCAGCTCCTAAGAATGCTTTTCATAATAGACTCAAATTTTAATTTCTTTTAGTATTGACTTTAGAGACTTCATTCAAGCCAGTTGTCCACTGGAAAATTATAAAGGTGTGTAAGGAGGAAAAAAGAATTTTGTGTGTGTGAGGCAATTGGGCTGAAGTGACTTGTCCAAGGTCACACAGCTAATAAGTGTTAAGTCTCTGAGGTCAAACTTGAACTCAAGTCCTTCTGACTCTAGGGCCAGTACTATTCACTGCACCATCTAACTATCCCTGAGAAATTTTATTTTTAAACCCTAGATTATACCAGGTATATATATTTATCTGTAATGTAAGATTCTGAGAAAGTACCTTGCTTCTGTACCTAATAACCTTTTAAAATTCAAGCGTAGTTGTTACTTGTTAGCAGTTCTTATAAAAGTTTTATTGAAAAATTTTGAATCTACTATTACAAAAAGTCTTTTTGTTTTTCAGTAACTTAATCACAATCTTTTAAAAATATTAGTATCAAATTATTTAAGAATAATCTGGGGGCCATATTGACATATAACATATATACATAAAACATAAACACTTTGCTTCCCCCATCCCATCTTTTAAAAGAAAAAATTTATGGGTCTTCAGAAAGTTTTAATGCAACTTAAAATTTTTATATATTTTTAAAGAGGTAATGGAGCATAGTGATTATAGTGTTGGACTTGGGGTCAGGATGATAATTGATACTTGAGTAATTGTTTCATCCACAAGCTTTATTCAAGTCACTTAATATCTATGTGCCTTGGGCAACTCCTGGAATTTACGTACTATATCTTCCAAATAATACTTGGATTTTTATCTAATAAGAGTGGCCTTCGGGAAGGTGACACAGTCACTGCTGTCAAACTAAGCATAACATTGACATTTATTAGAAACTCCCAGCTTACTTCTTTCTTCATTAGGATGTGCTTTATATAGAAAATTTTTCCAGACTTGAAACATTGGGTGATTTTCTTCTTTCCTCACTTCTCTGCAGCATTAAACACTTTTGATACCTTCTTCTCTTTAATGTTTTCTCTTCTTTGAGCTTTTTAAACTTTTCTTCTCTTGGTTCTTACTTTTAATCTCACTGTTATTTCTTAGTCTCTTTTGCTGGTTCATTATTTATATTATATCTCCTGACCGTAGATGTAACCCAAACTTTCTCCTAGGCCTTCCTTTCTTTTTTTCCATAAAACTGTAAGAGGAGTCCAGAATTAATTGGAAGTAGGAGTGCTAGCTGGGTCACATTCGGAAAACTGCAGTTTTTTTAGTGAATTTAAGCTGCTGCTTCTCCCCTTCCCTTTCTCCCCATCCCCCTTCAGTTATGTTTTTAGCATTAATATTCTCCCATTTGTTTTTTGGATAAAAGTCATGGAAAACAATGATCTCAGAATCAAAATGAGAGGCAAAAAGGGCAGTGGAAGGACAGGTGGTGAATATAAGGTTTCAGAAAATAATCATGACTTGTACAGGTGCAGTGACGTGCGACAGACTATGTCATCAAGACTGAGATAGGGAAAAAAAAGGGTGATCCTGTGGATCAATAAGCATTAAGTGTCTACCAGATCTAAAGACAAAAAAAAAAAAATGATGCCTTCAAGGAGCTTATATTAGGGAAACTATGTGTGTGTGTGTGTGTGTGTGTGTGTGTATTATATATACAAATTGGATGCAAATTTAGTTTTGGAAGGGAAGCAAGACTGGTGTCAAGAAAGGTTTGATGTGGAATGTAACAAAATTGATCCTCCATAGAAGATTTATGGAAGGATAAAGACAAGCATTACGAAAAGTTTGACTGTTGAGTTACTATAGTACTGTGTTCAAGTACACACTGTCCAAGTGATATTAATACTATTTAGGTATCATGCTTTAAGATTTCCTTTTCCTATCCTCATTCTTTCCCTTCTAGTTACTCTCTGCCCCAAAAGTCAGAAAATGCACAATTCAGATATGAAGTAGGGGCCAAATCCTGTTACCACAAAAAATTTTTGTGGAACATATAAAAATATAGACATATGGAGACTCTAAAGGAATTATTTAAATGAAGTATTTGTGCCACAATACAGTGAAAAAGAGAGTTATGATCTAGAATTATTTGGAATTAAAAGACTTAGTTTTGAATCCTGATTCTTTCATTTATACCTAGTGTAGTGGGTTGATCATCTGACTTTGTCAGGAAAACTTGAGTCGAAATTCTGCCTTAGACACTGTGTGATCCTGGGCAAGTCATTTAACCTCTATGTGCCTCTGTTTTCTCATATTTTAAATGAATGAATAGGTTGGACTCAATAACTTCTAAAGTCCCTTCTATTTCTAAATCTATCATCCGATTTATTATATAGAAATTTTAGTATTAGAATCAATATCTGTTTTGCTTTTCTTCCTAAATACATAATAAAGAAAATGGGGGAAGTTGAAAAAAACAAGGATAGTCTTGTGCTGTAGTTCATTCTTCACATCTCTCCCTCACCCCCATTTGATTTTCCCTGTTATTCTAGCTGTTGTAAATTATTTATTTATTTCAAATGGTATTATGGTTTAATAGTCAGGGATTATGTTCCTACCTTTCTTTGCTTTTGCCTCATAATTTGTGCCACTTCATACTCTTCTGTGTCAAAGTGCCCTAACTTTACAGTTTAATATTGCAAAACCACACCTGCAAATGGGAAGTATATAAGTGTGCTTTTTAGACATAGGAAGTCAAGCTTTTCAGAGCAGTGGTCACAGATTTGCAATATCTAAGCGGAGAAGAAAGTATTTTAAGTATTTTAAGATAACAATCAGGAGTTTGAATAGGGGAGTGACATGATCAGATTTGATCAGAAGGAAAATCACTTTGGGAACAGTATGAAGGATAGACCAGAGAAAGGAGAGCTTGGAGGCAAGAAGGAAGATTGATTAGGATACTTTGAAAATTGGTGAGAAGTTGGATAAAGTCTTTAATTAAGATGATAGTTATGGAAATTGATGGGGGGATGGGGGGTGGGGAAGGCTGGGTCAAATGTGAGGTTGAAATAGCAAGATCTGGCAACTGATTTGGGTATGAGGGATGGATTATGAATTATTTTATTATAATTATCATAGATTAAGAATATGGGGAATTGGAGAAATTTGGAAGATATTAGAGATAAAGATAACTCAGTTTTAATTATGTTGGATTTGAAATATTTCTGGGGGTACACAGTTTAAAATGACCAGAGATGCAGAGATATTTCAAATTCAGAGGGATCTATGATATAGATCTGTGAGTCACTGGAATGAAGGCAATAATTAAATCTGTGGCAGCTAATGAGATTACTGAGAGAAATGAGAGCATAGGATAGAACCATGAAGTTAGAGGGTGAATGAAGTTAGCAAATGAGAATAAAGAGTCAGATGACCAAGAAAGTCAAGTTATGTAAAGTGTGAGAGGAGAGAATATACAGGAGAAGAAGGAGTCAACGGTGTCAAATGCAAGGGAGAGAAGTTAAGTTTTGATAACTTAAAAACAGAACCAATTTGGTTTATTAAGAGATCATTAGTTAGAGAGTAGTTTTAGTTGAAAGATGAGGTTGGAAGCCAAGTAGTAAGGGTTGAAGATGGAGAGGAGAGGAAGTGGAAGAATGACTTTTCTCAGGAGTTTGGCTGAAGGAAGACACAGGATATAATAGACTGGAGTTCTGGTAGGGGCCAATGAAGGCTTTTTTTGTTTGATGTTTTTTAAGAATGAAAGAAACTTCAGAATGTTTGAAGGCTTCAGAGAAAGAACCAGTAGATAAGAAGAGATTGATGATTCAAGAGAGAGAGAGAGATTAAAGATGAGAAGAGTAGAGGAGAATAATGATTGAGGTTATGATCTATGGGAGCTGAGAAGGGAAATAGATCAAGGGCACATACATGATAATTTACCTTGGCAAGAACAAGGACCACCACATTATTAGAGTAATAGCGCCAAGATGATTTCAGGGTCTTTTGAGATGAAGAAGGAGTTCATGTCAAAATGGAATGCATTTATGAAATGCAACAGATAAGAGTTTAAGATCCTCAGCTAACTAGGGAGATTGAGATGCAAGAGGCTTAAGAAAAGGTTTGGAATAGTGTCTTTAAGGAGTCAAAGAGGAAAGAAGGGAAGATTAAAGGGATTGTCTTCCTTCACCCAATGAAGTTAGATGTCATGAATTTGTAATGAATGCACTTAGTATAGTTGTAGTACTTTATACAACTCTGTTTGGTAGTGAGTCAGTTGGATCAGAAGTAGAAGTTAATTCAGGGATGAGCTTTGACTGGGGTGCAGCCAAAAAAACAAAGAGGTGCAGAATTTGAGAGTGGAGGACACCATACAGTTGAATTGGCTAATTGTGGACTTGAGATAGGAAAGGATGGAAAATGAATTTTAAGATTAGGGCCATTCAAAATATTGGAAGTTTCTGTAGGTGAAAAATTGATTCAAAAGGGCTGAGGCATAGGGGAGAGATGGAATGATAGGAGAGGAGAGTGTCATCACTAGAGAAATGTCAGAGTTCCTGATTAAAGAAGTGGAACACTTGTAGTAGTGATGTGGAGTGAAGGTCATGGGATTTAAGGAAACTGAGGAATTGTGCATTTAGGGAGCTTGTGGAAGTATCCTTAGGATATGCAAGTACCATCATATATATAAGCAAGAGTTAAGACGATAGTAAGCTAGATGTTGACTTTCTTGAAAATGACTTTGGTGCTGGTATATAACCACTGTGAACTGGCTTGGATGGAAAATTTTGATACTGTGTACTTCAAAGTAGGAGAGTTTGCTGGTTGCTAGTAAAAGAAGAATGTGTAAGTGGCAGTGGTGTGCAGAAAGTATTTGACTTCTAGAGGGAGAATAAGGACCTATGTTTTTTTATTTTATTTTATTTTTCATTTTTTAAAATTTAATAACTTTTTATTGACAGAACCCATGCCAGGGTAATTTTTTACAGCATTATCCCTTGCACTCACTTCTGTTCCGATTTTTCCCTTCCCTCCCGCCACCCCTTCCCCCAGGTGGCAAGTAGGTCCTATACATGTTAAATATGCCATAGTATATCCTAGATACAATATATGTGTGCAGAACCAAACAGTTCTCTTGTTGCACGGGGAGAATTGGATTCAGAAGGTATAAATAACCCGGGAAGAAAAACAAAACTGCAAGCAGTTTATATTCATTTCCCAGTGTTCTTTCTTTGGGTGTAGCTGCTTCTATCCATCCTTGATCAATTGAAACTGAATTAGTTCTCTTTATCGAAGAGATTCACTTCCATCAGAATACATCCTCATACTGTATCATTGTTGAGGTATATATAATGATCTCCTGGTTCTGCTCATTTCACTTAGCATCAGTTCATGTAAGTCTCGCCAGTCCTCTCTGTATTCATCCTGCTGGTCATTCCTTACAGAACAATAATATTCCATAATATTCATATACCACAATTTACCCAGCCATTCTCCAATTGACGGGCATCCATTCATTTTCCAGCTTCTAGCCACTACAAACAGGGCTGCCACAAACATTTTGGCACATACAGGTCCCTTTCCCTTCTTTAGTATCTCTTTGGGGTATAAGCCCAATAGAAACACTGCTGGATCAAAGGGTGTATACAATTTGATAACTTTTTGAGCATAGTTCCAAATTGCTCTCCAGAATGGCTGGATGTGTTCACAATTCTACCAACAATGTATCAGTGTCCCTGTTTTCCCACATCCCCTCCAACATTCCGCATTATCTTTCTCTGTCACCCTAGCCAATCTGACAGGTGTGTAGTGGTATCTCAGAGTTGTCTTAATTTGCATTTCTCTGATTAATAATGATTTGGAGCATATTTTCATATGTCTATAAATAGTTTCAATTTCTTCGTCTGAGAATTCTGTTCATATCCTTTGAAGGCCCTATGTTTGAGATGGGAGAGGAGAAAGGATGTGAGTTACTGAACAACATTGTGCTTGAGAGGATGACCAGGGATGTGGTGTCCCTAGGTCTTAGTGAAGATTAATAGATGGAGTATTAAAAAAAAAAGTCCAAGATAAAAGGTGTTTGTTTACTTTGTTATGAAAATTCTAGAATGATTAGTGGAAGAGATTGCCATGATTGGAGAGGATATGAGTGGGATAGAGTTGATAATGATAGTGTGCTTCTATGTGACTGGTGTATTGTTATTCAGAGCAGGGAAAGTGACCCATGGAAGATTGTTAACCTATGGTAACAGTAGATTATAAACTATGGATTTCAGTCTCCAAGAAGTGTTGTTGGACACATGCCTCTCCCACCTATTCCTCTTGTGTATTTGAAGAGTGAGATAGAGGGGGAAAGTTACTATGCTTAATTTGGTCTGAGTTGTCTTTGTCCTGTTATTGCTCTTCTAACTTGACTATAGTTAACTAAAAATTGTTGGATTTGAAGATAGTCAATCACTGTCCTTCTCTTTGCCATCTTTGCCAAATTCAGTGCCTTTTTTCAGCATTCATCCTCCTTGACTTTTGCAACATTAACACCTTTTTTTAAGTTGCATTTGCTATGATGATCATACCTCTAAGTCTCTCCTTTATTTGAATTCCTTCAATTAATAGTTAACTTTCACAGAAAAAAAAACAAAATAAATTAGTGATATGAAAAACAGCACTGCAATACCCTCATCCCCCATTTGATCTCTCAGATTTCCACAGCATTACAGAGAGGGAGAGGGAGAGAACAAGAACATTTGTAATGTAGGAAATTGATGATCCTAGAACTACTTTAAAGCTAGAATTCTTCCCTGCACTCATCGCTGCTGTTTACTGCTAATATCATTTGTTGATCTGATAATGTCATAGAGTTGCATGCTGTGCTGCAAGGTACTGGTGTCCTCTGCTAAGTTATTATATATTCTCTTTTCTAAATGCTTCCATTTGCTGGTTATTTGCAGGTGTTTTATTGAATTTTAGCTATTATTTAGCCTTCTCCCTACAGAGTTAGGGTCTCAGCTCATTTTGTTTTGTAATAGTAGTAGTGGCTGTTTTTAACTCTTCTAAGAGAGACAGATATCTTCAACTACACCCAGTTAGCAAAAGTTCTTGAACTAAATGTCTTTTTTTGAACTTTTTTACTTTTGTTGGAGCTGCCTCTTCCTTTGCTCATTCTAGTCTTTGACTTTGATTGTGGACATTACTTTCAAGTTCCAGGATAGACTACGGATATAAATAAGAAAGAGTCCTGACCTTGGAATCACAAGACCTAAATTGAAATCTGTGCTCTGCCATTTAATGCTTGTGTGAACTTGGTCAAGTCACTTAACCAGTCTGGGCTTCTGTTTCCTCATCTGTAAAATGGACTAGATTATTTCTGAGATCTCTTAGATTATAAGTCTGTGGTCCTGTGATAAATCCAGTGTCTCTGGTTACTAATCCAAGTCCATGCAGAGCACCCCAGGATACTGGTTCATTTAGCAAGACTAAAGGGATAAGATGAATTTAGCAACAGTTGTTGCCTTACCTTATAGACACCAAACTCTATTCTTTCTATTCTATTCCTGTTCTTTTCGTATTCTATTAATTTGAACTCTACAGACAAAATAGATCTTTATAACTGATTACAAAAATATAAGCATGGTCTTTAGTGCTTTTTCCAATCTATTAAATATCTTATGATTCTGGGAATACGAATATTGAATGATTATCAAAATAAAATTTATTTAACATTGAAATAATGTTATAAATGAAGATCACTGTTAATAAAGAACTCAATAAATGTCCAATTTCATGATAAAGTATGGAACAAAAAAATTAAGATGGGATTGCAGGGAATAAGAGGAGGGTTTTTATTAACTAAAAATGTCATCTTTCACGTTGGATTGTACAAGATTAGGTTTAAAAATACTTCATTCTCTCCAGACTTTTTAGAAGATTTAAAATGTCAAGTTTGCTATGTGTTAAAATTGAGATTACAAATTTGGTACCTGTTCTTAGGGTTTTTGCTTGTATGTTTGAAAGAGACTATGATGAAGACTTAGAACATAATCCTATGACAGTAACATTGTCAATACTCTCAAGCCAACTAACATCTCTTTAGTCTTTTATGTAATGATTACCGTTCTTATTCTTGTTTAATTATAGTGGAAATAGACATGTGGAGATACAGGAAACATTGAGGGATTAATTTTATGAATGACAAAATCTTTAGAATGTCTGAAACATGTGATCCAAGCCTGTTGAATATTTAATGTTTATTAAAATATTTAGTAATATTAAAAATGGAATTACAAAGAATTTTCTGCGTTAGAACAGCCTTTGTTAAACATTCGCCGTTCAAGAATGGGGTTTAATCATTCCCCCCTCATTATGGGATAATAAGTTCCAACTTTTTGGATAAGAGTTCCAACCATAAAATGAGGAGGACCTGAGTCCAAATGTGGCCTCAGACCACTTACTAGCTTAGCACTTACTAGCTTTTGACCCTGGGCAAGTCACTTAACCCCAATTGCCTAGTCATAAATAAATATGAATGTGATCAAGAGGTATGACAACTACAAAATAGATGGTTTTTGATATGTGCCTTCTTTTTAAAAATCCCTTTATTATTGGAGTTTAAAAAAAAATTGACAATGGCATGTAACAGTTTTCCTATGACATTTATTTCCTGCAAAATTTTACTCACAAGCTATATGATTGAGTTTTGTTTCTCCTGCTTTATGAGTTTTTCCATTTAGAACAGTGTAATGCTCAGCTTATGTGTATTGGTATGATGGCTATTGAGTTAAGTCCATAGTAGCAAACTGTACTAGTTAGTATAGCACCAAATGGGGGGGTTTACCTGAGGGTCCCTCATCTGGCAAAGCCCCTATTCCACCCTATATGTGTTTTAGAAAATGGGTAAGAAAATAATATTAACTATTAATTTCTGCTCTTCCTGTATCATTTGACCAAGGAAATAATTCTTACCAAATGTAGAATTCCTCTAAACCATTTTCTCTTTTTTAAAACTTCCTTTTTTATTATAAAATTGAAAAACATGAGTATTTTATGTAAAAAATAAAAACAGGATTGTATAGATACCATACATGGTTCTGTAATAAATAGCTTCTTAAAGAAAGCATTTACTAAATTTAACACAGTAATTTGAACACTTCTCAGTACTCAACTGCAGAATAAGGTATATGTTTCTAGGCAGTACAGTGTATGAATTTATTTTTCTTTGTGCATATTTTAGCTAGGTTTTATTTTTGTGTTAATGGGATAGTAAAGTAAAAAAGAATTGAATTGTTTAAAAATAAAAAGAAAAGGGAATCATTGAATCATCTTAAAAATATAAAACAAAAACCTTTTAGAACTTGATTAGAAATGTTAATTAGAAATGTAATAGAATAGTTACATAACTATGAAGTGTCTATATTGAGTGAAATTCTAAGACAAACTAGAAATGAATTGATTTGGGTCTACTGCACTGGATAACAAAACTTTAAAAAATTTTATGATGGGTTGTTCTCCCAAAATCTGAAGATGTCCAGTAACTTGCTGAAAAATAACAGTCCTTAAATTCATTTCAGTTATTCTGGTGGGTTTTGTTGTTAATGTTGTTGTTTTTGTTTTTAACAAGCCATTTTTATTTATAGATTAAAGGAAAGCATTGAATAAAGGAATTTCAAAATCTTATTATGCTTTCTAGCATGTGTTCCCAGATGAAAGAAAACAAAAGGAAATCTAGAAGGAATCACAGACAACTTTATTTTTTATTTATTTATTATTTTTTAAAATAATTTTTTATTGATAGAATGCATGCCAGGGTAATTTTTACAGCATTATCCCTTGCGTTCATTTCTGTTCCGATTTTACCCCTCCCTCCCTCCACCCCTTCCCCGAGATGGCAAGAGTCCTTTACATGTTGAATGGGTTGCAGTATATCCTAGATACAATATATGTGTGCAGAACCAAATAGTTTTCTTGTTGCACAGGGAGAATTGGATTCAGAAGGTATAAATAACCCGGGAGGAAAAACATAAATGCAAGCAGTTTATATTCATTTCCAGTGTTCTTTCTCTGGGTGTAGCTGCTTCTGTCCATCTTTGATCAATTAAGACTCTTCTTTATCGAAGAGGTCCACTTCCATCAGAATACATCCTCAAACAGTATCATTGTTGAGGTATATAATGATCTCCTGGTTCTGCTCATTTCACTCAGCATCAGTTCATGTAAGTCTGGCCAGTCTTCTCTGTATTCATCCTGCTGGTTGTTCCTTACAGAACAATAATATTCCATAATGTTCATATACCACAATTTACTCAACCATTCTCCAATTGATGGACATCCTTTCATTTTCCAGCTTCTAGCCACTACAAACAGGGCTGCCACAAACATTTTGGCACATACAGGTCCCTTTCCTTTCTTTAGTATCTCTTTGGGGTATAAGCCCAGTAGAAACACTGCTGGATCAAAGGGTATGCACAGCTTGATAACTTTTTGAGCATAGTTCCAAATTGCTCTCCAGAATGGCTGGATGTGTTCACAATTCCACCAACAATGTGTCAGTGTCCCTGTTTTCCCACATCCCCTCCAACATTCCCCATTATCTTTCCCTGTCATTCTAGCCAATCTGACAGGTGTGTAGTGGTATCTCAGAGTTGCCTTAATTTGCATTTCTCTGATTAATAATGATTTGGAGCATATTTTCATATGTCTATAAATAGTTTCAATTTCTTCGTCTGAGAATTGTCTGTTCATATCCTTTGACCATTTATCAATTGGAGAATGGTTTGATTTCTTATAGATTAGGGTCAGTTCTCTATATATTTTGGAAATGAGGCCTTTATCAGAACCTTTGATTGTAAAAATGTTTTCCCAGTTTATTTTTTCCCTTCTAATCTTGTTTGCATTTGTTTTGTTTGTACAAAAACTTTTCAGTTTGATATAATCAAAAATTTCTATTTTGTGGTCAATAGTGATCTCTAGTTCTTCTTTGGTCATAAATTCCTCCCTCTTCCACAGGTCTGACAGGTAAACTATCCTATGCTCTTCCAATTTATTTATCATCTCATTCTTTATGCCTAGATCATGAACCCATTTTGACCTTATCTGGGTGTACGGCGTTAAGTGTGGGTCAATGCCTAGTTTCTGCCATACTGATTTCCAATTTTCCCAGCAATTTTTGTCAAATAATGCATTCTTATCCCAGAAACTGGTATCTTTGGGTTTGTCAAACACTATATTATTAAAGTTATTGGCTGTTTTGTCCTTTGAACCTAACCTATTCCATTGATCAACTAGTCTATTTCTTAGCCAATACCAGATGGTTTTAGTAACTGCTGCTTTATAATATAATTTTAGATCTGGTACAGCTAGGCCACCTTCATTTGATTTTTTTTTCATAAATTCCCTTGAAATTCTTGACCTTTTGTTTTTCCATATGAATTTTGTTGTTATTTTTTCTAATTCATCAAAGTAGTTTTTTGGGAGTCTGATTGGTATAGCGCTAAATAAGTAGATTAATTTAGGTAGTATTGTCATCTTTATTATATTTGCTCGCCCAATCCAAGAGCATTTAATATTTTTCCAGTTGGTTAGATCAGACTTAATTTGTGTGGAAAGTGTTTTGTAGTTTTGCTCATAAAGTTTCTGATTTTCCCTTGGCAGATAGATTCCTAAATATTTTATACAATCAGTAGTTACTTTAAATGGGATTTCTTTTTGTATCTCTAACTGTTGGGTTTTGTTAGTGATATATAAGAATGCTGATGACTTATGTGGGTTTATTTTATATCCTGCAACTTTGCTGAAGGTGTAGATTGTTTCTAATAACTTTTTGGTAGACACAGACAACTTTAAAAGTTACATGATGAATTTATTATATCCTTAAAAAGAAATGCAAGCTATACATAATGGAGAGTTTTAGCTTCTTGTATGATAGTCTTTTTCAGTTCTATCATATATATAGAAATGCTCATTTTAGTTGGCATTTGTTAATGTCAGAATTTTTTTTAAAGAAAATTAATTGTTCATAGTATACATGCTTTGAAACCCTTTTATTGGTGAAATTACTGTTATCAAATTTCTCTGTAATATTTCACTAGTACTGTGGATCAGAGTAGAGGAAGTCGTCTAAGACAGATCGTTCTTGTTTTAATGAAGTTGAAATTGATTTTATACAAATTGACCTGAGAAGGAAAGAAAATCATTTCTGTTTTAAATTATGGAAATTCTGTCCTACTCATTTGGGATGCTTCTCTCTTAAAATATTGACTTTACCAGTTTAGAAATAGCCATTGAAAAAATTCCAGAAATCCATATATACAAAAATATTTATAGCTGTTCATTTTGTGACGATAAAAAAATTTGAGATGCCCATCAATTGGAGAATGGTTGAACAAGTTGTGATACATGACCGTGATGGAATACTACTGTGGTATTTTTAAATAAAGATAAGTAGAATGCTTTCAGAAACACCTGGAAAGACTTAACCTGACTGATGGCAAAGTGAAGTGAGAAACCAGAATAACGTTGTACTTGGTAATAGTAATATACTGTGAAATTGATATACTATGAAAAAATTAACTATTCTCATCAATACAGTGATCTAAAACAATTACAAAGGACTCATGATGAAAAATGCTATCTATCTCTAGAGAAAGAACTGATGGGATTTAAAGCATACTTTTTAAAAATAACTTTCCTTTTAGTCTCTTTTCTTGTATTCTTGTACAACATGACTAATAAGGAAATTTTTTTGCATACTTGCATATATATATATAAAACATCAAATTGCTTGCTTTCTTAATGGAGGAGAGTGAAGGAGAGAACTTGGAACTTGAAATTTTTTAGAAGGAATGTTAAAGTTTTTTATATGTAATTAGAAAAAAGTAAAACATTTGGGAAAAAAATTAAAGTGGGAGAGGGGAGGGGAGACAGAAAAAAATTCCAGAAATGTCAAGTAGAATGGATTTTTTTAAAAATAATATTTTATTTTTATTTTTCCAAATACATGTAAATATAAGTGAAAATGAATTATTTAAGGAAAAAAACCCCAAAGTTTTCTTTAGATTTCTAATATTCTTCAGTTTACCAGTTAGAAGTAATTATTTTTCCATATCACTAAATTGTTATGTAGACACAAATTCAAAAAGTCTAATTTTAAAAAACAAAGTAAGTAGATTTTTAAAAATGAGATTTCTCTGGGCCATTAAAAAAAAAAAACTGTCAATAAATAAGACTACTTGTAGAATTAAATTAGGGTTCTAGTACTTCATTAGACATCTAGTAAGAAGGCATTTATGGTAAGGTAGGAGGAAATCAATATTTCTTCACATTTGACTCTTATTTTTAAAAATTAGGCAGATATTTTTATTCATAATACCATATTCTTACATGTTTGTAGAGTTTAGTTAATTTGCTTATTTCTTTGAAGGTTTATCTTTGAATTTTCCTGTTGTAGTGTTAGTAATGTATAGTATATAATTTTATATCTGTACAAACACATTGAGAAATGTGATAGAGTTGAAAAATATTTCCAACTGTTGAGATATCTTATTTTGGAATGTTGAAGAAAATTAAATTTTCATTGAGGTCATCCTAACCTTAATCATAAAATTTAAATGTATGTTAAAAATAAAGAGATAATAATATCTTGGCAGAATTGAGGAAAATTAGAAACTTTCCATAGGGAAGATGGAAATCCTACCTTATATTTATGTTTTAACTGATTTCCTTTTAAGATGTTACACTGAAAAATATGTAGTTGTTTGATGAGGAAAAGAAGGTGATGAAATTTTGTGGACCTTAAAGGTGTCCTCTTATGAACTAACTTAATTTCTTTTTGCCAGGCACTTGAGAGAAAAGACAACAATAGCAGTTACATCCAGAGGTTATTATGGATTAGAGGATGAGAAAGGAGCAGCATGTACATCAACAAGGCGTCGCTCTACACCTCGAAGTTTGGCAGGCTTGACAAGTGGAGTTTTTGAGTCTATAATGGTTCAAGTTTTGAGACAGGAAGAACAGCTAAGAGCAAAAGAAGAGAAAAGGTAAATAGAAAAATTCTTAGGCTAATATATGTTCAAATTTTTAGTCTGGTCTCTTTTTGAACAATTAGATACATACTTCTTTAATATACCCATACCAAATTTCCATTGTACCCAAATTTATTCTCACTGGAATATATACTTGAAATGGACCAGCACAAGGAAATTTTTATTGAAAATAGGTTATCTAAAATTTCAATCAATTCACAACTGAAAAAACTAAACAACTAATTATAGACTAGTTGATTTCAAAATGTTATCAACTGCCTAGCTTTTTGATTGAATACATGTTTAAAATGGCACAATTTTGCACAATTTGTATAGCTTTAACACAGAATTTTAGAGCTGTTAGGGTCTCTTGCATTTAACTGGTTTGTATAGATATGGAAGCAAAAGGCTTGAGAGGTTAAGTAAAAAACCCAAGATCACTCCATTCATTCCAGGGATAAAACCAAAAATGACTCTTTTTTTTTTTTTTTGCTTATGGGGAGATGAATTTCCTTGATTTGGGGCTACTTACAGAACCTTGTTGATGCCACAGGGAACTGCTAGTGATTTTAAAAAGTGGTTTATAAATGTTATCTTGTTTATGTAGCTGTGAATCAGTTTTGCTTTGAGTTTTTGTTTGTTTGTTTTGTTTCTTTGAAAGAGTTTATATATATCTCAACCTTGAGACTCTTTTTAATCAAATATATATTTATTTTTCTTTCTGATAGCCAAAGGCAGAATAATTTTCTGAGCTGATTTTTTTTCTAAATGTTCAAATAACTTGACGATTTAATACTATATATATATCTATATATATCTATATGTCTATCTATCTATCTATCTATATATATAGATGTATAGGAAACTTACAAATTATTCTTATATTAATGTTTTGAAAACTTTGAAATTTACTTTCACTTCAATGTTACTGATAAATTATCTTTTAGTTTCCATCAACACTAACAAATAAATGTTCAAATATAGAAATCTGAGAAAAGCAACATAAGGTTTTATTATTAAAGGATGACTTTAACATTCATCATAAAGGCTATGATTGATTTCAGTAATTTCAGTAATAATACTACCTAATTTGTCTGTTTAGAAAAGTGTTATAGAATAAAATTACTATATGAAGAATTATATAATTCTCTCCCTTTCTGTGGCTATTAATTTACAATATAATAGTTATATGGCATATTTAAGAGAAAGATGTAGAAGTACAAACATATATGAAAATTTTTTATACCTCACTTAAAATGAATATTTCATATAACTTGACAAACTTTTGGAGCAATGAGGTAACATTTGGCATTTTATAACTTTGTTCCTAGGTTAGAGAAATCATTTGGAATCAGAAATACTTTAAGGTTTAAGCTCCGTCTCTGATACATAATTGCTATGCAATTCCTTTCACTTAACCTTTCAGTGTGCCATGCAATTCTTTAAAATATTTGAGTTGCTGAACTATTACTGGTCTGTATTGTCAGAAAGTGTTTTCTTCCTTGGATTACATTGATTCAGTCTCTGATCTATACCAACTAATCTCCATACTTCCCAAAAAAACTTAGTATTACCAAAAGGTATATAGTTACACCTTCTGAAAAATATATATAGATGAAATTTTTATAAACCTAATTATATTTTACTAGGGAGGATTGCTTTATTAGTGAAATATTGTTTTATTAGTGAAAATACTATGTAAAACCAATAACTTCCTAATTTATCCATTTTAGAAATTTAGGTGCATATATTTAAGAAAATCCCATTTTTATAATATCCACTATTGCTAGGCACTATGTTAAGTGTTTTACAAATACTTCTCATTGAATTATCACAACAGCCATGAGAGATGGGTGCTGTTATGATTTCTGTTTTGCAGATGAGCAAATGAATGCAGACAGGATTCATATTTGATCTCAGGTCTTCTGACTCCAAGATCAATGTTCTGTCTATTGTGCCACCTGACTGCCTCTAGACCATAGTGTTGCATGCATTTATTGACTAGAATCCATGGGAGTGAATCATTGAAGTTGATTTTATTTGGGGGAGGGTTACTTTGATGGATTTATGATCTCCTCAAAGCAGGTCCTTTCTAAATAATAGAGCACACAATCTACCCATATTTTCCTGCAGATTCTCTGTAGAACAATCAAAAAGTTCCTTGAGAACCTTCTTGTTTTGTATCTCAATAAGAGATACAGCTTATTATTCTGTTAATTCTGTCTCATGTTTACTACTTTCAGTACATCACATCACCAAATGTGTAAGAGAAGCAAAAAAAAGAATGTAATCAAAGAAAATGAACACCAGAAAAGGTGAACTGCTGATGAAAGTAGTGTTCATCTTCATTGCCTTTTAGGTGACCCTCAACTTTAATTTTTTTTGAAGACTGTAGTATTTATGGACTCACAGCCATGTTGCCATCCCCAGAAATAGATTATAACTATAAAAGATGGGCCCTTGTTTAAAGGAAACGGTCAGTAAAGGCACTAAATAATTTCTTAAAGATAGCCCAATCTCTTCTAACAAATTTGGTTAATACAGCATTAATTAGAGTATACATTTTCTTTTTAAAATTTTTGTTGAAAATGTAAGGCTATAATAGTCTTTATTTAATCTTTTATGATCTAGGATCACACAGTTAGAGATACAGGATCATCATTTTGAACATTCATTTAGCAGCAGATAGGTATGACTGAAGCAGCTAGGTGGCCCAGGACTAGGCCTAGAGTCAGGAAGACCTTCTGTGACCATTGTGTTAAGAGTAGAAAAAAAAGTAGTCAGTGTGGAGTTGGATGGGTAGAAAAGTAGTGTCTTTGGGTATTACCGAGTTTCATCGAGGCTAGTAAATAGACGTGTGAAAGAAAATGGTTCAGAATAAAGGTGAATTTATCTAACTACTATGAAACAGGAATTTGTTATTTTTTATAAGTAGTAATACTTTTTTTTTTTACAGATAAAGATAATTTTCAGCATTCGTTTTTTAAATAAGATTTTATGTTACAAATTTTTCTCCTTTCCTTCTTTCCCTTCCCTTCCCTTTCCCCAAGATAGCAAGCAACCAGACACAGAGTTATACATGTGCAATCAAGTTAAACATATTTCTTGATTAGTTGTGTAGTTAAAGAAGAAATGGAACAAAAGAAGAAAACCACACACACACAAAAAGCCCAAAGTGAAAATATATGCTTTGATCTGCCTTCATATTCCGTAGTTCTTTCTGTACCTAGGAACAGCATTTTTCATCATGAGTCTTTTGGCATTGTTTTGGATATTGTATTAGTCAGAGTTGATTATCAATCACACAGTGTTGCTGTTCTGTGTACAGTGTTCTTCTGGTTCTGCTCACTTCATTCAGCATCAATTCATGTTAGACTTTCCAGGTTTTTCTGAAATCTACCTGTTGACATATATATTTTTAATAGCACACTATATTACTGCATTTCATTCATATACCATAGCTTGTTCAGCCATTCCTCAGTTGATGGGTGTAATGGGCTGAGGCTTGAGTTGATGCACTGAGGTCCCAAGCACGTGAGGCTAAATAGTAATTGGACCATACTCTATTACTATATATGCTTGGAGAAAGAATGGCCCCGGCCGACTCTTTGTGTAAGTCCTGATGTGTTGTATATGAAATGACGATTTTGGTGGGTGGAGGCAGGGGAGTGGAGAAGGAAGTGGAAAGAGAGGCTGCTGGCTGGCGTCTTGACACAGCTGCTCACATTGCTATCGCAACCCCCCTTCACCTCCAATCCCCCTTTCACCTGCAATCCTCTTTCACCTCTGCTTGCTGGCTTCCTGTCGCAGCTGCCCACATTGCTATTGCAATCCCCCTTCATCTCAAAAAGAATAAAGATTGAAGATTTTTCCCTTAACCTGAATTCCTGACTACGGCTGATTTTTAAATATGCGGTCATCACAGACAGGCATTTCCTCAATTTCCACTTCTTTGCTACCACAAAAAGTACTGCTCTAAATGTTTTTGTATATGTAAATCTTTTCCTTTTTTTCATGATATCGTTGGAATATAGATCTAGTAGTTATTGCTAGATAACAGGAATTTTTGAGGGAAGTTTAGAATGGGATAGGATAGGGTTGAGGAAAATGAAGATGAGAAAATGAGAGATGGGAGCTGCAGGCAGTTGTGCTCCTATATAGTTGGTGAAAACAGGTAAGGAGAAAAAAAAATCCTGTTCCTATTCTGTGGTTTCTGGGGAATAGGGTGGTGGAATAGGTATGAAAGATAAGCATATGAGGATGCTGGTCAGCTAGGCTTGGATCAGTTTTTTGACCCTGACCTGTGGCTAATAGCTATGATGACTTTTGCTTTTACTTTTAGAGTCAGTCTGTCAACAAACATATATTTTCTTAATCTAATTTTAAAAATTCTCACTTTATTTCCAAAAATTCCCAAAAAATACATCTCCATATATAAAGCAGAACAAAAAAGTGTGTTTCATATGAAATGGGGAATTTCTATTTTGTAATGCTGTCCTGGACCTTTTCTTTTCTGTAGTAATACTTCACTTGGTGATCTCATCAGTTTTCCCAGGGGTTTAATTACCATTTGATTCTCCTCAAGTCTTGCTGTTCTGACCCCAACTCTGTTAGGCACCAGTCTCGCATCTCCCATTGCCTTTCAGACATCTTAAACTTGATGTTCAGTAAATATCCAAAATAACTCATTATGTTTCCTCCTAAACCCTGTGGAGGATAAACATCATCCTTACAGTCATTCCGACTTTTAAAACTCATGTCATCCTGGATTCCTTACACTTTCTCATCTTCCATATCCAGTCTCTGCAGCATCTCTTATGTGTGCCCCCTTCTCTCTTCTAACATTGCCCCCACTCTGTTGCTGACCCTCATCACTATTTTAGTAGCCTGCTGTTGGGTCTGCATGCCTTGGGTATCTTTTCCATTTCAATCCATCCTCTATTCAGCTACTAAAATGATTTTCTTAAGGCACAATACTTCATCATACATCTTCATATGATAGGGTTGTTTGCTCCTTAGATAAAAGTTCTTAAATCCTTCAAAATTGTTTTTTCTAGTGTTGTTGTCTTTATATAAATTGTTTTCCTGGTTCTACTCATCTCGCTCTTTTTTTTTTTTTTTTTTAATTCGGTTTTATTTTCAATTCCAAATTCTCTTATATCCCTTCTCTCTCACATATTGAGAAAGCAAGAAAAACATAACCTGTAACAAATATAACAAATTTGCATAAGAGTCATGTCAGACAAATGTCCACAGTAGACATGATTCCTCATCTCACCTTCTTCCCTCCCCAAGAAAAAACAATAAAGCAAGAAAACAGAATAGGAAATGGAAGAAAACATACTTCAGACTCTACTCTAAATTTACTATTTCTCAGTCTGGAGGTAGACATCACGTTTTATCCCAAGTTCTTTAGAATTATTGATCAGAGTTACTATGTCTTTCAAAGTTGATTATTTTTTTCAAAAATGATTGTTTTGCAATTGTATTTCATAGCATTCATACACCATAGCTTTGGTTTCTTCATCTGAAAATTGTCAATTCATATTCTTTGCCCATTTGGGAAATAACTTTTTGTAAATTGTAATCAGTTGCCTTTGTGTTTTAGAAATGAAATCTTTATCAGAGGAACATGCTACAGATTTTCCCCCCAGTTTCTGTTTCTCTAAATTTTAATTGCATTCATTTTATTTGTGAAAAAAATTTAATTTCACATAATCAGAATTACTCTATTTAATCCTGTTGAGGTTCCCTATATGTTTTTTTGGTCATGAATGTTTTTCATTCATAGACTTGACAGGTAATTTCTTACATGCTCCATTAATTTGTTTATATTACCCTTTATGTACCCATTTTGAGTTATCTTGGTATAAAACTTGAGATGTTATCTGTGTCTAGCTTCTGTCAGACTAGAATGTCTTTCTGGTACATAGTTTATTGATTGACTACTTTCCATTTTTTCCAGGAGTTTTTCTTAAGTAGCAAATTCTTGTCCTAAAAGCTAGGATCTTTGGATTTATTTAGTGTTACATTACTATACTCACTTGCTTCTGTACATTTTATATCTAATCTCTTCCACTGTTCAGTGTCTTTCTTATCTAGTACAAGTCATTTTGATTATTGTTGTACAAATTATTTTGGTTATTACAGCTTGATAGTTTAGTTTGAGATCTGCTAGTTCCCCTTCTTCCAAGTTTTTAAATTGATTCCCTTAACATTCCTTACTTTTTTGATTGGTATTACACTGAATAAATAAATAAAGTTAGTTTGTTTGGTAATTTTTTATTATGTTGGCTTAAGTCTACCCATGAACAATTAATATTTCTCCATTTACTTAGAATTGTCTTTATGTGAGGAGTATTTTGTAATTATGTTTATATGGTTCCTATGCATTTAGGGTTAGGGTTAGTTGGTATGGAAAAAGCTAACAGATAGGGAAAAATTGAAAATTTTAGAGATCAGGATGTTTAGTAGAGACAATCTGCTAAAGAAAATAGGAGGTGATGAGATCAGGAATGTATGTAGAGGGGATGGACTTGGCAAGAAGAGAAAGCAACTGAGTGATGGGAAGAAGAGAGAAAAGGAAGTTTTTAGCAAATGGCTCCTCCAAATGTTGGAGGGATAGTGGGAAAACTGGGACATACATACATTATTGGTGGAACTTTGAATAAATTCAACCATTCTGGAGAGCAATTGGAACTATGTTCAAAAAGTCTACTGGGCTTGTATCTCAAAGAGATCTTAAAGGGAAGGGACCCACATGTACAAAAATGTTTGACAACCCTTCTGTGTACTGGCAAGAACTGGAAACTGGAATGGATGCCCATCAGTTGGAGAATGGCTGATTAAATTATGAATGAATGTTATGGAATATTATTGTTCTCTAAGAAACAACCACCAGGATGATTTCAGAGAGATGGAGAGACTTACATGAAGATGTGAAATGACCGGGGGATCTTTGTACATGGCAACAAGAAGATTATATGACGATCAATTCTGATGGACATGGCTCTCTTCCAACAATGAGATGATTCAGGCCAGTTCCAATGATTTTGTGATGAGGAGAGCCATCTATACCCAGAGAGAGGACTATGGGAACTGAGTGTGGATCACAACGTAACATTTTCACTCATTTTGTTGTTCTCTTGCATTTTGTTTTCATGCTCATTTTCTTTCCTTTTTGATCTGATCTTTCTTGTACAGCAAAATGATTGTACAAATATGTATGCATATATTGGATTTAACATATATTTTAACATGTATAACATAGATTACTTGCCATCTAGGGGAGGGAATGGGGGAAAGAAGGGAAAATTTTGGAACACAAAGCTATGCAAGGATCAATGTTGAAAAATTATCCATACACATGTTTTGAAAATAAAAAGCTTTAATAATTTTAAAAAGTGAAGGAAGAATAAATAACAAAAACAACAAACAAATTGACACTTAATAGTACTCTGTTGGAAAAAATAATCTATGTGGCTTCCCAGGGAGAAGCAGAGTTAGGAGATAGATGCTTAACTAGTCTGAGAAACAGAGTTAAAGGAGTCTCCAACCATCTCCACTCAATGCGGAATCTAGCATAAAATCACCGGAATTAATGGGGGACTTCTTTGGGCTAGGTCTTTTTATTTTTTTCACAATATTACTGAGGTAAGGGTCAACAGTGCTATCAAATGATTGAATATTTCATATTTTCTTTGCTTACAACAATGATTTTTTTTTTTTTTTTTTTTTTTTAGTGTAAAGGACATAGCAGAGTTGCGTTTTAGGAAGCTAACAACCAAGATATGTGAGGAGATAGAAAGTATTCAGCTTTCCCGGATGAGTTCAAATCAACTAGCTAAGACAATTTCATGGATTCCCTAAATCTATCCACATTAATAACTTCTAAACTATTTGAACTCTGAAGTCTCTAATTCTGTAATTCCTTGGTGAGGAGGTCTCCACTTCATTGAGTAATAGTAAAGGATTTTTGTCTGTTTTTAACAGTGTGATAAATATTTCAGAGAAACTGGAAATAAACAGGAAATATCTGGTGGTGGTGTGGGGTGGGGGAGTATGAGGTCTTCATCTGAGAGGATGGAGGAAAAGCATGGTATGAGAGACTGAGAGGAGGGCTGGCAGAGGGAGGAGGATGGGGCCTGAAAGGTGGTTCCTTCTCTTCCTTTTTACCCCTTTGGCCACTTCAGCCATATGAAAAGTTAGATGCTATATAATAAATAGAGTGGGGAATCAAACCCAGTCCTCTGATTCTAAATACATTGCTCTTTTTTCAAGCTACTTCATGGGGATTCCTGGTTTTATTTTATTTATTTTTTTTAATTTATGGACTAAAACAAGCATTTCCATAATATAACAAATAAGGATAATTGCACATAAATTGTAAATCTCTTATATACAACTTGCTATTCCTTTTAAATATATAATAGTTATCATGGGATTATTTTCTCTTTTTTCTTAGTTCCCACCCTTGAGATGGCTACCATTACATACCCCCCATTTTTTCTAACACCCCCCTCCCAACCTCCCCCGGCTTTATACATAGTTTTATTTATCAGTTTTTTCTCTGGTTGCAGATCTTTCATTTTTCCTATGTACTTAATTTGAGTTTTTCTAATAATTACTTACTTGCACAGAGTTGTTCTCAAGACAATATTGACTGTTAATTTTTGAAAAAGCAAAAATTTACAAGTTTTGATTTTCTACGTAGTCAAAATGTTGGCAGTAGTCATTTACCAGCTGGATTTCCAAATTAGGGCAAAGTTTGTCTGGCAACAATATGTCCAATATACTAGGGATCTGAATAAATATCATGCATATGATTAAAAATCCCAGTAGGGGATATGTAGTCTAAATTTTGGACTTTCCCATCTAATAAGTATTCCTATAATCATATCTTGGTTGAGTCTTTAGATATAAGCCTATTAACTTAATCTAAAAAAAATAAGCATTCAATTGAGTGTGCTTGATTCCTTGTTACATAGTGAATGCTTAGTAAATGTTAGTGTATTAATTTTAGTATTTGGTTTAGCTAACTTTATTAAACAACCATTTTTGTGATTTTATTAAGGAAGTGGACATATTAAGAAAATGCCAGGGCATTTTAGAATGGAGTTTGAGTGTTTTTTTTTTCCCTTCCAAAACAGACATTAAGTAGCATTTATATTTCAAATTTTGTATTTTGTGAGGTTCTTTTATTTTATTCAGAAATAGTCATCTAATTTTTTTTTTTTTTAATTTTTTTAGGCTACGGGATCAAGAAAGAAAAGAAGCAGAAGAAGCTAGTCAAAAAGAAATAGAAGAATGGGAGAGAAAACTTCTGGCTCAGGCTGCTCCAACTTGCATGGAGACCATGTGGGAAATTCCAGCTATTGGGCATTTCCTTTGTTTAGCCCAACATATTTTGAATTTGCCCGAAATAGTCTTTTATGAGTTAGAACGTTGTCTTCTGATGCCTCAGTGTAATGCTTTCTTGTCAAAAATAATGACTTCTTTGTTAAGTCCTCCTCATCGCAGACCTACCTTACATAGGAGACCCACTCTGCCTTATAGAACTTGGGAGGCAGCACTGAGGCAGAAAGTACAGCAGTGGTATACTGTTGTTGGGCAGACTGAAAATCCTGATGGCTGTGCTGAGAAGCTTGGATTGTGCCCTCAGTTTTTTAAAGTTCTTGGAGAAGTTAACCCTTTAGAGGACAAACCATTTCATGAACTCCCATTTTACCAGAAAGTTTGGTTACTGAAAGGCCTCTGTGATTTTGTATATGAAACACAAAAAGAAGTTCAAGATGCTGTACTGGGACAGCCTATCCATGAATGCAGAGAAGTGATCCTTGGCTATGATTACCTAGAGAATGCTTATGTACATTTCCCACAGTTTTGTGGGGCAGATGTACGCATTTACAAGCAGAGACCCTTTCAGGCACCTGAATTCCCGATTCCACCCATTAAAATACAAAGAGTACCTCGGATTAAGCTTGAGAAATTAAAGGGTGAATATGCTAGCAAAAGCAATGGAGAGCATAGGTGTAGCAACAGAGAAGAATTACCTTCTGTCTCCAAAAGAGAACAGATCAGTATTGAAACTGTTTGCTGCCCATCCAAAATGCATTTGGATAATCATGGTGTCGCCATGGAAAAGGAAATAAAAAATAACTGTGAAATTAAAATTCATAGGCCCTGTGAAAGTAAAAAAATGGGATGCTGTAAAGAAAATTTAGAGAAACCAAGTAGTCCAGGGGAAGTTACTGGCTTTGGGGAACCCCTCAGCCCAGGTGAAGTGAGGGTTATAGAAAACAGGGAGAAATATGGCGAAGCTTCCAGAGTAAAAACTGAGCCTAGTCCTTTAAAAGAGAATGCCCTTAAAACTTGCCAAGTACATGTAAATGGAAGTCACAGTGATAATCTAGATGTGAACTGCCATAAAGTTACAAGAGATATCATATTAGAACATTCACTGCAGAATCATAAAAAACTCAAACTTAGTAAAATACGGGCAAAAAAGAAGAAAAAGAAAAAAAAGAAATTGAAAGATGTCTTAAATGAAAATTTACAGAGAAAACGTGAAGGTCTTCATTCTCTTACATTCAAGTCTTATAAACCTGAGATCCAGAACAAGTTATTTATCATCAAAAAGAAAGCTAAACACAAGAAGCACAAATCTGGTAAGCTGGTGTACTATTTTGAAAAAATGCAAGGAAGTTATACTTCTAAGGTGTTCTATCAGCTAGTTTGAGAAGCTTGTTAAGTCACTAAATAAAATTTACCTTTGCACATTTTTTAGGATAGTCCTATGTATTATAACTTTTCATATATGGAATTAAATTTTATTCTGTCATCTAATTAAACTTGATACTTTTTAAGCAAGTTATATAATTTATCTTACTTTGAAAATGGATTCTCTTTAATTCTTACTGCTAAAGAGTTGTGATCCAAATTACTAACACTTCACTAAAATATTTTATAAAGTCAGTTGCTCAGAAATCAGTTAATATGTTTTGATATTGTCAAGGGATTCCCTCCCCCCCCTTTTTTTTTTCAGTTTGCTCAGTATTTAATGGTTGATTTCACTGGTTAGCTAGTTGTTAACTATTCACTTAAGTGTAAAAGAAAGAACGTAGGATAAATCCCAAACCAGTTTTTACTATTTATTTCCTCTGGCTTTATAGGAAAAAAAAATATGCTCAAGATCAGAACTATGAACTAAAATTAATTTTGGGGTACTTTTAACTGTCCCTTCAATTCCTGTTCTACCATTACTAGGGAATAATTAAGATTTGGGTATATTTTGAAATGAATGATTGTTTCAGTAAACCAAGAGAATCTAGCTTTATTTCATTTAGTCAGTTCAAGTGTCTCATTGTAACATGGAAATAATCCTGAATTCATAAAATCTTTATCAAAAGAGCAAGAATTCTGTCAGGTCCTTTCTATCTCATCACAAGATCCTATACCCAAACCTTCTGTTAGAATCTGAGAGAATTTATGCATAACTTTAAAGAACTCATATTCCAATGGGACATTGAAACCAGATTTTGATCAAAATAGAAGATATGTTCTCCATTTGCCTGATTACTAGCCACCAATTTCAAAATGTTACCAAATCTTAATTGTCACTGGTTAATACAAAAAGATGAGTGGATAGACATGAAATTTATAGAAAAAATTTGAAAAATTCATTTTAGTTTATAATTCTTACATCCTGCACTCATCATTTACAAAGCAGTTATGCAGTACTGATGTATAAAACAATTTTAGCTATTATAAGGATGGATAGAGAGGATGACCTCTATCCTCTCAAACAAATAATAAAATAAAAATGTTTATTTTTTATTGAATATAGTATATATATGTGTTTTCGAAAGAGGTTAGGGAATTACATGTCCAAATTGATCAATACAAGTGTAAATAATCTGTTAAGTTTACCAGTATTTACTGAATACATGAAAGATAGGAGAATTTAAACAGTGGAGAAGATTCTAGATAGAAGTTGGTTAGGTGAGTAACAGCGTGAACAAAGCAAAAATAAATGGAAACAGGATTGAGCATAGTGTATTCAGGAAACATTGAAGAAATTAACTCTATTAGAGCTAATTTAACTTCTTAAAAGTTTCTCAAATTAGAGAAATCAGAATTTTAGGAGAATTTTAAGTAATCAAAGATGCCCAAGAGACTAGCATTATAGGCATCTATTGTTTGTTTTGAAGAAGACTTGAATTTAGAAGTTGATTGAAAGGTTTGAAGTGGGTGTGTGCCAGATATATAAAAGGGTACAAATGGTGTGTAGAAGGAATGGCTTGGTTGGTATATGGGAGGGAGGGTGCAGATGGTGATACAGGATGGATACACTCAGGATTATGATCTTAAGCTCTTGTGAAAACTGGACTTTTGAGACACCACTTTTGAGGATTTTTTTTTTAGAAAAAATCTCTTTTAAAAAAAGAGAAAGTCAACATGGCCAAGACGGAGTTCAGAAAGCTTGTACATTTGGAGCTAGAAGAGACCTTAGAACTCCTGGAGGCCAACACCCTCTTTTTGTCAATGAGGAATGGATCCAGAGAGCTTAAATAGCCCAAGACTATACAACAAAGTTGCCGAACTCTGACTCCAAATGCTACGCATAGGCAAAGCAGTTGTGATGGTGACAAGAGATTTGGGGCAGGTAGGAGGGATGGGAGGAACAGTTCTTAGGATCTAGCAAAACGAATAGTCTAGGCAAGAGGATTCTCTGAGTTAAAGCTTGAACAGTGATCAGGAAAAGCATTACGTAGGTGTGAGTGTTAGAGTGAAAGGCAAAACAAAATCTGTCAGCTGTCGTATAGAGTAAGTGGTAGAGTAGGAATAAGTTAGATTGCCCAGGAGCTCTTAGCTTAGTATATAGGAGATGACAGTACGCCCTGCTAGATTGGAGAAAATGTTTATAGTGCTGCACTGTAGAAGGAGCCTAAAGCAGCTTTTAAAATTGAATGTTCATTTTAAAGGATAGAGCAATGGGTAGTGTCTCTTAAGTGCCATATGACACTGAGCTCCTAAGGGGAAATTATTAAGGGTTAAAGTTTACCCTTCAAGTATGACTGTCATGAATCTGAAATTCTGTCATTTAAGGGAGAATTGGTGCATGATTTTTTGTTCTCCAATAATTGTGTACCAATGTAGCTTTTGAGTCTAAGATGCCACAAAGTATGGAGCATTTCTCTGACATTTATGCTAGTTTAGACCTGACAGTTGACACCAATGAATAATATGGTAGATTTGTTCATGAGATTGCTGAGAGCAAGGACAAAAATTTTGTGCAATAGAAAAAGAATGGAGCAAGAGAATAAATATCAGAGTGGTATCTTTTAGAAGGAATCTTATTGGGCAGAATGAGAGTGGAAGTAGAACAAAGAGATTCACCTCCATTGCCCTTCATATTTGCTTAAAGCTATGTTTCTCTATGCATGTGGGCATGCATGCCTGTTTGTATATGTATATGTAAAATATTAAAAAAAAAATTTGTACAGAGTGGTGGGCCTGGAGTCAGTCAAGAAGACCTAAGTTCAAATCCTGTCTTAGACATATTGGCTTTGTGATTCAGGGCAAGTCATTTAATAATCACTGTCTCCTTGGTTTCCTCATCTTTAAAATTTGGATAATAATAACAACCTGTGGGGTTATTATGAACTTCAAAGGAGATAATACTTGTACAGCAGTTAGCATAGAACCTGGCAGATAGCACTTAATAAATGTTTATTTCACTCTTTTCCATTTGAGTCTCATATCTCAGTTTGTACACTACAATATCATTTTTTGTATGTTAAAATACCCAAGGGCTGTTTCAGTTATGATATAGCGGGAGATTCCAATTTCTATATTGACTCATCTCTATCATGAGGATTTTGGCTGTTTGAATTCTGGTGACTTTTTGGAGTTCCATCTACTGTAGCACTAACAACTTTAGTTTAAGAATAAGGGTTAGGATTTCTGTTCTTCAGGCCCATCCTGAAACAAACAGTAATATTTTCCCCTACACATGAAACTTAAATCTTAAAAGTGGATTAAGTTTTGTGTTGTGGTTCAGAATAGTTTCTGCTTTAATGGACTTGAATAAGGTATATTAGAGCACAAAGCAATCACTCAGCATCTCTCAACATTAGTTTCTTTTGTCTGTAATATTAAGTAGTTAAGCTAGATTATTTCTAAGATCCCTTCTAGCTCCAAATCTGTGACCTTGTGATCATTTTTGGCAATATAGGTTACTGATGGTTTTAGGGAAGAGTATGGGTGGGGTATCATTGAAAGCAGAGACATTGCATAAATACCACAGAGGGGCACCATAAAATATGTATGCTGCCATGTATGTTCACTATCTATCAAAATGTACATTTGGATTATAGTAAGATACATTTGGAAATTGTAATAGTTCATAAATTGCTTATATAAGTCTTACTAAAAGGAAATGTTTAAGTTGGGACTTTTGTGGTGATATAATTTTGATGAACTTTAAAACTATATAGAATATTATAAATTGGTATTTGTATAAATTAAGGTTACTTATGTAAATACATTGTACTCAATTGAAAGGGTAAAAAAAGTAAAAGATTTTGTTTAGCTCAGTTTAGTGCTATACATAGTTTTCTTGAAATAGTTTCCTAATTTTCTCCCTTCATTTTCCCCTGTCATTCCATCTGTTGCCAGGTTAATCTTCCATAAACTAAGTTCAGATTATGCCTCCCTTTCTCAAATCTTAAATTATTCCTTATTGTCTATTGAGCTACATCTAAATTCCTCAGCATATAAATTTCCTTCCTGATACAGAAGAAATTAATGAATTTTCATAATTAATGCAAATTTAATTTATAGAAATATAGATTAAAATATGATATTTATAAAGCATTTTGCAAACCTTAAAGTGCTACAGAAACACTAGCCATTTTGGTCCCATTTTAATTTTTCCAGTGCTGTCTCCCAAAATTCCTTTATGTTTCAGTCAAGTTGAGCTATTCTTTGATCTCTGAATATACCCAGTAATTTACCTGATTTCACAAATGATACTTTCTATCCAAGACTTTCTTTCTATTTAATGACACTGCTCCCTGCCCCTCAAAAAAACCCTCCTGAGGATTGAAATCTTGCATATATGAAAATAAGTTGATATACCATCTCTTTCAGCAAGTCTTTTTTTTGATGTCCCCAATATGTCATCTCTTCCTTCTGTGAAATATGGAGGCTCCTTATTGTTTTCATGGTGCTTGTGTGTGTGTGTGTGTGTGTGTGTGTGTGTGTGTGTGTAATTCTATAGACATAAACAGCTTGAGAATAGGGATTATGTCATGTTCGTTTTTATAGCCTTAAAATGTAGCTCTTTGCATCTAATAAAATATAAATGTGAAATTCAGTTAAATATCTGTATTTTTAAATTATAAGAAAGCACTAGTTTATATAGCAGTGCTTGTATGAAAGTATTATGAAGACATGTGATTTTTTTCCCCCCTGCATCCCAAGAAAAGAAAGAGACAAATGTATTATATTCTGAAAGGTTTGGGAGGGGATGTTTTTTGTTGTTGTTTTTTTTTTTTTTTTTGGCTGTAAAATTGAACTTAGAAATGTTTTAACGAATTTTCTTTGTAATGAGAGATAGCATGATAAAGCATTTAGAAAGACAACTTTAAAGTCAGTTCTGCTTCTGGCCTATACTAAATTTATCTCTTAGGCTAGAATAGTCACTTAATATTCCAATGTCCCAGACAACTCTCAAGACTACAGCTTAGTTGGATATCAGCATCAGGAGACTCCACACTGATAGAAGCTTATTATCTAGACCTTTAACAAAAAAACAGCATTATAAGTTTCTGGAGGGACGATGTTTTATATTTTTACCAGTAACATCATGAAGCCTTGCACATGTAGGGTGTGTTCTCCATATATTTGTTAATTTAAAAAAAAAAGTGAAGATTTCAACTTGAATAGACTGATGTGCCATATGTTTCATATTAAAAATGGAGTTTATTTGTAAAATGCTGCATATAATTTTGTCAGCCTAAACTACAAAGTTTAATAACTAGTTTTCAGATATGAATTAGTTTCCTTTAGTTTTGAGTCAGATTTTCCCACAAGTTCTCATTGTACAACTATGTACTTTGAAGGTATTTACTTTCTAAAAAACACTGCATTGCTTACTACCCAATGACACTAACCTTAAGATAGATAATGGGATTAGATTCGTACTAATTGTAGTATTAGAAAACTACTATGAGAATTCATATGATGCTAACCAGAGACTAAATCCCAAAGTGTAGCTAGATCTATACAAGAAACTAACTGCAGAAATTCAATGTAACAGGTAAGTTTAAGTTTTCTTTTATATTAATATTTTAGGTAATATGTATGACTTTTTCAAATCTCCTTAACAACAACAAAGTACACGTTTTCCACATTTACTGTTGTAAAATCTTACATTATACATTTGCAGATTCTGATAGCTGTGTTCATTATATAACATTGTTAATATACTTGTTCTACACAGATAGTTGTAATTAATGGTTTTTACTTCATTTGATTTTGAGCTCTCATTTTCATTTGATTTAACCACATCCATCTATTACTTATAATTTAATTCTGAAGGCTCTGTGTAACTTGGCTTTTATTAATGAAGTGTAATAAATATCATTATGAAGCTTTTCTCTTTTAATCTTGCAAGGAAAAAAATCCATATCTAAAAAAGCAATCACAAAGAAGAGGAAAGCTGTCACAAAGTCACCTACTGTACCAGAGTTTCAGGTAAATGTTATAACTTTGCTTCAAGCTTTCAAAATAGAATTTTTCTTTTTACAGTTGTATCTCATGAAATTGGTGAACTCCAAAAAATTGTAGCCTATAATTTTTAATAAAATGAGTCTCGAATTTAATAAATGAGTCTCGAATTTTTTCATATCATTGTAGGCATGTTCAGATATTTCTGCTAGAATTTCAAATATTCTTTGGTATTTAATGTGTTTTTAATTATTGTTATTAAATACCTTACAGTATTTTGTATAGAATAACTTAATGTATAAATGGTTCTTAATGTAAGTACAAATTAAAAATGGGTATTACTTGAAACATAACATTCAGGAATGAAGTTGTAATGGGACATAAGATATTTCACATTGTGTGAGTGATCTTACCTATATATGAACAGTGATAATGGTCTGTCAAAATAATTGGTAAAAATCTGAATAATTGTAATTTCTTAAACTTTAAGTGGAGCTTTTTGTAATTTATTAGTTGTGGGAGCCAGCTAGTTGGCACAATGAATAGAGCCCTGGTCCTGGAGTCAGAAGGACCTGAGTTCAAATGAAACCTCAGATACTTACCATCTTTGTGACTTTGGGCAAGTCACTTAACCTCAAATGCCTTCGCTTATACCCACACAATATAAAATAAAGGGCATTGATGTATTTTATTTCCCATTGTTATTCATGTAGATTTTTTAAAACCAGATTGCCAGATTTTTTTACAGACTTTTTTTAATTAAATGACGTTGATTATATATTTTATTCTGTAATAATGGTGCAAGTCTCATTCTTATTTTTACATATTCTACCACTTTGGCATAAAATGTAAGCATAAAACACTATTGTGTTTTATATTTCTTTATGCAGTCATATCTATTCATCTCCTTGCCTCTAATTTAAATCCAAGTCACTATGATAATTAGCAGCTCCCTTTAATAAACATTGGTTCTTTGTTTTCCCAGTCTAAACTTAATATATAGTGTTAGTTTAAGATATTTTTCAAATTGGGTTGCTTATTAAAGATTTAAAAATATTTCATTATGTTAAAATTTGGAGAGAGGGACATAAATATGTGTATGTATATACATGTGCATCACAAATGATTTATTTTCTTTGTGTTTGGGGCATTATGATTTTAATTTGAAAATAAATTGACCAGTTGTTTTAGGAGAGTTTATTTGCTTCAAATGGACTAGTGGTTTACTAGGAAACTTAAGATATAATTTAGGCATACCACTTAAAATCTGTTGAAGAAATTATTTGTCGTGTAAACACATAATTTTTATTAAATGGAAAATTGGTGTTAAAGTTTTGTTCTTCAGAAATAATTGGGGAATTATTATTTGAAATTCCATTCTTCTTTAGTATGAAGAAGCATTATGGAGGAAAGAACACTGGACAGGGAATCAGGCATTCTATTCAAAGTCACTTAATCTCTTTGAGCTTCAGTTTGCCTAATTTATAAAATGACCTGATTGAATTAAATAATCCCTTAAGGACACTTCAGCCTCCAAAATTCTATGATTTTAAAAACAACAACCATTAGTGTAAGGAGACTGGGACAATTTAAAACCTGTTAACAAATACACTTTATTTGAGCCTATTTTGAACGAAAGCCTCTAGCTCTAATAAAGGAACTAAAAAAGAGATGGAGCATCCTCATTCCCTTAAACTCCACTCCCCACTCCTCCTTTTACTCCTTTCAGTGAAATGCAGTGAGAGCAGAGCCTTTATGACAGTATCATGGTAGGTACCTAATGGTACCAGGGAGCAACTGCTACTTATCTTGGTAATAATTTTCAGGAGGATAAAATTTGCTGGTGGTTTCAGGAGGATAAAAAGTTTAGGGTTTTTTCATTTGCCACTCTGATGGCTTCCTTCTAAGATTTTGCTCTCTTGTCAGCCCTTGTTTGGTTCATTCAGAATCTATCACAGGCCTTGCTTTTGTGCAATATCTCTCCATCTTATGGTAAATGATCTTATCTATGCTGGAAATGTGAGTTAACTTGGATCCAACCCAACAACTGATTGGTAGGGGAGTTTTGACCTCTGCTCTTCCTGTTTGGGTCGGTTTGCCTCTTTTATGCACCATATTTATGATAAACTTATAGAGACATCCGTCAGCATAACCCACTGCAGCTCAAAAGACCCAAACTGAAGAGATTGACCAGCCTCAGAGAGCCCTAGTAGCACTGACTACAGACATAACACTGCTGTGCTCAGTTTTCATTTGTATTAGCATAAAATTTTAATATGATAATTGATTCAGGTTAGAAAAGTTTTCCTTCTTTTTTTGTTTAACATCATGTTCAAAGTGAAATTGAATAGTGGCCACCTGTCAGGCCACTGACAAAAGTGAATTGACCAAAATACACAAAGAACAAATCAGAAGAACTAACCCCAGAATAGTTTGAACACATACCAGGGATGTTATTATACATATTTATATGTACAGATACACATTCAAATGTATATATATGTTGTGTATTTTACTTAGTACCTGCTGCTGAAGTGGGGCCTTTATACTGCAATTACTCCTACTCTCCCATCAGTCTAGTGTTTCCCCATTTCCTCAATCTCTTTGGGCACAACTCTGAAATAGAATTCCCAATGTAGTTCTGAGCTAGGCATATGTTAGAACAGACAGGAATATAAGAAATCTTGACTTGAGGAGAGCATCACAGGCCTCCATAAACTGCATGGCAATATACTTTTTACACAAATGCAGTCAACCCTTTATATATGTGTGTGTATAGGAACAATGCTTGTGACCTTGAGAAAAGTCCAATGAAAAGTGAGACTCTTAAGTGTAATCATGAACTCACCATCCTGGGGTGTGTTTCACATAAGTGTAATGTGAAGATCAGTTGCTATTTGTATTGTGGTCATTGTTACAACTCCATATATTTGCCCACCTTCAGAGAAAGACCACCTGACATCTTAGAATGCTATCTCAGCACACTTATGATTTATAAGTCTGTTTTTCTTAATGTTTAATGCTTTTTAAAAGAAGAAACTGAATATGAATTGGATTTAATAACAGTAGGAAATTATGGAGAATGCCATATTTAGAATTTTGAAAATCAAATCATAAAATATGTTAATTTTTAGAAATAATATTAAATATTGTGCCTGTGTTTCCAATAGACATAAAATTTCATGTGCTGTGTACTAACTACTTTGTGCAAAGGATATGATTTGTTCCAAAGGCCAATATAAGGACATATCTAAATCATTTTCTTTTATACAGAGTTTGCAAATGCAAACTTTTATTTGTTAATTTTTATGACAATTCTGCAAGATTAACATTTTCCTGTTTTTTTTTTTTTTCTGGATAAATTAAAGTGTAATGAGCATAGTTACATTGAATGTTCTGCAAGTCAGACCTGAAATAAAATTATTTTACTAGTCTGTTCATGATTTGCCATTTAAAAAAAAAAGTTATATACTTCAAAGTGACTGCTTTTTTTTTTTTTTAAACACTTCCAGCACAATTTTTAATTGAATCTTACTGTTACAATTTTTTGTGTAGTACTTTGGGGGGAAACATGTAATTTTATTAAGATGGTAGCCTGTCATCTTTAAGTTTTAATACCATAGACATATCTTTATTATTGTAGTTTAAATAATATGCATATAACTTCAATACAAATGTAATATAAAATTTTGGTAGTTTTTAAGGCAATATTGTTTTATTTGGCTTTTTTATACTTATAATTTGGCTTATACTAGAATCTTGCAAATATGCAATGCAGTAGTAAATTATTTAATAACCTTGTATGTAATTTTGATTTTAATAGTATAGGCAAAGTGGAGAATGATATAGCCTATGTATTCCTACAGACTTGAAATTAGGGAATGTTTAATTCTATATAGTTCATTTCCCTTTAGTTATTATAGCTAACTGTAGGAACTTATCCATTCTGCTTCTTTCATCAGTTATTTATTTAGCAATGGATGATCTGAATGAACATTCTCATAGGAATGGGCCCTTAGGCCAAGGTGCAGTAATAGCTTGAGAAAAGACCATAGTATGTTATGAAACTATTCTTGTACCCTTGATTTGGTTTGACCAGAAATATTCTTTCAAAATGTTAGTAGAATAGTCAGAGTATAATCTGAGTAATTCAAAAGTTTTCCTCTTTAGATAAAGAGGACATTAGATAATGTCCTATGATTAGGGTTTATTTAATGGGTATAAAACTTTATCTAAATCGAATGAAATTTTTCAGGCATTTTAAAAAAAATTTGTCTCATGAGAGTAGAAAGTAGAGTTTGAGAAAATAAATTTTGAGAGTGCTTTTTGTAGGATTTTAATGTCTTCATTCAGTACTGCATATTAAAATGTTAGTCTCTTCCATCTACTCCATAGTGGAAACTTGTTTTTAAAAAGTAGCATTATTTGAAGCCAAGTTGTATTGAAATGAGCTAGAAACACAACATTATACTAGAACCAGAATTGCTAACCTATTGAAAGTTTAGTCACTGTCTAACATTTTACTTTTCCTTTCTTAAACGCACATGGCTGCAGTTTTCCTTTAGCAACTATTAATGAATATTATTTATTATTTATAATTAAACAATAATTTGTGTGCACAACAACTTGTTATTTTGAATTATGCTAAACATTTTCCTTTTATTTAAATGGTAAATGAATTCAGTTTTTTCTCCTGGACCATAAAAATTTCATGCAAAGTTCTCCAGACTACACACATTTTTAATTCTTATATCTTTGTTCTTTTGTCTTTTTATTATTAAATATGAGCTTAGTCACACTCTAGGTGTCAATTTTTAATGCATGATGTATTCTAATCTGGAAGTTTCTTAAGTTTTAGGTTTGAGATTTTATATCAGTCCTAAAAATCTGAAATTTTATAACTAAAATCGACAGGCAATGTTCATCATAATAATGTTTTACCTAAATAAAGGACAGTGAGTTGAAAAGATTTTCTGAACTTGAAACTATGGTAATTGCTTTTTAAAGTTAAATTTTTTTTTATAGGCCTTTGAGAAACATTTTAATTTTCTCACGGAAGAATTAAGGAATGATTTAAGATTATTGTAATAGAGATAGAGGTTGTAGGAAAAAAAAGTGAAATAAGCTTTGATCCAATTTCACTTTGTAGTTAACATTGCTAAAAGAACAATTTCTTTTCTATTGTATTTTCTTGCAGTTTGTAATAGAAATAATTAAATTTTTTGTTAGAAATAATTTTTACAATAATTTTAAATGCTTAAGGGGGAAAAAAAACTGATGTGAAATACATTGAAATAGTCTTCAGAGTATAGCTTCCAAAGAGAAAAAATTCCATTGAATTGCTAACCTACCCCCTCCCCTTTTTTTTTCTTTGTATTTTTGATAATTCTCTTCCTAAAATTTATAATTGACACCAGTTAGAACTAATATTAAAGTCCATAGCTTTGGGAATAAAAAATTAATTCAGGGATGCTAACTAGGACAAATTTATTTTATTCATTTGGTGTCATGTAGAGGATCTATGAAAATGCTTTGAAAGAAAATCAGGAAAACAATATACTGTTTAAAAGTCCTTGAACTCTACAGTAGGTTGTGTAAAAAAATGACTTCTTTTTTCAACTTTTTGAATAACTGCTATGTAATGTAAGTCTTTATTCCCTCAGTCTTGACTACTATAACTAGGTTTTGTTAATTTGTGTAGCTACCAAAATAGAGATTTAAATTGAACAGCTGTATGTACTTGTTGCAGCATTTATTCATCTACATAAAAGCTGTCTGATGCAATATTTTTTAATGGTGATTGAGAAAACTGAAAACTAAGGCAGGTTTCCACACTGTCATTTGGGCTGAAAGCTTGTTAAGAAAGAACCTGGACTGGAAAGCAAATTCTTAACAGGTGGGAATATTTAGAATACAGCCATTGATATTAAAATTGTAACTTCCCCTATTATAATGAAATTTATAAATTATAAACTAAGAAACTGCAAAAATTAATAGCTGGTTTTTTGTTTATTTTAAAAAGCTTAATTGTAGATTCAATGTATGTTAAGACATCTTTTGTTGCCACATTTGAGGTGTTTTATATTACATGTTATCAAGCTATGTTTTTGTGTTTTATTTTAGCTTATTTGCACTAATCTTGATGAACTCAGGGAATTAATCACAAAAATCGAGAATGAACTCAAAGATCTGGAAAACAGTAGGAAAAAATCGGTAGGTGTTGATCCAAACATTCTATCTGTTGTTGTCAGCATTCAAATATTATTCCTGCTGTTTTCTAAAGCCTTTTTATTACTAAAAACAAAACAAAACAGAAAACTTGTTACTCTCTCTGGATTCCATGAAAATTTATGATGCAATTGGAAACATCATTTATCTTAATTTTTTCTGTAACATGTTATTTTAATTTTTAATAATAGTTAAAAACAATATCAGGGATTAATAAATTAAATTTGCTTGTTTAGTTTCTATCCAATAATGCCTTAGATTCTTCACAATATTTTGATTGGTTTGCTTTGTGACTGATATTTTTAAGTTAAATCTTTTCATAATTGATTTTTGTTTTTGTCTTGGTGTTTTAAAATAATTAAATTCATTACTGAGAAATGAATTTTTAATTAAATATTTGTTATGTGCCATAAGTAATTGTAAACAAGTTAAAAGGGAAAGATTTATGATCTTCTTCTAGTTTTACATAGATCTGTTGTTTTTTTTGACATGTTAAAAAAAAAAAAAAAAGGCCATCAATCTTGTCACTTAAGTTTTTCCTAAGAATTTTCATTATATGTTGTCAATTTATAATTAACCCCCACTTCAATTACATTTGAAAGACATGGGTAAAAAATAAAAACTTAGTAAAATTACTAGATCTAGTAACACCTCATCATTCAGATTTCCAGCAATCTCAGCTATTTTGAACACAACTGGGAACCAGGGAAAGAGCAAAAAAAAAAAAAAAAAAAAAAGTCTGTGAACTTTGAGGAAGAGAAATATGAAGCCATATGAAGAAATATGGCCTTAATTTAAAACTTTTGTTTACTTAGAATTATGTATAGAATAAGATTATTAACTTTCAAATATTATTTAGGCAAGGCAGAATAACCAGTAAGTTGGTTCTTTTTTTTTGAGATAATCATTTGTTTTGACTTGAAACATTCATTTTACATTTCTTTTCATAAGGTTTATCTGTCAGCATTTTATTGTTCTGATATTTATAGTCAAGATATAGAATTTTAATTAATATGAACTTTATTATCCTCCTACTAGTAAGCTATAAATAGAATCCTGATTTATGAATTTGCTAACAATGCTTTCCTACTATTTCCTTGTTTTTTTACACTATGATGGATTCCTGTTTTATTTAGTATAGGATTTTCAGGATGTGATTTTTATATGTAGTTTTTAAAACAGATTTTATTTGTGTGTTTTTTTTAACCCTAAATCTACAAAAATGAAATATTCAACTGCTTCTAGTTTTACCCATTAAGCCATCGCATTTAGTCAATAACTCTTGTTTTTTGTTTTTTGTTTTTCTTGAATTGTTCATCATTGAACTTATATGGCCAAAAGAAAAAGGTACAAATATTGGGAATGCTTTCTATTCTGTCTGAATAAACTTAATAATAATGCCTTTAAAAAGTTTTGGTAGCTATTCTCATTTGATGCTTAAACAATCCTTTGAGGTTATCTGGAACTATTATCCTTATTTTACAGATGAAGTATTGAAGCTGACCGTCCTGAATGACTAGCCAGAACTCATTAGTAGCAAAGCCAGTCCTCAGTTCTGCTAACTTTTCCCAGTATATCATGTTGCTTTCTTTCTTTTTAAAGCCCCTTCCAACATGAGTTTTTCTGAGGTATCATAAACTTATAGATCATAAGAGTTTGAAGACAAGATCATCTAGTCCAGCTCTCTCATTTTATAGATGAAATTGAATGTAAAGTTAGCTTAAGTAAATACATCTGCTAATTACATTGCTAAGGCTTGCAGCCTATATTCTCTAACTCCAAAGAGCAGTTTTGCTGATACTAATGAAGTCAATTTAAACTTTTTGACTCTGTATTATTCAGTTTATCATTCTTACATGATATTTTGAAGGTGAGGTAGGTGGTATATATAGGAGAAAAGGCTCTGAACTATGAGTCAAAAGACATGTGCTCTAGGTCTAACGCACTTACTGTGTCATCCCTTTCAACTCTTAGGAAAATGCATAATTCTATGAATTTTTTTTTGAGCTATCAAAAGTTCACAAAAGAATGACCAGCAACTTAAAACTCTTACAATAACTTTTCAAACTAAATTCTTTTAAAGCCATAGTGCTTGTAACTAAAATTCCTGAAGAGTCTGGCCATTTTTGAAATGAAGAAGTTTCCTTCAGAGTGATATGATTGCTAATGTTAAAATTCAAATCTTTTCTTATATTTGTTTATACTAGTAAGAGAGAATCATGTACCAACAATTCTTCTTCAGTAGGTAAGATATATGCTTACAAGATTCCTGTGTCCATCTTCAGGTACAGCTGAATATTAAAACACCAAAAAGAAAGAAAACTATTAGAGTTTTATAAAATGCTTTGTAAGAGAGATTTTTTTTCTATTTCTGCATAAGGTTACTTTCATGTTCAATGACAGTAGATAAGAATGGAAATATAAATAGTTTATTTGGAATTTAATTGAGAAACTTTAAATGCATTTTATTTTTATTCTCTAATTCCTTTTTTCTTTTGGATATTTTCATGTGTTCCATTTTATTTTCTGGTGATTTAGATGGCCCATTGTTCCATAAGAAATGGGCATTACTGAAACTATACTATAATTCAAGGGCTCTTAACTTGAGGGTGAAATTGAAGTTGAGTGAAGGGGGGAAAAGTCTTTACTTTCATTGAATTTTTGTTTCATTTGTAATCCTATGTACTTTATTTTATGCATTTGAAAATATTCTTTAAAATGGTCATCAAACTGCCACAGGGTCCCATGACAAAAAAAAAAGAAAGAAAAAAAGTGGACAAGAACTCCTGTGAGGTCCTGTTCATGGAAAACTGATTGAAATGACCAAAGGGAGGAATTCTTTTTTTTTTTTTTTTTTTAACCAATGCAAGTAATTTTGTGAAAATATCTTTACATGGATAAACAAGTTTCACTATTGTCAACTAAGCCTATATTATAGAAGAAATAGAGAGTGCAGTGCTTTATTTTCCCCCTGCTTTGTTGTCTTAAAATTTACTTAGAAAAAAGTTCCCTTGTGTGGTCTAGCTAACTTTCTATATGTTGTTTGGATACAATCACCCTATGCTTCTAGGGTACTTTGTCTGAAATTACACTTTGAGAGAATTCTGGCTAGAGGTAAGTTATATTTTCCTCTACAATCAGAAATTCTGTAGCACATTTAGATTAGTAAAGACTGCCATACATTAAACATTGTTTAATAATTGCTTTACTGTGTTCTCTCTTGGTTAGACCATATCTAAAAAGGTGTTTGCTCTCGAAAAGATTTAAATTGTAAGTGGGTGGGAAAATTCTGGACTAGGAATCTGGAAACTATCTGTATGACCTTGGACAGATAACTTCTCTCTGGGCTTCAATTTCTTCATCTAAAAAAAGAGGGGTGTTGTATTAGGTGATTTTCAGGGTCTCTTCCAGCACAGATGTTTAATGTATAGAGAATTTAACCAAATTAAAGTTACCTTTCAGTTTCCCTTGCCTCCTTATAAACATTGTGGATTGTTTCTTCAATTTAAATAAAAACTTCTTAACAATTATAAGTGGTCCAAAACTGGAATCTAAGCAATCACTGAGATTCCTGTTTGTAAAGATCTTCAAATAAAATCTGATTGGTTACTTGTCACATGTGGTAGAGTGAATTCTTACTCAGATGGAGTTGAACTAGGTACCTTCCTGAGCTCCCTTTCAAGTCTGAGATTGTCATTTCCCCCTTTCTTTATGCCTCAGAGTCATTACTGTAAATATCATTTATTATGCTCTAGCAGTATCTTCTTGGAGATTATCAAAATATGTAGGTTTTTTTTTACTCTGTAAATGACTTTACTATGTATATTTTTTTGCTTTTTATACTTCTGTCTTGTTTCTGTCATATAGTACTTCTTGACATTCTCAGTAAGTTAGCCTCTATAAATATCTTCTAGCCTCCATCTAATTTCCTCTTTCAATTGTACTATAGGTTAGAAATTCTTAAGATATGTATAAAATAAATGGAAGCTTAAAGGACTTTACTGTGAGTCAAATTCTTGATCACACTTTGCATATTAATCTAAAATGTATTTTAATTGTAATTCTAATATTGGAAGATGGTCAAGGCTTAATTAAAGAATCCTACATTTTAGAGCATCATCTAGGACAAGAGGTTTTTAATCTTTTTAGTGTCATGTACCTATTTGGCAGTGTGATGAATCTTCTCAGAATGTTTTTAAATGTATAAAATAAAAGATTACAAAGAAAATTAATTATTGAAATACAGCCATCACAATTTTTTTTTTAAACTAGTTCTTGGATTCCTGCTTAAGAGCTCCTGATCCAGGGTAACCTCACAATTATATATTTAATTAGTGGTAGAGCTAGAATTCCCAGATTGCCTTATTCCCAACAGATAAGTTGCACCATATTGCTTTTCAAGTGAAACAAAGTACCATTTTTTTCTGTATAACATTATAGTTCAAATTTTCAACATGATTCTATTTCTCACTGGGATGAAAGGAAAGATCTATGTGAGGATTATGAAAATGCTAATAGTTAACAAGCAATAACATATTTTTTGCAGTTTATTTGATGAATAGGATGAAAATATATTGATGTGAAACTGAAGTAACAAAATTGATTCTTTTTTGATGCATTCATATTTCTAAATATTTATTCATAGTAGTAGTAGTAGAATATTTAACATATATTATCTCATTTTATTGTCCAACAACACAGGGATTAGGGGCTTTTATTATCTGCATTTTACAGATGAGGAAATTGAGGCAGAAAAAGATTAAGTGACTTGCCTAGATTCATGCAGCTAGTGTCTGAGGTCACGCAGATTTGACCTTTATCTTCAGGTCCAGCTGTCTTGTCTATCCATTGTGCCACCTAGCTGACCAATCTTAGTTTGCTTAAAATAAGATCTAGATTTCTTAGTCTCAGTCTTTTGAAAATACTTTTGTTTTCTCCCTAAATTAAGCTAAAATAGAGCAAGTATAGACACCAGCATCAAGAGCCAAAATCCATATTCTGTCTTCATGTGATGAACACATAGGGCAATCAGTGGTCCCTCACAAATTTTCTAAGCATAAGAATACGTATAACTCTGTATTTGCTTAAAGCTGTTTAAACTTTCTTTTCATGTCTTCATTCTCCTTAGACTCTTTTTATTCTATATGAAAACAACAAAGCTACCATGATAGACATAGTTTGTTGAACCTTTTTCTTTGAATCACACTTTTTTTTCCCTGTTTGCCAATTCCCACTTCTTGCGAGATAAAATAAAATTGGGTGTGTTAGAGAAGTTTAAATGTAAACATGCCAAAGTCCCTATAAATATGTGTTTTTATGTTAATACGTTATATATATTTGAGGAAAAATGTTAACAGCTTTCAAAAAAATAGATTAATGAATAATACGCTTATGCATTGAAACTATTCAGTGGTGAAATTAAAGATATAAATATGGTGGAACCCTGTTATGAAATGCCTCATTTTCTTTATTTATATACACTGTAGGACAGATTATTTAGCCTGAGAAGTTACTATACTTTAGACGCAGGAAGGAAAAAGGAAAACTTTGAGTAGGAGTTTGGCTATGTCCACCAAAATTTTTATCAGTGGGGTTCATTATATTTTGATTGGTAAATGATGTCATATTAATCTCTTAGAAAGTGTCCAATTTATTCAAATGTTATGAAAGTAACTTGTTAAATCATCATATGTGATTTAAAAGTCCTAGCACATAAGGGGAATTTTTTGATGAAACCTCTAAAAAGTACGTTTAAACAGAAGGCTCCATATTTTTACTACTGATCAACTCTTGTCAGCAGTCACAGGATTAAAAGAAATTGTTTATTAGGTACTATCCTGGGAAAGTACCTATTATTTCACCTTCGTATTGAGTTAAGGAAAAGAAAATACTTATCAGGTTTTTGGAATACAAAGTAGATTTTAGTCAAGTATAAATAATCTTAAGCTACAAATTATGGTGTTAGAGCTTCTTAAAGTCTTTGCACTTTTACATTTTGATGACTTAGCTTATTGGTATGACAGAAACAATCTATAGACAACATTTTAAACAAAGTTTAGGACAACTACAGCATGGCATATGATGTTTTCTTATTTCAGATCCTGTGGCAAATGAAAAAATGGCTATCGTAGACAAGAAGGTAAAACTCTGTGTTTGTTGCAAACAGATTTAATGTCCTTAGTGGTTGTAAAAAGAAAATCCAATTTGTTTTCAAATACCATATATGGATTGTTTCTCACATACCTGTAGCCCAAATGATGAAGTTAAAAAATTTTAAAATTAATACAAAAACTTAAAGAATACACACTTACAAAATCAGAGAACTATAAATACTCAGCTACCCCTCAGAATTTAAATGGGTATAATAAAACACAAATTTCATTTATCTAAATTATCTATTTATCAATTTACATTTTTAAGAATTGACTATAGAATTAAATTTTGTTTTGGACTAGTTTTTAAATGTGATCTCTATTTGGCAAAATTGGAATTCGTTTAATTTAATTTTATATTTTAGAAAATATTTCATTTTCAATGTTATATATAAGATTTAGAATCTTTGAAAATGATTGTGCTTTCTGAATGATTGTTTCTCACAGGCCCAGCTTTTTCTAGCTTCCAGGTTTGATCCCTGCCTAATTCCAGGCCAAAATTGTTTTTCCTGTTGTCAACTCATAATCTGAAGTACTTGATCACTTCCATGAGTATATGCCTAGAAAATCCTTAAGTTTATGATAGTTTAGAAACTGGGACATAGTATCAAATGGTTTATGTTTATTTGAGGTAAATTCATATGTAACATTTCCTCCTACCAGCATCCTATCATGATAACATTAGAAAGCTATAACCAACCATTATTACCATTTTGGAATGCCATCAGGCTTATTGTCCAAAACCAAATAGACTTGACTCTGCTTTGGCTTCCTTGCCTTACCCAACTATCTCATTTCAGTGCCTTTCTCTTGAGTCTCACTAGGTGTACAAGTACAGTATGATTCTCAAATGGCTCCAGCTTTACTGCACTGAGCTGTGTTCCTATGGAGCGTCTTGCCCTCCAATTTCATTTTGCGTAACATGTTTTCATGGAATCTGTTAGCAATATTTGATGAAGTATGGCTTTACTTAGGAAAGTTCATCTGTTATTGACTGAAAATTAGTTGCCCCTAAAAAGTGCCACTTTAATTTTAGATTTCATTAATACAAATGATTAAATGATATAATAAACTGTGGATTATCCAAGGGTGAATTATTCTATTTATCCACAGTACATCTTGCTGACAAGTTCTTTGTGACTTTGGTTTTTTATTGATTTCTCTTATGGGTGTCTTCTTATTCTCATTTGACATGTAGCATGTAACAGCAAGGATGTTCTTTGAAAACAGAAAACTTGATTATCCTTTCCACTCTGGGAAAGGCTTAATAAAATTGGAAAGATTGAGATTTTTGGAATCTTTTCTCATTCAGAGAGGTCATTCCTAAAATGTAGTGGTTTTCCAGGATCAGGTAGGCAAAGCCATTGTTTATTTTCTAAACATTTATCAGTTTCCATATTCACACATAAGTAATATATCAAACTTAAGTTTTTTCAAAGCTATTTGTTTTAATCTATAGTTTTTGTCTAAATATAGGTTTTGTCTAAATGCATTTATTAGTCTCTATCAGTAGAAGTAAAATTTTGTAACCTCTGTAATGTGGTCCATTTGGCAAAGAGATAGTTGAATTTTACAATCATCTGAAAGCAACTTCAGCTTCTCTCATGGATTTTAAATTTATTTAAATCTCAAAATAATGTTATGTATTCCAGAACAAAAATTTCCCTATCATCCTTTCATTAGTATATAATTGCTTGCTCCCTCCTAGGAAAGACATATAATCATTTTAAAATAATGAAGAAAATTGTCCATTGTTTATAATAGATCATTCTCAATATCTTGTACAGAAACAGTTTATTTGAAGTTCATTTATCTGGCAACTCATCTATTAGGAACTAATATAAGAATCCTTCAGAATTTTCCCTATAAACAACCAAAATTGATATCTATTCAATCAACATTAAAACTTAGGAACTTTACCCAGATCCTGTCCATTGTTTTGCTTGCAGTCTAGCAAACTTGGTTATTTGATTTTTTTAGTTCATAGTACTTGAAATAACAAATTAAATGGGGAGGCAATCCAGGACCCTCTAGGAAATAGAAGCATAGCTATAGATAGGCAAATTACCACCCACAAAAAATGACACATACTAGCATGACAGTTATTTTATCATTGTGTGTATTAAAGGATGAAATGAAAAAGTTGATGTATTAATTAGTTATCTATGTGTCTTTATCTTAATATGCAAAAATTATACAGAATTTTACACTAAGTTAGCCACATATTCTATCATTCTTAATGAAATGGATAGCTGAGGATAAGGATGTAGTCTGTGGCCATAATTTTTTTTCTATTTATAAAACTGTTGCGAATCAAATTGCAGTGTTTTTTGTGTTGTAGGAATCCCTTTTAAGAATATAGTGGAGCTGGTGAATTCTTCCCAAGATCTCCATTAGTCCAGCCTGGCCTTGCTTCATTCCCAACTAACTGTGCTTCAAGTACTCCAGACTTTGTCACTATCTACCAGTATCTTCTCTTTTCTTCTCCTTTTAACTCCCTTTTAAAATATAAGCTCCGTGAGATCAGGATTTTTTTGTTCACATGTATTTCCCTAGCACTTAGCATAGTACCTGGTATGTATTAAGACTTTTATACAACACTTGTCTTGTTATTTTGATGGAAACAACACTAAAGAAGATGCATTACCTATACATGTATTGACTTCTACTAAACTTAATTCTTTGATAGCAAAAATGATTTTGCTTTTTTTTTTTGTATTTTTATCTCTGGTATTTAGCACAGTGATTTGTACATAGTAAAGTACTTAATGTATATATAGTCTTTGAAGGGGGGGGGGGAGAAGAATAATGAAATAAAATGTTTTCCTTACCTAATAAGCACTTTTAAGAGAAAATTGAAATTGAGTATAATTTAAATAGTTTAGAACTGAGACATTTAACAGGTATAGTCCATCAGGTGGCTTTATGTGCACATAAAACTTAGTACATCAATGCAGTGTATTGTTAAGAATTAATTAATTTTTTTAAAAGAATTCATTTTAAATATATTCAATATTTTTCATTAATTTGAGTAAAGTCGCCATAAAACTAAATTCAAAGCACTTTTAAGGGATAAAAATATAGTACTAAGATATTCCTAAACTAAAGGAAAACATAGTAATGAGTGATGAGCATTTTTCTCCACATTAAAGAAAATAGTATACAGTGTTGAATGACTTTTTGTTCATCTGGTTTTACTTAAAGTAAAAGGAAACAACCATGTTTAGTTGGATTTACAATGATATTTAAGTTACTGTTGTATTTGTAGTGTCTTTTCATACAGTTTGATGGTATATTATTTTAGATTGTTTTCCAACTGCTAAATTCTCATTTTTAAATATTTAAAAATGTCACTTTTATGTAATGATATTTTGGCCTTAGTAAAAGTTTTATATGCTACATTTGAAAGACTTAGGAGCCAAGTCTGTGACAAGAAAAGTTTTTTTAGAGGCAAATCCAAACTAAATTTTTAGTATTTCTATTCTTTTCTAATTAAATTTTCTAAATTCTAAATTAAATTAAAATTTCTAATTAACTTAACTCTATTCTAATCTTAAGGATTTAAAATCCAAATATTTAAAAATACATAGAATATAAATTATGATAAAAGAAAGATAGCATTATTACACTGAATAGAAAACTGCTCTTGGTGCCAGAAGACTAGAGTTCAATTCTTACCTCTGAGGCCTTTTGGTCTAATGATCCCAGTCACATCATTCTCAGAACCACAGGCAACTCTGGGATTCTGAACTGTCCAGCTGTTTCTGATCTGCATTAGTAATGAATGTTCCCTTTTTGGAAATTAAGTTTGTTTATGAAATAAGTCTGACCAAAAAGAAAAGGTGATCATTGATGTTATGTAAGAAAATGAACTTAGTTTTATAGTGGACATGCTTTAACCTCTTTTTTTCCCATCCTTATTCTTCAAATAAATAATGATAACTGATTTATTTGAAAATTTCATTGCAGGACTACTCTATGTAACTCACTAACTAACAAGATGACCTGCATCTAAGTTTAATAAAAATACAAAACTTTTAGTTTGTATGCAGAATGCATCCATAGTAATGAGACATTTAATACATCCTGAACTTATTTGTTTTCCTCTTTTTCTTTCTTTTAGGTGTCCAATGTCCCCAGCATCAGTAGATTGCCAACTCCCTCTCCTTGCGACACCCCAGCAAGCATTATGCTGGTGCTATCATACCCATCCCAGAATACTGCAGCAGAATGGAGCTGCCCTTTAGTTGTAAGGTAAGTCTCCCTCCCCACTCCTTTCACACACCTACAAGCATTATTTTATTTCTACAATATTGTGTGGTTTTGTAAGATTTTTTTTTAAGTATTATTTCCCTTGTAAATCCCATTGGGGTTATAAAACTGAACTGTGAAAAAACTTATAAAACTACATAATATTAAAAAAAAAACTTACCTTATCACTATAGACCAACTCCACTTTGTAGTAGTTTTCCATGGTGGTTGTAAAATCTCCAGCATGATGCTGGCTGGGGTGTCACATGGAGGAGGAGCTGGCAATCTGCAGCTGCTATGGACATTGGATGAGAAAGCAATAAAAGGTAAGCTTCAAATTTAGACTGTATTGGATGTCTTTGGTTACATGGTGCATGCTACCTATCTTAAAATAATTTTGTTTGTTTTTTTTAAACTTTGTGACAGGTCACATAAAATATAAACATCATGTTCCTCTTTAAGTGGTCTTTAGTGACTATGTGTTTATTCTCAAGTCTAAACAATGCAGTATGATTAGTTTCAAAAAGTATTTGCTTACCTTCATCAGTAGCTGGAACTTTTCTCTTTCAAATTTGTGAATTTTGTCCTCATTATCACCTATTCGTTCTGAGAATTACATTAAGCCTTCAATGTATGTGTATAAACTTTTAAAGCATGTTTTTCATTGCTTAAGACATAATATCAGATCATTGTTTTGCAAATTGACTTTTATACAACATACCTACCAAATTTATCCTTGACCCCATATTAACCAGTGCAGATAAAGAATTCTGAGACATTTCTGGTTTTATTATATACATTTTCTCTCTTCTGTTTAAAGTTTGAAGAAAGGGAATTTGTTTGTATTGGTAGGAATATTTATTTCATTTTTAAACTTTGTGTTTTATCTTTGTATTCAGCATTTAGCAGAGTGTCTTATAGTAGATGCTTATTGAATTTAATTAAATAACCATTACTAATTGTACTATAGATCAGTATCATTAGGAAAATTTTCAGATAGAACTTTTTTTTATCATCATATTGCAGAAAAGCCTGGCTAAAATCATGCCTTTGAAAACCCAGAGAGATTCATTCCTGAATAATTCTCAAGAGAGACCACATGCTCTGGAAAAGGAGATCACTGGGGGTTCTAGAAATCAGGAAACCTCTAGCAAAGCATCAGCTCCTATTAGAGCAAATCGTATCTTTTTCTTATCTTGAAGGGGAAATAAAATCTCTTTCAACTCTTTAAAAAAAAAAAAAGTTATTCTCATTTAGAAGCAGAATCATTCATTTAAAATAATTTATGTCATTCAGGACATTGACTTTCCAGTCCTAGGGCACTTATATTTGAGAATTGAATGGATTTATTTCCTCATGATATTGAATTTTAAAAACTTCATTTTTTTTCTGTCCAAATTAGCAAAAAACATAAATTGGGAAGGGGAGGGGGGGTCTCTTTTAAAAATAAATGTGAGAAAAATTCACCATCCTCTTGAAACACTTGATCTGTTCAGAGTTTAGCAGACTTATGTGGAGTCATAGAAGTTATGCAGTTTCAGACTTAGCTTAAACAAGACTATTACCATTTGGGAGAATATAGTTTCTTAATCTTTTTCTTTTTCTTGGGTTCATTCTCTTAGAATCGGAGAAACATTAAAATCAAAGTAGGAAGATTTAAAACAAATTGGAGGACTTCTTTTTTTATCTATTTATTTTGTCCATTGCTCTGACCACTGAAAATAACTCTTCATTTTTGTCTTTATATTCCCCTGCTGTTTAGCCCAGTGTTCATTGCATGCTGAATACTTTAGTAAAAGCTTATTAATTGATGTGAGGGAAAGCAATATAAGTTTTCTCTGCTATTATACATTACCAAATGATCAAAACATCTTATTTAAAAGTAATTTTTAGTCCTCACAAAAAGAGAATATGTGAAGTTTTTCTAAAAAGTTTTCTTAAAGAAGTTTTCTTAAAAGATTTGTGTATACACACACACACACACACACACAAGGAAAGAGAAAGAGAAAGCAAGCACATGAGCACGCTCTAGCAAGCCAGTTTAGATAAGACATTGACCATAGTAAGATTAGAAGTGCGCTGTTACTGTAACTATTGTATAACAACTACTTGGGTTTAGAATCTGAAAGAATTGGATTCAAATTCTGTATCTCACGATGGCCAACTCACTTAGGTTCTCTATGCCCCAGTGAACTAACTCTTCCAAGATACTCTTTTACTCATGGTTGCCAAGCCGTTTAGTGATTCCACATTGGAATTTTCTATGTCAGTGAAATCACAAACCTGGATCTGCCCCAGCCCCAAATTTTAAAAAACTTATTGATAAGATTTAAGATTTGACAATTTCTCTTAATGTGGCTAACAACTACATATTTCTACATGTTGAAGTTAGAGATTTTTTCTTAATTCAACTAATTAGTTGAATAAAAGACATAAACATTTCCTTGCTAAAATTTTTATCCTTTTCCTACTTAGAATTAAAAGTTATCATAACATAATATAGACTTTCTCTCAGTATGACAATGACCTGGTTTATAAATGTTCCATAAGTAAGAACCATTCATTTCACATTTCCTCTCCTGGTTCTGTTGCTGTTCTTCCTTGTCTAGCTGTATTGTTCCTCACCTCTTTTTAGAATGATATAGATAATTCTAGACCAGTGACATTTGGTGTACATCATGGAAGATTGTCTGATAATATATCCTATAACAACTTTTTCAATTGCTTTTCTTCTTCCCCAAAAGATTGAAAACACACACACACACACACACACACACACACACACACACACACACACACCTTCCCCTCCCTTCTTTCTTGTTAAATTCTTAACCAATTATCTCTGGAAGATACCCCTCCTTTCCCTTCCTGCTTTTTTCCTCTAGTCTCTTCACAAGTTTTAATAATTCATACTATTAATAATAGACATAAAGTTAGAAATAAGTTGTGCTATTGTAAAAAGCCTTGTTTAACAATTTTCTCCTATTTAAGTGGGAATAATGATATCCCTTTTTCCTACTGCTCTACAGCCAAGTGATGAGTGTTATTTTTCACCTTGTTAAACAAAGTAATGTTAAAGCAAACAAAGTAAATGATAATGTGCAGATATGAGATATAATAATTAAGGAAAAGGAAAAGTTTAAATTTTGTTAGATAAATTAAAGAGGCTCTCATCATCCTTGAAAGAGTTCAGAAATCCTCCTTGTAAGCTCCTAAAAAATTCTTCTATCTCCTCTCATCCACCTTAATTAAATCTGCATTTTCTAAAACACCAACATTTGAGATAAATTTTTTAAAAAGTATTGTTATTCACTTTGGAATTTCTCATTTCTCTTGTTAGTCCCTACTATTTGTATAGTTTATTTCAAATCATTGTGTGAGCTTAACTGCCATTTAAATATAGTTTTATTGGGAAAATGCATATATTTAGACAAACATAAATGGACTTAAAAGTATATCCTCTTTCTAAGTGAAGAACTGTTTTCACTTTTAAAAAACATTTAACAAAGGTTCTTAATCTGAGTTGGTTCGTAGAACATGTAAACCATTACCTAGAATGATAGGGTACAGAAGTATCAATAAATATTTCCTCTTGTTACTTCTTAAGCCTTTCTATTGTTACTAAATTGTGAACACATACACATATTACCTTTTCCATCTTGAAATTTCTAATTTCTAATCATTAATCCTTAGAAATGGACTAAAGGTGATTGAATTTTAGAGGAGTTGGGAAACTAATTTATTTTTGGTTGGAATTCGTTGATTTTAAAGTCTTTCATGTGATTTTTCTTAGTTACATTAGGATATTCAGTATCTCAGGATTATATATGACAATAAATTTATGACAGATACTTAAGGTTTCACATGTGTTAAAACAAATGTAATTTTAAAATGTTGCCTATTATTTTAACTTATATATTATAGACTCTCTAAAGAGAGTTGTTAATGTTGTGTATGTGTGCAAACTGATGATTTTAATTGTTGCTATGGGATGAAGCTTAAGACTTATGCATGATAAATGTAAGCCATGTTAACATTGTATTTTTTTGTTTTTGTTTTAAAAGAAAATTGAGTATATTGTTGAGCAGTGCTTAATGCTGAAACTTGGGTACACACTAATGTTAATTTGTGTGCTAACCCAGAGATTAATGAATCATTCTATTACTTAAATACTCTTATGATTTTAAATCAGTTCTCCAATGTTCCTGGAAGATTCATCTAAATTACATCAAATTTTAATTTCTGTAGCATGATTTTTTTAATCATTAACAATAAAATAAAGTATAAAAGATCTTGATGTTGAATAACTTTTAAAAATATGGCACCTATGTAATTTTAAACCCATTGTAATGAAATTACAACTTATATGCCCCAAACTATCTTTTTGGAATAAGGATAAAACCACAGAAATTTAAAACCAATTTCCCAGTTTTTAGTTTGTGGGAGAAACTGCAAGAACTGGACAGAAAAAATAAAGTTATTTAATCCACCTTTTTTGGTATATTAAGCTTTCATAAATTTTCATTTTTGCGTGTAACTTTCTATTAAAATTCATAGCAAGTTGATTTGGTAGGATTGTTTGATTTTCATAATTGGGATTTCCTTTTTTTTTAAGGTATTTGTACCTTTTGGCTTGTATCTCTACATAGCAAAGTTTCCACAGATAAACATGGTAATAGCTTTTTACCACAACTAATGGGAATGTTTTGTAACAAATTTGTCAGACAGTAAATATTTTTTCACCCCCTACAATCTTTTTAAAAAGTGTTTTAAATTTTATTTTATTTGTTGGGAACTAACATTAATTTTCCCTGCATAAAATTTGAAGGACTTACCATAAAAAATTATATTTATAGGGAAAATGGTATCATCGGAGGCAAGCTGTAAAAGAATTACATGGTACATTGATACGACTCCTAAATGAATTGCTGCCATGGGAACCAAAGCTAATGAAGGCTTTTCAAAGAAACAGGTAAGATGTAAAATTCATCTTAAAACTAAGTGTTTTGTTATCTTTTTTTTGTTGTTCTTATTTGAGGTTACATAGTTGTTGCTTTTTTTTCTTTAGTTCCCAGGAGAACTTGACAAAAATTACATAGACAGGTATCTCTTCTAAATCTTAGAGATCTCTTTGGGAAGAAATTTGATTTCATTTTTTAAAAATCATCCTTTGATAACTTATTCTAGTAATTGATATTTTTTTCCTATCTTATCACAACCCTACTGCTATGATTTCAAACACTTTTTTCATGATTACTACGACTTTTGAATTACTACTCATTCACTGTAATTTTCCTTTTATATATAAATATATTCTTGACATTCAACATATTCGTATCATGATATTTATGGAGTTTAGACTATATACAAAGTAAGGTGAGGCATCCCAGTAGTGCTATGCTCCCTGAGGAGAAGCTGTCCTTTCTTGCCCAGACCAACTCTGCCCCTTATGCCCTCAGTTCCATCCCCTCTTGTCTCTTTTTGGGGTTTGCTCTCTTAATCCTCCCTTCTTCAATTGCAGTCTCTTCCCATCTACTGGCTCTTTTCCTCCCACTACCTACAAATGTGATTAAGTCTTCCATATCCTTAGAAAATCTTCCCTTAATTCTTGTCATTGTTTTAAATGATTGTCCCATATCTCCTCTCCATTTCTCAGCCCTCCCCTACTGAAATTCCAGTTATTTTGGCTATTGTAACACTATCTTATAGTTCTTGTGGTTTTTTTAGGGAAAAGGGAGAAATAGTATTTTTTTGTGCATTTACATGTAAAGATAGTTTTCAACATTCTTTTTATTATAAAATTTTTAGTTCCAAAATTTTTCTCCCTCCCATTCCTCCCTCCACAAGGGGACAAGTAATCTGATAATAGGTTATGCATGTACAGATAAACATATCTCCATGCTAGTCATACTGTGAAAGAAAAAAACAGAGAAAAAGAGAAAAGCTACACATACAAAATGAAAGTAGCACACTACTTTCTGCATTCAAACTTTATAATTCTTTCTCTGGATGTGGGTAGCATTTTCCATCATAAGTCTTTTGGAATAACCTTGCATCATTGTATTTCTTAGAAGAGCTAAGTCATAGTTGAGCATTGCACAATATTACCTTACAGTTCTCCTACTTGTGTGACTATTTTTAATCAGTCTTCTTTACGGTATTTTTATGCATCTTTCATCCCATATGTTAGATGTCCCCCAAAGTTCTACTCTTGGGTCTCTTTTTTCCCCTATCCTTTTCTCTTTTTGCAATTTCAGTTGTTCCCATTATTTCAGTTATCACCTCTATACAGATGTCTCCTAAATTGACATTTTCTATCCTCTCTTCTGAACTCCATCTGTACATGACTAATTGCCTGTTTAACATTTCTACCTGTTGGTCCATTAGCATCTCAAATTCAGGCTGTCCAAATCAGATCTTATTACTTTCCTCTTTCACTAAATTTCCCTGTTTCTTTTGCGAGCAACATTATTCACCTAATCAGTTCATGATTACAGCTTTTACCACCCAACTATATTATCAAAAAGTTGTTAAGTATTGTTGATTTGATTTTATCTCTTACATTTGTCTTTTCCACTTGAAGTGATTACCTCAATTCATGTCATCATTAGTCACTTTATTTCAATAGCTTTTTCTTTGTTTCTGCTGTCTTTAGTCTACCTGCATACAAAGTGCATCAATAACCTTCTAAAGAAATAGTTTTGAGCCTTTGACTGCCCTCTTCAAAAAACTTCAATAACAACTTCTTACCTCCAAGATAAAATACAGACTCCTCCATTTATTTCATTTTTATGTCATATAATCCTTTACTTAATTCAGGCCTTAGCTTAGTTGCTGTTTCATATGTGAAGCTTTGCTTATCTTCTCCTTTCTTAATGCCTTTTTCTACTTAAATTGTATTTATTTTTCTGGGTCCATATTGGAAACCTCTCAAATTTCTTGAGAGTAGAAATTGTTTATGCATCACTTAACACCTAGCACAATCACTTGCCTATAGTAGACGCTTAAAGATGTTTGTTGAACTTTATTTTAATTTTTTTAAAAAGGCAGTATCTGCCTTTATGAAGGGAGTGATATACATATAGAAAATTGCGTTTAAAGAGGTACCAAGTGCTGTGGGAATTCGGAAGAGGGACAAATTAGATGCATGTACAAAATTCAATATATATATATAATGTATACTCAGCTGAGCTATGATTTCTTCAGGGTGAGGAACTCCCAATTATGAAATTTCTTTCCCTCTGACAGATTATAACTCTTCTGTGACTTAGTAAGTTTTAGGGAATTGCCTGAGGCACATCAATATTAAGTGATGTCCCTAGGATCATGGAGCTAAGAATTAAACCTAGGTCTTCCTTATTCCAAGCCCAATCTTCTATCTGCTACACAAGGCATTTTCTATATACTTAAAGAGGAACTTATAAAATATAAAGTAGAAGATATTTACTTATATTCAACAAATTAGGTGCTTCCTGTATATAGTTCATGTATGTAACGACCATGCTAGCACCCAGGACACCCCAGAATCAGCCGGAGTCAGGATAAGCAAAAAGTCTCTAATCTTTATTCTCAGTTCTTAGACTCAGGATTGAACAAAATAGAAGCAGAATCTCCCCAATGCCTTCCTCCTCGTCTACCACCAAGAGTGTGTGCCTCGCTGGTCTTACTCCACCCCCTAGTCCCTCCTATAATCCTCTATACACCAATCACTGAGCCAGCACAGATAGTGGAAAGGACCATTTTCCAAGTATATGCCCATAGAGTATTATTTGGAGTCCAATCAGAAGTTAGCCTCAAACGCTCAGCAGTTCCAGCCTCAGTGCATCAACCCAATAGTTTCAGCCCTCTACACATGTAGTAAACTATAGCTCCTCTCAAACAAGGCTCATTCCCCTCCCTTCTTTCCCTCTGCTGTAACAAGTCTTTTATGCCTTTTCATGTAACATAATTTACCCTATAAGTACCATTTTCCCATGTAGGAATATAAATATTTTAACCTTTAAGACCTCTTCCCCCCCCCCCATTTGCTTTTTTATGTTTCTGTTGAGTCTTGTGTTTGAAGATCAAATTTTCTTGTTTATTTCCGGTCTTGTCATCATAAATGACTGGTAATCCCCTATTTCATTAAATGTCCATCTTTTTTTGCCCTGAAAGATAATGCTTAATTTTGCTGGATAACTGATTCTTGGTTGTAGTTCAAGCTCCCTTGCCTTCTGGAATGTCATATTCCAGACTTTCTGACTCTTTAATGTAAAAGCTGCTAGGTCCTGGGTAATCCTGATTGTGGCTCCTTGATATTTGAATTGCTTCTTTCTGGCTACTTGTAGTACTTTCTCCTTGATTGGATAATTCTGGGATTTAGCCACAACATTCCTTGGAATTTTCATTTTGGAGTCTTTTTTAGGTGGTGTCTAGTGGATTTTTTCAATGACTATTTTTACCCTCTAATTCTAGGATATCAGGGCAGTTTTCCTTGATGATTTTTGAAAAATGTTGTTCAGATTCCTTTTTCATCATGGATTTCAAGTAGTTCAATAATTCTTAGATTGTCTCTCCTCGATGTAGTTTCCAGGTTGATTGCTTTTCCAATGAGATATTTTTTTTTTTTTAATTTTGTTTGACTAATTCTTGATTTTTCATTGAATCATTTACTTCCATTTGTCCAATAACAATTTTTAGTGAATTATTTTCTTCAGTTAGCTTTTTTAAACTTTGTTTTGCATTTGATTAATTACAGTATTATAGAAGTTAAAGTTCAGTGGATTTTTTTTCCTATTTTGCCAATTCTATTTTTTAAGGAGTTGTTTTCTTTTTCCATTTTACACCCCCCCCCCAAATTTTAAGGAGTTTTCTTCAATCAATTTCTGTGCTTCCTTTTCCAAGCTGTTGACTTTTGGCCCCAATTTTCATAATTCTCCTGCATGGCTCGCATTTCTTTTCCCCATTTTTCTTCTATTTCTCTTTTAAGATCCTTTTTTGACCTCTTCTGAGAGAGCCTTTTGAGCTTAAAATCAGTTCATATCCCCTTTGAAGATGGACATATAGACATTTTGCCGTTGCTGTCTTCTTCCAGATTCGTGTTCTGATCTTCCCTGTCACCATAATAGTATCTATGGCTAAAGCTTTTGTTGCTTTTTTTGCTTATTTAAAAAAATTGAGCTCTACCCTAAGATACAAGGAAGATTGTTCCAAGTTTTGTGTTTGTGTTTGTTTTTGTTTTTGTTCTCAGGGGAACCCGGGCCTTGCAATGACTTTCTGCTGCTTTTGGGTTGATTGTACTTTAGACTTTCCCACTGCACTGGGTTGGCCTGGCCTAAAGCTGGGGTTCAGGGGCTCATAGTTTGCCTTCTATAACTGCCTTGGTTGTCTCACAGCTGACTGCTGATCCACTGGCCTTCTGACTTTGGCTAGGAGCCTACTGCTAGATTCCCCAAGTCTCCCTGCTCCATGCCTGTGTAAGGCTGCATTCCCCTCTGCCAATTCACAGGCCTTTTCCTGAAGTCCTTCCAAGATATCTTAAGCTGGGAAATTATTATACTCGAGTATTTGTGGGTTCTGTCACTCAGAAATCTGTTCAGAGGCTTGATCTAACATTGGTTCTAAGGGAAAATGAGGAAAGCTCAAGCAATGTCCTGGCTTCTCTCTGCCATCTTGGCTCCACAGTAAATTATATTTCCTCTCATGTAGCTATTCAGTCTAGTAGAGGGATAAGAAACAAAAAACATAACTATAATGCGCAATATTGTATAATTATTTTATATAGAAAGTAAAGTACTCTATGAGATTCAAGATGAAAGATTTTATTAGAGAATTAGAAAAAGCTTTATAGATGTCCTTTGATTTGGTTTTTAAAGATGGAAAGAAAGAATATATTCAAAGGTTTAACAGGAATAATTGAATGAGTAGAGATATTGTGTCACAAGAAGTACTCTTCCAAGAGGAAGAGTAGTTCAGTTGGCTAGAGCACAAAATATTGAAAGACAATAGAATAAGAATGTACTGGAAAAGTAGAGGGAATTTTCAATTCTAGAGGCCTTAAATGCCAGGTCACTGAATTGAATTTTAATTAGTAGACCATGTGGAATCATTAAAGTTGGTAGAGCAAAGTTGTGACATTACCCAAACTATCTAATATGGCAATAATATGAAGGACAGATTACAAGAGACATGGAAAAGTTTTGGAATTGTCCAAGCAGGGAATAATGGAAAGCATTTCATGATGGGAGTAGAGATAGAATGAAGGGATAGATGTGAGAAGTGTTGTGGATTTGGACTCCACTGGCTTTGGTAATTGCTTCTTACCTTTCTCTAATAATCTTTAGTTTTCAAAGATAAGCCCATGGTCCTAAAACTGGGAGGTGGAATGGATTGTAGTATCATACACAGAGAAATCGTAACATTGGAAAGAGAAGGTTACGGGGAAAATAGTAATGAATTCAGCTTTGAAGTGCCATCAGATAAAGTGGAAAAGTCTTGTAGATAATTGATAATATGGATCTGAATCTCAAAAGAAGTCATGATTTAGAGGAAATGATCTGAGAATGACATATAGTAATTTTCATTTGAGTTTTGGAAATAATTCAAAGTAAGAATGAATGAGACTTGCCAAGGAGAAGAAAAAGAAAAGGCCAAAGGTTACTAGATAATAGATAGGTAACCCAAGTCAATTGAATGGATTTCCAAAAAAAAATAAGAATTTTGAGGAATAGATTTAGAAGCACTGGTGAGGAAAAGAGAGTATTTCAACTGTAATAAAAATCTGAGGAAATTGTAAAAAGGATAATCTTAAGTGGATAAGGGTGCAAGGGATATGATATATTCAGGGAAGAGCCAAATTTTGGTTAAAACAAGAAAATAGATTAATGCTGGCTTAAAATCGCCATATCTAGGAGATATGGCAATTTGTTAAGAATACAGTGGTATTTTCAAAGGATACCAGTAGATTAGGGTATAAGATGGGTAATCTAGATTGGTGTGGAGTTGGGAAAGAGTAGAGCTGAGAGGATTTTTAAATCTGCAGAATTTAACAAAAAGTGTAATTCCTTGGGATATGTAAGTTTCTTTATAGATCATTACTTGAAAAAAGAGTTAAGTATGAAGTTTGAGATGTAAAAGAAGAGAAACTCAAAAACTGAAGACTGAGTCATTGCCAGTTGAATTTAAAGCAACAATTGAAGATAAGACATCTTTAGAATAAGCTAATAAAAAAATGTTTCAGTTTATACACAGATTTTCAGGAACACATTTCCTGTGTAAAGCAAATCATTCCAGGTGTTATCTCTTAGCTTTCTCTTCTCCAAGCCTCTCTCTCAAAAGTCATAGTGAGATATTAAAGAATTATAGAGCATTAATTACAATTTAAAATGTTGGAATTGGGAAGTTGAAGATAGATTCTACTATCTTACTAAAATTTGTGTGATTTAGATACTAGTACTTGGATTTATTCAACTTTGTTGTTGGTCTAAGAATAAGCCTGTCTATATGATTTTTTTTTTTTGTGAATTTATTGTAATTATAATTGAGGTCAGTACAAGCAGGCAAATGAAAATAAGTGAACAAACACTTTATCATCATTCCACAGGTTAGTATAGCACATATTTGATTTAATGGAGGTATCCTCAAAAAAGAGCAAGAATAAAGTTTTTTTAACACTAACCTGTTTTATAACAGAAATTACAATTAGAACATGAAAAACTCTTATACTTTTTCTTATTTTTTTGTCATTGTATATAACATTTTATGTATTTTAAGATGCATTTGGGGCATAATTTGAGTCTGAATTTTAAAGTTCTATCTATAAGATTAAATGATTTACTCAAAAAGTTTGGGGCAGTAAAGTCTTATTTTACATATTTTGTTTTAGGAGTCGACTAAAGAAAGACTATGATGATTTCAAAAGACAACCAGATCATGATAAATTTACCCGAGAACTATGGACTAATGAAGAAGGTGAAGGAGAGCCTGGAAAAGAATCTCCCAGAGTAGAAATCATCAAATCTCTAGAATCGGCAGACCCTCTGGATATTCTAGAGAAGGAACATCTTGATTCTGGTAAGTATTCAATTTTTAAAAGAAATCATAATTAAAAAGAGGAAATGATTTTACTTTGTTTTGTAAGTTTATGTGAGGTAAAATGAATTTGGGGAATGGAAAGAATTGTTTAGGATAATTTGGTGACATTTTGATAATAATCCAATGGCTTTATCAAACATTGTTCCAATGGGCATTATTTTTTTTTTAACCTGGTACTATTATAGTTTACTCCTTGTAGTTTTAAAAAGTTTGATAATTTTATATCCTTGTGTTATATAGCAAACTTCAGACACATATATTAGCAAGGCACTTAAACTTTGGCTTAGTTTCAACTGTAAGTTGGGAATGATAATAATAGTACCTTCTTTATACTTGTAAAATACTTCACACAGTATCTGGTGCATAGTGAGTACTATATAAATGCTAACTGTTATCATCATCATCATCATCATTATCATCACCAAACTACTCTTAACTAAAAGGTACTTCTTGGGGAGGTAGGCCTGTTCTTTTCTTTTTTTCTTTTTGGTGCAAGAAACATATTTCACCATGTTTTATTTGGGTGAATTTTAAGTGAAAAAAAAATACGATTTTTTTTTTTTTTAAACCACAAACCATCTTTTGAATTTCCCCCCTGCTCCTTCCATTGGTGGTAGGATGAGCAAGCAGAATCAAAACCTATTACAAGAGTAACTTAAATGTTCATTTTACCCCTAAGAACTTTAAAATAGATGAGACTAATCCACTGGAGCCAGTGACATAGTCATTGATCTAAACATTTCCTTATAGAGTGACTCAAAAGCTTCCCACTTTAGACTGAACTACTGCTTGAAATTAAAGGGGGGGAAAGCATTTTCACATTAACATTTATTTGCATATGAAAATCCTTAATTTCATTGTTACTATCTCCAGTATCACAATCCATATTCAGCTTTAATAAGTGGGTATATTTCTTTAAATTTTGTATATTTGTACCTTGATGTTTGGCAAAATAATCCAATTATTCATTTTGGTTGTATTGTAAAGTTATGGAATCATAGCTGTTTAACCATAAATATTTTGTATAGCAACTAGCATGTTGTTGGTACATAAATGAAATATTTGTTTCTATATTTTTCAGATGACATGAAACTGTCAGAAATTGATTTTCCCATGGGCAAAAACAGGCTGTTAAAAAAAGAATTGCCTTCTAAAGATATACAGAAGACACTGCCTAAAGCACTTAAACGACAGTCCAAACAAAATAGTTTTCTGGATGATAGCACAAAAGAACTTTCACCAAGGAAGAAAGCAAAACTAAGCACAAATGAAACTGCAGATGAGAACTTAGAAGGTGGTATGCAGGCTGACTGTTGTTTGAATGAGTCCAAACAGACAGAGCCACCATCTCCTGAGACTTTTGCCCCAGTAGACTCAACCACATCTGTATCTTCTTTCCTGAAAGGGACCAAACCTATTCAGGCTTTGCTTGCAAAGAATATTGGGAACAAAGTGACCTTAACCAATCAGCTGCCAACTTCGATAGGTAAGAATGTACCTGCCTTGGAAAAAACAGTTACATCTTCTACAGAAGTAAGCCCAATAAAGCCAGCATTGACCTGCCAGACCAGTAACAAGGGTCCTTTACAGATGGTGTACAAAATGCCCTGTGGCCAGTGTGTGCCAATAGATCTTCATAATAGCTCTGTGAAGATTCAGATGCAGCCCGTGACAGATCCTAAAACAGGAGAGAAAGTCATGCAGCAAGTTCTTATTCTGCCTAAAAATTTTCTGATTCAGCACAAAGAAGGAAAGACTGTTGTTACAAAAGAAATCCAGTCATTTCAACAAAAGTGTCCAGAACAGCATTGTTCATCTTTCCCACAAACAACAAATGTAAATTCTTCTTTAGCACCAGTTCTTGTAAACCCAAATGGAAATATTTCAGCACAACTGTCTAATACAGTTTTCAACAAGAGTATTACATCTTTACCAAATGTGAATAGTTCTAGGCCACAGACTTTGCCCTCTCTAACATCAGCAAATAATTTAGCCCTACCAGTTAAAACAAGCCAAAGTGAAACTGGAAAAATTAAGAATATAGTTTCCACAGCCACATTCCCCAGACCTGTTGCTTCACCCACCATTTCTTCAACAGTTCAGCCTCTAATATCAGCAACAACACTAAGTGGAACTGCAAATCCTAATGGTTCCCTTCACAATTTAGCATCACAGCCAAATACTGATTCTTCTGATGCAAAGCAAGAACTTAAAACTGTTTGTATAAGAGATTCACAGTCAATCCTTGTCAGAACACGTGGTGGAAACACTGGAGTTGTAAAAGTGCAGACCAATCCAGATCAAAATTCACCTAATAATCTGTCTCCAAATTCAGTTTTCACATTTACCCCTCAGCTTCAGGCATTTCTAGTGCCCAAATCCACAACTTTGTCATCCTCCACTTTTTCACCAGTAGCAGGAGCAACAGCTACATCTTGCCTCCCTCCTTTTGCCCAGTCTTCTGTTTCTGGGTTCGGTCCCCCACCATCTTCTGTTTCCATTCCAGCCCCTGCTTCAGGTTTTAATCAGACAACAGGGAAGAACCTCAAACTTACTTTAGGCCAACCTTCCTGCACTAGTAATTTGGGACAAATGGTAGATAATAAAACTGTACCAGTATCCTCTTCTTCCTCTTTCCTGCCTTCTGTTTCTTCTGGTCCCTTACATCAGTCAACAACAAGCAATTCAGTTAATGTAATTAGCATTTCAGCAGGAAATTTTGGACAAACCAACACAAGTATAATCCATACTCCAACTTCACAACAGGTAGATTATAAAACAAAGAATTACCCTGTTACTCCACCTGAGTCAACGATGACGACAAATGGAGATGTGATCAGTGGTACTCCAGTTCAAAAACTCATGCTAGTCACAGCTCCATCTATTCTTTCCCCATGTGGTAGTGCTGCAGTTAACATGGTGCCTACTCCAACATCCACAGGTGTTTCCACTCAGAAATTAGTTTTCATTAATGCTCCCATGTCCAGTGGCACTTCAACTCCAGCTATAATTGCAGAATCATTAAAACAGGCTCGACCTCCCTCCCTGAGCAAAACCTATGTTAAAACCACAGAACAACCTCAAATAGTGCTAATTCCATCTTCAGTGGGAGCCCCAATAAAAATAAATTCATCACCTACTGTGTCTCAAATAAAAGATGTAAAAATTGGACTGAACATAGGCCAAGCCATTGTAAATACTACAGGCAGTGCTCCAAATGTTCCATCAATTAACATACTGCAGAATGTAACTCCAAAAGGAGCAGAAGAAAAAGGCAGCAAAAACTTTATTTTGCCTTTGTCCACAAGTGGTAGCTCAGTTCCAGTAAGCTCAAGTTTTATGAATCAAAATGTTGCACCCATTAATGAACCAGTGATTTCTACAGCAAGAGCAGTTAACAAGTTTTCAGTAACAGCAAATGCGTCTTTGACTTCTCTTTCAACAACATCAAGTTGTGCTTCAGTTGGGACACGACCTACAGTTTTAGTTAGTGGAAATGAAACTTCTTCAAGAATCATGCCAGTTTTAACAAACAGATTGTGTACATCAAATATTGGAAACACTGTGGCTATTTCAACTGTGAAAACAGGGCATCTTGCATCATCTGTGCTGATTTCAACTACTCAACCAACAATGTCTCCTCAGTGTTTAACATCAGCTTTACAGATCCCAGTTACTGTTGCCTTGCCGCCTCCTGTCACTGCATCTCCTAAAATAATCAACACACTTCCCCATCTGGCAGCAGTTCCAGGTGCCACACATCCTGTCCCCCTTCCTAAAAGACAATCGCAGAATTTTGTCCAGTTTCAATCACCAGGGATTTCAGCTACAGTGCCATCAAATGCAAACACAAATAAACCTCAATCTGTATTACCATCTGCTTCACTGAATGCAGGTAAAATAATTAGTTTTTCCAACTTTGCTTCTCTGCCAAACCAGCAAATGCCTCCAACTTTGGTAAAATCAGCTCATACTTATAGTTGTGCACCAGGTACCTCTGCCATTCAAACTGCTACTGCACCTTCAAATGTAACTAGTCTGGTAGGGGGTCAGTTAAATGAACCTTGCATTCAGCAAAAAATAGTTATCAACACCAGTACCCCTTTGGCACCTGGGACTCAGATCATGATTAATGGCACCCGATTTATCGTTCCTCCACAAGGTCTTGGAGCTGGCAGTCATGTTCTTCTCATTTCTACGAATCCAAAATATGGACCTCCTTTACCTCTTAATAGTGGTCAAGGTATTCAGCCTGCAACTCCTGATAGTCTTGTGCAGAAGATTACAGTGGCACCCAGTAGTTCTTTGAGTTGGCAACCTGCAAAACATCCCCTAAAAAGCTCTACAAAAATTGTAAACTCTCTGGGGAATGCAAGCACTGTACCTGTTGTACATGCAACACCCCAAGTAGTAAACACAACTGCTAAAGTGTCTGCTCCAACCCCCATGCCAGCAGTGTCATTGACTTCAGTAATAAAACCTCCTCCATCTACTCTCCTTGCTAAAACTTCTTTGGTTTCTGCAGTACATGCGGGTAACCCTCAGCTGCCAAGTAGTGCATCAGTATTCCATTTGGACACATCAGTGAAAAAACTGTTGGTTAGCCCAGAAGGAGCTATCTTGAATGCCATAAATACTCCAGCATCTAAGGTTTCTTCGCTCTCTTCGTCTCTTTCTCATATTGTAGTATCTGCTAGCCGAAATTCTGCCACTGTCTTCCCTACTTTTCCATCATCTGGCTTAGAAAAGCCTGACACAGCTGCATCTTGAATTTAGACTAAATGAGCCAGTTTTAAATATTGGGGCATTGTTTTGACTCCCAAATAAATTTTAACTGTTTATTATACTGTTGAAAACATACTATATACATAGTTGTTTTTTTTCCTATATCTTTTCATTAGATTACCACAGGGTTTTGTTTGCTTGGGGCGGGAAAAAATGTTAAATTTCACTCAAATGTATGGGTATGTTTTCAAGGGTTGTTTGTTTGATAAAGGTCGGAATGACCTGTCTGTTAACATACATTACACAAGTCAAGTTTGACTAGTTTAGAATAATCTAGCCTTTTGCACATTTGCATTGACCTGTTTCCTCTTGAATTTGAACTGTTGCAGCGTGTCTACAATACGGTAATCTGTGTCTTTCATTTGTGAAATCTTATTTTTGTTTCTGTAAAAAATATATATATATATTTATGCATTATAAAAATGCAGTCCATGTTGTAAAATTGTACATATTCCCAAATCCCTAATAACAATCTGTACTAAACTATATGTACAAAGAACTATGCTGTCTTATTTATGTTTTGTTTACATAATGTATAGTTTTTTAAGTATTTTAGTAATTTTGGACCAGTGTACTGTTAGCAACAATGCAGAAGAATCTGCATGTAATAAAAAGAAGTTGCTGTATTTCTTTGTTTGAATAATATTTCTAAAGTGTGTGCTTGGAGCATTTTAGAAGAAAAACACATTTCTAGTGTGACAGACTATATAAATTAAGAAAATTCCTTAAGAAAAGCAAAAGTAATTAGGAAATTTGACTCATGTTTCTCTATGATTTGCCTGTGATTGGAATCTGATACTATTTAACATTTTCCAGGTTTGGGGTTTTAGTTGCTTTTAAATTCAATCTTGGATTTAAAATCATGACATACTGCCCCCACCCCAAAAAAAGTTCATTTTTAAAAGCAAGCTACTTTTCAGCCAATTTCTGCACATTCCAAAATGTGTTTTAGACTTAAGATAGTTGGTCTTCTGGAAGACTCAAAAGTACATCAAAACTTCTTTGGGTACAAAATGAAAGGGTAAGTGTGGACACCACGTGATTCTAAGATTTTCACTGTTGCTTTTGAGATTACAGAGAAAAATCATTAAATTCATTTTCAAACCAAGTTATTATATATCTGCTGATGTTTGTTTTACTTTATTGTGATATTAGCAAAAAAAAAAAAAAAAAAAGAAAATACACTGCAAATGAATGCTTTCCCAACTATGGATGAAAAAGTTTAAAGGCCATTTTCTAAAATTATTTAAAATATAATTTTCAGTCTTGAGATTAGAAAATATACCTTCAACATCTTGTGTATTCACAGATTAGAATTTGAAAGATCCTTGGTGACTATCAGTGCAACTCATATCCCACAAAGAGACCTCATAAAACATTCAACAAATGGCTATCTAGGAATTACTTGAAGACCACCGGAAAGAAAAGACCCATTCCTCTTTTGGATAATTCTAATAGGATTTTTTTAATAATCAAATTTAGATTTGTCTTTTTGCAATTACCATCCATTGTTCTGGTTCTGCCTACTAGTAAGACCAAAATAACAAGTATATTCTTTTTTTCATATGGTAGCCCTTCAAATACTTATAATCATAGGACTGTAGGATTAGAAAAAGTTATCTAAAAAGTTATCTGGTTTATTTTACAGATTATAATGAGATCCAGGGAGGCCAAGTAACAACCCACAAGCACTTCATTGCAGCTGTTCCATATAAACTGCCTCACATTGCTTCCAGACTGTATATCTGTCCTAAACTGTAGCATCCAGTACTGAATCAGTACTTAGGAGATGGCCTGACCAGCACAGAAAATGGCAAAACTGTCAATTTCCTTATTCCTGAAAGCTTTGGCTCTTAAATTTAGTCCAACATCTTTTTTTCTTTTTTTTTTCTTTCTTTTTTTCTTTTTTTTGCTAACACATTACACTGCTGAATCATATTAAACTTTTAATTCAACAATCTCCTGGACAATTTTTTCTGACAAATTGCTCTTCAACCCTATCTTCTCCATCATAGTTTGTGAAGTTGATTTTTTTGAACTCAAATTTAAGAATTTGCATTTTTTTTCCTATTTTATCTTATTAGATTCATCCAGTATTAATAGCGCTTCAGAGCGTTTTTGGATCCTAACATTATGGTAGTTGTTTTTGTCACCTATAGATTTCATAAGAATATGCTATACTTTTATCCAAGTTGATTAAAAATATTAAAACATGGTGCTAAGCTCATATAGCTCATATGCTAGCACTGTATTTAGGACTTATTAAATTGTTCTCATACTGTTTAACTCTTTTCATTCTGTCTGTTCAATACAACTGTTCTAAATATTGTGCTATCACCTAGTGCACATTTTTCTCTTTTCCACAAGAATAGCATAAGATACTTGATCAAATGCCTTGCTAAAATTAATCAAAGTGTATCTACAATGTCACCTGAAATGCCAGTTTAGTAATCTGGTCAAAAAACAAAGAATGGTTAATTTGGTATAAAGGGTTCTTGATAAACCCATGGTGCTCTTTGGAACTCCTGCTTTTTCTAGTTCCTCATTAAGCATCTCTTACTATTTTTTTCTAGAATTTCCCTTAGAATCTTAGACAAGCTCAATGATCTATAATTCATCCATTTTATTCTTTTTTTGTTGAAAACTTGGGACATTTGCCCTTCATCCTGTGGAACCCTTCTGGTCTTCCATGACTTTTCAGTTGACAATGGCACAACAATTCCCCCTGTTCTTTCTGTAGAAGTACTTAGTGCAAATCAGGTGACTTAAATTCACTAAGAACATATGCTTGTCTTATTATTATTAAATAGGTAGGAACCCTGTTATTTCTGTTCTGTCTGAATTCCCTTTAGCAGAGAAAACTATAGAATCAAACAGCTGTGTGTTCTCTATTAAGTGTCTCATTGGACCCCAAACAGTCATGTAGCATCTTTGACCCTCCTCTTTCACCTTATAGGATGTTTTTTTTTTTTTTTATTTAGAAACTTTGTTGTTTTTAAGTTTCCTTGCCAACTTCAGCTTATTCTAAACTTTAATAAACTCCTGAGGCTATTCTTCTAGGATCTTACTATAATTTTGTAATCGCCCTCTCTTACCTTTGTGTCTCTTTTGCATGATTTTTAAAAACAATCTAAGTTGGCTGGCGAGTTCAGTGTTTACAACAGTTCTTTAGATAGTTCCCTGTTTTCTTTCTCATCAGAATTACTTCTTTTTATTTCTTGAGAATGTTATTGTTTTAGAGTTTTCTATCCTCCTGGACTGATTTGCTTGTGGAATATTAATCCATAAGATCATTCCTGTATTTCATCACAATCCATTAAAATATGCTCTCCTAAAAATTAGAGTTCCTTTCAGACTACCACAAGATTTCTTTAATTGCAAACTCTGGAAAGGTATTTATCTTTTTCTTTTTTTTCCATCCAAGCAACCAATTCTCTTTGTTAGGAAATATCAGGAGCAAAATAGAATTATTCTACCTTTTGAGGTGTGAAAAAATGATGGCACAAGAAAATATAAATTTTGCTGCTTTTGAGAGAATTTTAGCAAATGTCTAAATAATAAAAATTGATTATGCATCTCTTCCCCATCTCTCTACTATATTCTACCTCTACATGACATGTTTCCCAAAACTTATGTTTTCTCTCTCTTTTCAAGAGTTTTATGATATGCTCTTAATGGTAAAAGTAATTTTTATTTCTCCTGGATTTCATTCCATTAGTATATCTTATTAATATGTAGTATGAACTCTTCACTCTTTCCCTCTCTTAACCTGTCTTGTTTTTTGTTTTTAAACAAGGCATACTTATGCAGGACCATATTCTAATTCTGGAATTCATCTCACCAAGTCTCACTAATTAATTATCTGTGAGGTTACATTTTCCTAGATGCATTAGGACCACTAGTTTCCCCCTGTCCATAGTATCTTTTTTTTTTTTTTTAAGTATATGTTAGAACAGGATGAGGGGGTTTTAATCCTAATTTTCATCAATATGAGGAACTTTTTGAATGGAAATTCCTCCTACCAATGCAATTCAGCAAGTCCTGTGTAAGTTACAGTCCTAGAAAGTGACTAGATGCTGAGAAATCAAATGAGCTATCATACAATTTAGGTCAAGAGATAAGACTACAATTTGGGTCTTCCTGAATCCAAGACTAAATTTTCTATCCACCATACCACATTACATTCTATCTTACATGTCTCCATAAATATTTTGTATATAAATTAATATTTGAAAAAAACTGAAATTTTAAGTAATGCAAAATGTCTTGAAACAGTCATTACATGTAGCTTATCAATTTTGTAACTAGTATTAAATCTTAGGCTATCTTTCCTTTAATTTCTAAGCATGTTCCCAGGGCTATTTTTCATTTCTCAGAATATATGTGGTAGAAAAAAAGTACAAACTAGTTTTAGTTATTAGCCCAAACTGAAGATAATTGAGAAAAATATGTTGTAAATTTCTTCTAAAAGACAAGAAGTTTTTAAATTGCCTACTGTTGGGGACTTTTCACAAAATTCTTTTCTTCCTCCTTTGGTCCTTTAACTCAAAACATAGAAATTCAAGAACCACTTGAAGAGTAGTTTTGAAATTGAATGTTCAGTCTCTCCAGATTCTTATGACTTCTCAAAGATATTTAAAAAATGACATTACAATATTATGGACTTCAGAGTGAGTGCTTATTGGTGTTATTCTTAACAGACACAGTAGATGGCTTATGCTTCATAAAATTGAAGATTCTTTTTTTTAATATTTTAATTTTTCCTCAATTACATGTAAAACAATTTTTTACATTTGTTTTTAAAACTTTGAGTTTCAGATTCTCTCCTTTCTCACTCCTACCCCCTCCATTAAGAACTCATATGTAAAGTTTTGCAAAACATTTTCATAAAAGTTATGTTGTGAAAGAAAACATAGCTGTCTCTCCTCCCCCCCAAAAAAAAAGTCCTCAAGAAAAATTAAGTAAAAAAAAAAAAAGTGTGCTTCAATTTGTATTCAAACACAATTCTTTATGTATTGATAGCATTTTTTTTTGTCATAAGTCCTTCAGAGTTGTAGTAGATCATTGTAATGCTAAGAATGGCAAAAGTCATACACAACTGATTATCCCACAATATTGCTATTGCTTTGTGCACAATACATTTACTTTGTTTATGGAGGACTTCCCAGTTTTTTTCTGAGAGCATCCTACTTATCATTTCCCATAGAACAATAATATTCCATCATAATCACATACCCATAATGTATTCAGCCATTCCCCAAATGGGCATCCCTTCAATTTTCATTTTTTTGCATTGAGAAAAGAGCTGTTACATATAGGTTCTTTTCCTGTTTTGTTTGTTTTGGTTTTTTCATCTCGTGGGATTCAGGCCTAGTAGTAGTATTGTTATGTCAAAAGATAATGCATGATTTTATGGCACTTTAGGCATAGTTCATATCATTTGTCAATTGGGGAATGGCCACTTTTTTTTTAAAAGTGACTCAGTTCTTTATATATTTGAGGAATGAGACCCTCAGAGAAACTTGCTTCAAAATTCTTTTCACAATTATTTCTAACTCTTCTCCTCCCCTCATTTATTCTATTCTCTTTCTTCTTTCACCCCAGTCCTCCTCAAAAGTGTTTTACTATTGACCACTCCACTCAATATGCCCTCTCTTCTATCACCCTGCCCTCTTGTATCCCCTTCTCCTTTTAATTTCCTACGGGGTAAAACAGGTTTCTATAACCAAAATGTTATTTCTTCTTTGAGCTAATTCTGATGAGGATAAGGTTCATCTCCCTTCATTTCCCATCTTCCCCTCCACTGAAAAGGCTTTTTCTTGCCTCTTTTATGACAGATATTTTATGCCATTCCACATCTTCCTTTCTCATTTTTCCAATGCATTTCCCTATCACCCCTTATTTTTTTTAAGATACTATTCCTTCATATTCAACTAACACTTTTGCCTTCTCTCTATATTACTCCTTCTAATTGACATAATGAGAAAGTTTTTTGAGTTACAAGTATCACCCTCCTATGTAGGAATGTAAACAGATAAACCTTAATAAGTCCCTTATGATTATACTTTCTTGATTACCTCCTTATGCTTCTCCCAAGCCCTGTATATGAAAATCAGATTTTCAGTCTTTTAATCATGAATCTTAAAAATCTTCTATTTTGCCCCTTCTCTCCTAAAGGCTCAGTTTTGCTGGATACGTGATCTTTGGCTGTAATCACAACATGACTTATGGAAACTTTACATTGCTCTCTGGAGTATCGTATTCCAAGTCCTCTCACCTTTCATATAGAAACTGATAAATCTTGTGTTATCCTGACTGTGGATCCACTATACTTGAATTGTTTCTTTCTAGATGCTTGCAATATTTTCTCCTTGATCTGGGAGTTTTCATTTTGGGATCTCTTTTATGAGGTTATTGGTGGATTCTTTCAATTTCTGTTTTACCTTCTGGTTCTAGAATATTAGAACAGTTTTCCTTGATAATTTCTTGAAAGATGATATAAGTTCTTTCTCGGATCATGATTTTCAGATAGACCAATAATTTTAAAATTATTTCTCTTGAATATTTTCCAGGTCAGTTGTTTTCCCAATGAGATATTTCACATTGTTTTCTATTTTTTCATTCTTTTTGGTTTTGTTTTATTGTTTCTTGATTTGTCATTAAGTCATTAGCTTCCATTTGCTCAATTCTGATTTTCAAGGAATTATTTTCCTCAGTGAGCTTTTGTACCTCCTTTCCCATTTCGCCAATTTTGCTTTTAAGGCATTTTCCTCATTAGTGTTATGTATTTCCTTTTACTTCATTCTCATTTCTCTTTCCAATTTTTCTTCTCTCTCTTTTACTTGATTTTAAAAGTCCCTTTTGAGTTCTTCCATAACCTGAGACCAATTCTTGTTTTTCTTGGAGACTTTGGATTATAGGAGCTTTGATTTTGTTATCCTCTGAGTGTATATTTTTATATTCCTTGTCACCATAGTAACTTTCAATAGTTAGAATCTTTTTCTGTTGTCTGTTCATTTCCCTAGTCTATTCCTCAGCTTTTAACTCTGTTAAAGTAGGGCCTTGTTTCCAGGGTGTAGGGTGTAATGTCCCAAGTCTCAGGGGTTTTGTGCAGTTGGTTTCAGAGGTCCTTCTCGGAATCCGACTAGAAACACTCTTTTCTGCCCTGGAGATGTGAGGGGGGGGTTCCTGCTCCACTTTGGCATTAAGTTCTAGGGTGCTGAAGCAACAGAGTTCTTCTTCATGCTCGAAACTGGGGCTCCTGGAGCTGCTGCTGGCCCTCAGTTGAGTTAATATAAACCTTTCCTGCTTCCTGGTCATCTTTGGTATCTCTAAGCTGAGAGGTCTAGAAACCACCAGTGTTGCCATTTATTCAGAGGCCCAACGCCTGTTTCTTCTTTACTGCAATTGAATTCTTCATTATACCTGATGTAGTCATCTCTCTCATCTTTTTTTTCATCAATGATTCATTCTACAATTATTTGTCATTTAAATAGTAAATAGTTACTAGATGCTTTAGAGGAAATTTTGAAATATTAGATGCTCTCTCCTTCCTATAGTTCCTGGACTTTAGTTATAGAAACACACCTTGTTCTTCCTGGAACAAGACACTATCTGCTGACTCTTCATTTTCACTGGGTCTCTTCCCAGCCTGGAATTTTCTCCCTCTCCATCCACTGTCTCCTGGCTTCCTTGGCTTCCTTCTAGGCCCAAATTAAATAACAATTGTTTCTACTTTGGCCAAAAATCCTGAGGATCTTCTCCCAATTTTTTTGGAGTAGGTAGGTAAAAGAGATCTTCTTTGCCTCAATTCTTATTTGACCTTAATCACTGAATGGGCATTGCCTCAATCAAACCAAGGTCTCTCCCTGCATCCAAGGGCATCTCCTGATCTATATCTGTAGATCTATAGATCGTCCTGATCTATATCTTCCACTGGACCCAGAAGGTTCTGGAGGAGAAACTGAAGCAGATGACTTAGCACGGCCTCCCTCACATCAATCCAAATCACTTGCATCTCATGGCATCACCTTCCTGATGTCATGGCTCTCTTCAAGAACAGACAAACAACAAAAATTCTACCTTCTGCAAGAAGCCTTTCCTGATTCCCCTTAATGCCAGTGCCTTCTCTCCATTGATGATCTCTAATTAATCCTGTATTTTTCTTGTTTGTACATAGTTATTTGCCAGTTATCTTGCCTAATCAACTGCAAGCTCATTGAGAACATAAACTGTCTTTTGCCTTTTTGGATCAATACTCTTTAAATACTGGTTTGTAGTTATCTTAGATTCGCCATGATTTACGTATTGGGACTGTGTTTGTCTTATAAAGAGTTTTGTTTGGTAGAGTGCTTTTTTTTTTCAATTTTTGAGAATATATAGCATTAGTATTAAAAGTCTGATAGAATTCTCCATCAAAAAAAAAGTTCCCTCCTTGCCCTTCCACTTTATAGCCATTTCAATTTTCTTTTCTGAGATAGTATTATTGAATTATCTCTATTTGACATTCTATTAGTTCCAGTATTTTATATTTTTGAAGTTGCTCCTCTATTTGTTTTCTATTCCCAGTTTCATTGACATAATAACAAAGTTGACCTCTTATGTGGCAAATGATTATATATGCTTTGTGTTTTAAGTGTTATTTAAAAGTAGAAATTTTGTGATGGCACAGAATCAGCAAGACAAATAATTTCACCTTTCTGTGCATTGGGTTTCTAATCTGTAAACTGATAGATTTGGATTAGACTACAGCTAAGAAGAATATGCTAGTAAATGCTTAACCTGACTGGAGTGGAGGGGAGGAGCAGAGAGCAGGGAACTATATGCAAGACACATTTTTAAGTTATTCATATTCTTTCTATAACTACATCTAGACAGTCAACAAAACAATCAAGCCCTTATTTGTAGCATTTGATGATTGGAAAATTAACAGCTCCTATGAGCCAACTTGAACTGGATACAGCATACCCCTACAGCTAATCATCCCTTCTAGCTCTAAAGCTATAATCCTAGATTTAATAGATTTAATAGATTAGGTGCTAGAATTTGGGTTCTAGAAAGTACAGAAAAAGACCTTAGAGTTTGATCTTGTCATTTTGGGAAGGAAGGGATACAGCAGTTAGCAGGGAAGAAAATAGGATGAATTAGCTCGTTTTCTCACACTTATTAACAGATCTTTTGTAATATTTGCATAATGAAAATTTATAAACTAATAATTCTGTGCAAACTTCATGTTGATGAGGAAACTTCCATGTTCCCAAATACATGATAGTGTTAATATTTTTAGCCCAAATGCAACTAAATACAAAGACATAAAGGCCAAAAACCACTTGTGTACACTGCCTTAGGCAATACTAATGTAGTGTAGTCCTATTAACTTGGAGTAGAAATCAACCAGAATCAATGGTTTATTGATATATAAAACATTATTCATTGTAATGTTGCCATTCAGTTAGTACCAGTAGCTGTGCTAAGAATAATTTGCTGATTAGTTTTATTAATGCAGCGTACTACTATGGAACATTAGACTTTCATATGATTTGAAGCAAATACAAAGAGGATCCTTTCAAGACCTCTGATATTTCTTGCTGAGCTTTAAGGAGCATAGGGTGGTGGGGATTGTTCTGCAGAGAACTTCTCATAAGCTGGGGGAGCATTAGGTACCTATGGGAATGAAAAAAAGAGAATGTTTATCAGATCTCTGAACTTCCACACAATTAAATAAATATTTACAAATTCATCCAGTTAGGTCACATTCACATTTTTCTTGGTTTCTAAGGAATAGTAAGAGATCTGGGTTCTACTCCTGGCTCTACCACTAATAAGCTGTGTTATGGAAAGCAGTTTAATTAGCCTCTATGCACTTTATTAAAGATGTTGCAATAGGTAAAATATTGAGTCTGTAGACAGAGCTGAGTTCAAATCCACTTCAAGCACTTAACTGTGTGACTCTGGGCAAGTAACTTAACCTGTCTGCCTTAGTTTCCTCAACTGTTAAATAAGGATAATAATAGTGTCTATCTCCCAGGGTTGTTGTGATGATAAAATGAGTTAATGTTTGTAAAGTACTTTGCAAACCTCAAAATACATAATATATATACATATGTATGTATATAAACATAAATTTATAAATATATATACATACATGTATATGTATACTTACATTTATATGTATATATATGTGTGTATATATAAATATATATAAAATGCTAGCTATTATTGTTATTTCCTCATCTGTAAAAATGGGGTTTTATAAGATGATCTTTAAGACTACTTCCAGTTATAACATTCTGAGATTAGAGGAAAAAACTCAACAATAACAAAGTTTTGTTGTTGTTGAAAACCAAGGTCTCCATGATATATGATAACCTGAGAGTAAGAGTTGAATTAATTGCTGGATTTAGAGCTAAAAGGAATCTTAAAGATCATTTGATTTGATCTTGTTTCCCAGATGAAGAAAGAGAATTGTAAAGAGAGAGACATCTGAATACTTTCTGCTGTCTCGTTTTCATGACACCATTCTTTCTGGGTTTCTCTTCCATCTCTTCAGTTCCTCTTCATTCTACTTTATTAATTCATTATCCATGTCACAGCTTCTGAAAGGAGATGTCCCCCAAAGCTCTGTCCTTAATCACTTTTTCTATTCTGTGATCTTATCATTTGATCAAGCATTTATTAAGTACTTCCAGTGTTTTAGAAAGGGATCCTAAGACAGGCAAAAACTTGCTCTCAAGGACTCTAACAAGGGGAAAACATGCAAACACACAAAATATTTGTACTATAAATGGAAGATAACATCAGAAAAGGCAGGGCTGGGAAAGACCTCTTGCTCAATGGTGGCTGGAATCTCAAAGGAAGCCAGGAGGCAGAGGTGAGGAGGAAGAACATTCCCAGCTTGGCAGACAGCTAACAAAGAGGCAGAGTTGGGAGACGGAGGGTCAGGTTTGAGCAACAGCAACAAGTTCATTGTCACTGGATTACAGAATTCATGGAGGTGAGAAAAGTATAAGACTGGAAAGGTAGGAAGAGACCATGGTATAAAAGCAAAAGATTTTAGATTTGATCCTGAGGGTAATAGGGAGCCACTAGAATTTATTGAAAGAAAGGAGAAACATGGTCAGACTTTAACCAGATCACCTTGGCAGCTGAGTGTAACATGAGATGGGCTGGGAGGATATTGCAGCAGCCCTAGGCTGTGATAGGGGACTACACAGAATGGAAATTGCATGAGTAAAGAGAAGGTCACACATACGAGAGACATGGCAAAGGTAGAAATCATCTTGAAAAGGGGGAGCAAACCCGGGTAAGAAGGTGAAAAGACCCTGGGCCAATGGTAGGATGGAGGTGCTTTGAAAATAAAAAACTCTGGAAAAGGGAAGAATTAGAGAAAAAAAGTAGCGAGTTCAGTTTGGGATATGTTGAGCTGGAGATGTCTATGGAAAACCCATTTCTAGATATCGGATAGTTATTAATATGAGATTGGAGGCCAGGAGAAAGCTTAGGGCTGGATAATTTGAGACTCATTCACTTTCAGTCATGTCCAACTTTTCATGATTCCATTTGAATTTTCTTGGCAAAAACACTGGACTGGTGGTTGGCCATTTCCTTCTCCAGGTCATTTACAGAGAGGAACCTAAAGCAAACAGGTTAAGTGACTTGCCCAGGAGCATACAGGTTTGTAAATGTCTGAAGCCAGATTTGAATATCAGAAGATGGATCTTCCTGACTCCAAGCCTGGCTCTCTATCCATCTACCACCTAACTGCCTCCACCATCTGCTTAACGATAAGAATTGAACCAGTGAGAGATGATGAGATCAAGTGAGATAGGGAAAAGAGAATAGAGACCTTGAGGGATACCAGTGACTAGTGGGTATGATCTGGAAGTGGATCCAGCAAAACAGGCTGAAAAGGGGGAGTCAGACAAATAGGTGGAGAACCAAGAAAGCAGTGCCATGTAAACCTGTTGTTGTTTGTCCTTCCTTCTGGAAGAGGACCATGACTTCAGGAAGGTGATACCATGACATGCAAGTGGATTGGATTGGAGGGAGAGAGGGCTGTGCAAGGTCACCTGCCTCAGTTTCCTCTCCAGAATTAGAAAAGAACATCCATGAGGAGAAGACATGATAACTGTCTTCAAATATTCAAAAGCATAGCGGCATTGGTGGTATAGTGGTGAGCATAGCTGCCTTCCAAATATTCAAAGGCAGTCACATGAAAGAGAGATTCAGCTAATTTTCTTTGGTCTCAAAAGGCAGAAGCAAGAAATATAGGCTGGATATAAGAAAAAACCATCTAAGCTATTCAAAAAGTGAAATGGGAAACGTGCCCCCTCATTAGACATCTTCAAACAAAAGCCTCGATGGTCACTTACTCGATGGTCTCCAGAATTAGGAGAGAACATCCATGAGAAGAAGGGGAATGACAATATCAAAAGTTGCAGAAAATTCAAGAAAGGTTAAGATTGAGAAAAGGTCATTAGCTTTTTCAATTAAATTTATAACAACTCTTTTTGTTGTGGCAAAAAAAAATTGGAAATGAAGGGCATTCTCCCATTTGGGGAATAGCTGGATATGTTGTGATATATGATTGCAATGGAACACTATTGTGCAATAAAAAATTATGAATGGGATAGTTTCAGAAAAACCTGGGAAGACATATATGCATGCAAAATGTGGTGAACAGGACCAAGAGAACACTGTACACAGTAACAGCAATATTGTAATGATGATCAACTGTGAAAGACTGCTACTCTAATCAAGACAATGATCCAAAACAATGGCAAAGAACCCATGATGAAAAATGTTCTCTACATTCAATGAGAGTACTGATAAATTCTGAGTACAAATTGAAGCATTTTTTTAAAAAAATTATTTTTCTTGTTTATAGGAGTGTTTTCTTATGCAAGATGGCTAAGAAATATATTTTGCATGAAAAAAAGTTTTGCCAACGATAACATCATTGTTATTATCAATAATAAGTAACTTTGGAGAAAACAATTTCAAACTATGATGTGATTGAAAGCCAGACTGCAAATGTTTTAGAAGTGAGAAGAGAGGAAATGGAAGTACTAGTTTTCCTTGAGAGTTTCCTTGAGAAACATCCCTTTGGTCAAGAAAGAGAAAAGATATATAGGTTACATATGTGCAGTCATAAAAAACACATTTCCATATTAGTCATGTTGTAAAAGAAAACACAGACACCACCTCCCTCCAAAAAAAACTCCTAGAAAAATAAAGTGAAAAAATTAAGTATTCATTGATCTACATTCATACTTTATCTTCTTCAGAACTGTCTTCAATTATTGTATTGCTGACATTTCTAAGTCGTTCATACTTGATCATCATATGATATTGCTATTACTATACAATGTTCTCCTGGTTCTGCTCACTTCACTTTGTATCAGTTTATGTAAGTCTTCTTAGGTTTTCATGAGCTTTCTTTTTTGAATAAAAATTTTATAAGTATATTTCAATGTAACTGATTTCTTTTATAATGCTCTGTGTTTTATTTTATGCATTTAAAATAATACCTTCTCTGGGATTAAAGTTTAAAAGTCCTTATTTGGCTCATCTTAGTCTAGTCCCTTTCTATCTTTCTAGCCTTGTTACATCTTACTCTCCTCCATGAATTCTATACATAAACCTGTTTGTATTTCTTCAAACACAACACTCCATCTCCTATCTCAGAGCCTTTGTATTGACTGACCCCTGTCTGGAATGGTCAGCCCCCTTATACTTCCCCTCCCCGATTTAATTTCCCTAGTTTCAAGACTCAATTCAAGTCCCATCTTCTCTAGGAATCCTTTTCTGGATTTCTAGCTATCAAAGCCTCTATCTTCCAGAATATTTATTAATAATTATTTCAGAGTAGATTTATTCATCTACTCTATATCTTGAATGTTATTTTATGTCATCTTCTTTCCTAGTATATAAATTTGTACCTTATATCTACTTCTATATCTTGCATGTACCTAATTATTTACATGTTGTCTTCCCCATTAGACCAAATGTATATTCTAGCTGGGTGGTACAGTGGATAGAAAATCAGGTCTAGAGTCAGAAAGACCTCAGTTCAAATCCAGCCTCAGCTACTTATTAGCTGTGTGACCTAATATATCTGGTTGCCTCAGTTTCTTCATCTATAAAATGAGCTAGAGAAGGAAATGGCAAATCACTCCAGTATCTTTGCCATGAAAACTCTCCAAAAGGGCTCACCAAGGGTCAAACAGGACTGAAAGAACAACATACTACTTGACTACTTTGCCTTTCTTTTATCCGCAGTACTAGCAGAGTGCCTAACACATAATAAGCACTTAACAAATGCTAACACTAAAAACCTTATAGTAATTGACTTGCTACGACTGAAATCTAGGTCTTCCATTGCCAGATCCAATTTTCTTTTCTCTATACCACTTTATTCTATCATATAAGCCTTCCAAGAAACTGAATTTCAGGAGTACACACTTAAGATAAAATATGACCTTTATAATAGAACTAGATAATTGCAATAAGTCAATAGTTTTTCCTCTTTTAGAGGCATTAACTCAGGTTTAATCTTTATCATGACATATGTATTAGTGACATATTTAACAATGAAATTGGGCTATATTAATGTCAGAAGGAAAAACAAGGCAATTTAATTATTGCCAAGTCTTCACACTGTGGCTTCTATGACATTTATGCTTTGTGGCCATAATACTAATTAAAGATAACTATATCCTAAACTAGAGATTTAATACTTGATGAATTAATATATTCTTCTGTTTATATTGACATACCATGATTTTTATTTAGGTAACTTTAATGTTTGACAAAATAGCTCCATCAAACTATTTGCAAAGTATCAAAATCTTTAATTTAGCCCCCACCTAAAATATATTTCATATATTTTAAGTTTCATATTTATTTTATTTTATAATAGAATTTTACCTGATTTAAAGTAACTTAAATGAAATTTTAAAATTTAAAATTTTTAATTTTTAAAAATTAAATAAAATCAAGTTAAATAATCAACAAATGTATAAAATAATCATCCCACAAAATTTTTTTATTATACGGCAAGCATGTATTAAGCAAGTGCCATATATCAGCTGAATTTCAGCACCATTGATCATTTTCTGATATGTTCCTATTCTCATTATGTCCCTAAGTTTATATTATCTCTCATTTTTATTGTATTCATATGTCTCATCTCACATAGTTGTTGACTTATTGTCTTCTCCCTCCCACTAGAATGTAAACTCTCTGAGGACTTGCCTCTTTTGGTATCCACAGTGCTTACCACAATATTGGTATTCAATAAACATTTAGATGTTTATTAACTGACTTAATGAGAAAGAGGGGAGCAAATGTTTACTTCAAGATCCTTATGGTATTCCTTTTCTTAAGTAGCTTCAAGGGCATCAGTTCTAATATATTTAGTTTAAAAATACCAAGCTTTTTTTAAAAAAAAAAAAAAAAAAAAAAAAAAAAGGAAGAATGGGAAAAATACATGCATGAAGACATAAGTGGTTAAAAAAAAAAAACACCTTGTTATCCAAAAAAAGTAAAGAAAAACTTGCCACAGTTCTTTAAAGATGATGCTTAGATCAAAGATAAACAAGTACAAATTATGTGGAAAAAATTCAGGGCAATGTCACTGGATGTGGGAGAGAGTAAGGTGTAAAAAGTCTAGAAAAGTAGGAAGGAGCCAGGTTATAAAAAGCTTGAAATGCCAGAATCCTCTCTATCTGACTCTAGAGGGGCTAGGACTCCACTGGAGCAACCTGGGAAAGGGGGCACAACATAATCAAAACCATGCTTTAGAACAAAAATGACATTTTTGTGTCATGGACCCCTTCTCAGAATGTTTAAAAATGCATAAAATAAAATACACAGAATTATAAAGGAAACCAATTATAATGGAATGGAATGGAACTAGTACTTCCCTAGTACTAACATATAGGACTTTTTATCATTATTGATACTGGAAAATCTAAGTGAGCAGGACAAAGCAGACAACTTTAATGATAGTTTTCCTTGGTTCTTTGCGGAAAGTATTTTCACTTGTTTGAACTGAATGTTAATAGCATAGGAAACAAATAAGAAAACAAATTTTATTCCAAGGGCTCTAACATACCATAGAATTATAGTTGTTATTCTCCTGAAAAGGCCCTTTGCTGACAGGGAGAGCACCTTCGTCCTGGTAGTAATTCCCCATCAAGGCATTCCCAGTGCCAGCACCAAGCTTTTTGTCCTAAAATGTAAATTCACTGAGGGTTAGTGAGAGAAGAAGCACAAAGAAAATAGGGGGCAATTTAAAGAAATAAAAAGATGCCATTCCCCCCACTTCACCCCTCAGTTCTAGAGCCGATGGTAATATCTTTACCAAAGAAGCTATATGACAGAGCAGACTAGACTTAGAATGAAGGCTCTTTGCCCATTTCTCTCCTCACGTGACTTTGTAATTTAATCCTTTTGTGGCAAGTTACTTTGCCCCTAAAATAAATATAATAAGCCACTAGCTGAAGTTTGATGTGAATGACATTGAATTCTTTGAATAAATGATGACCCATAATTACATCAAATACCTGGGTGGATTTGTTTTTGTCCACAGGATTTCCTCCATTGGTACAGTCACATTCTATTTCATTCCTCCTCATTTTGGAGAGCTCTCATCCATGTCCTCTCTGAGATCCAAGCAATCTTTTGGTTTGTTGTTTACTCATTTGAGTCATGGCTATCTGACTCTACAGGACCCCATTGGGGTTTTTCTTGGCAAAGACATTGGATGTCATTTCCTCCTCAAACTCATTTTACAGATGAAGGAACCAAGACAAAAAGGATTATGTAACTTGCCCAGCTAGAAAGCCACTTTTGAACTCAGGTCTTCCAAATCCAAGCCTGGTGCTCTTTCTACTGAGCTATCTAACTGCCCCATGTACTTTAATTTTCTTCTAGCTCTTAATATTAGACAGATATCAATATTGCACATGGACTCTCCATCTATAATCCCCCTTTTTAATGGTCACACATCCCTTTGATATCTTTGACAGTATTTTTGTGCATAATTCATTGTTGATAATATGCTTTAGCTGGTTGTCTTTTAGATGACTTTTTTTTTAATTTTTCAGAGAAAATGGTATTCTAAGATACAGCTCTATAGAATCACCAGAAGAACAATATTATTTAAAAGATATGTTTTTGTTTCTAAGAGAAATTTGAGGGCATTGAAAGTAAAGGTCATTTCCCCCAAATTTAATCCAGCTCATTTTCCCTCTCTAATTTAGTTCTGGGTCTAGTTTATTATTCACCTTAAGTATCTTACTGCAAAATATATATACTGGTTACACAAGCTGTGTTGTTTGATATCCATCTATGTATATATCCTATTTTGAATAATGGGAACTTTCTGTCCGTGTGATTTTGTAGATTGTTACAATAAGCTGCTGAACAATGACTCAGTAGTGTTCTAAGGCTTGATATATTCATCATATCCTCCACAAAGGGGAGTAACTGAAGGACCTCAACATCTAAAGGATTCTATCTTCCATTCAGTCTATGGACTCCATATCTCCCCATGACATTGGTTTGGTTAATATACATCTCTATGTTTTATGCTTTGTTTGATACCAGTCACAAGATGCCATTGAACAAATTTGTTTCTATTGTGTCTTAATCAATGAAATTTAAATAATCTTAACATATGCATGGGAGACATTTTGTTGGAAAAAGCTTTTAAGGCTACATTTTGCTCAACTAAATGAAATAAATGCTTTTAAAAATCAACAAACAATAAAAAAAAACAAGCAGGATCATATATTTTCTACACAAGAGAGAATTTGGAATGCTTTAGGGTATTGTCTGCCAAAGCCTGCCTTTCCCTTTCTCATATTTTCATTCAAGATGCTCTTGGGTGTGTGTAGCATGAGTACATGCATGTGTCTGTGTTATTATCATAGAGATTTTGCATAAGAAAATTTGTAAGCTATCCTTCCATTTAGCTGCATCTTCCTTTTGCCTTCAGATTTCATTTATTATGACAACATCAATATGACTACCGTTCATCTCCAGAACTAGTTTTGTTTTCCTTTGTTCATGAGTTATCCATGATCAAAGAATCCATCACCTTGTAGCCAACCATTGGAGATGAACCTCTGGACTTAGCCAGGTTAACTCCCAGACAGCAGGCAGTATGTATTAGTGATACCATACTTTCCAACATGATGTAGAATTTCCAAGAGCTAATGCTCTGCTGACACAAGTTCAAGCACTCAGAATCACCTTCACGTCTCAAAAGGATGCTACAATATGATTTCAGAGGGCACATGAGATTGGGAAGATAGTAGCATCTTGTCAACAGTCAAACATCATGGAAGAGATATGAATTGTTTTTCTTGACTGACGGTGTCTTTCAAGAAATTTTACATTTGAGATAAACACAGGTGATACCTTTATTTTGATGTAGATGTGGGAGGCCAATTTTTTTGAGAAGAGTCTTTAAGTTGACATTCTGTTCTACCAAAGAGCAGTCTTTTTTATAGACAACACATAAAAATCACAGTGGGATCTCATACTCACTATATTTTTCAGTTAACTGTATAAAGATGTAGCCTTACTTTGGCATACCATTTATGAACATCTGCCTGTTCCTCACTAACACTCTCATTGAATTGTTTCTCATAAAAATTTTCTGCAGATAATAAAAGTAGTGCTTAAGATTTAGGGCATAAATTATTCTGCCAATAATAAAGTAGTGCTTAGTGGTACATAGTAAGTACTTAATAAATGCTTGCTAGTAAATTGATAGGATAAGTAGTTGTTAGTGTCCTATTTATTGCTTTTTCTTTTGGTTTTGTTTTAATAAAGTGAAAGATTAAGGTTCAGAGGTACCTAGAAGTCACAGTGGATAGAGTATCAGGTCTAGAGTCTGGAAGAGTCATCTTCCTAAGTTCAAATCTGACCTTGGACACGTACTAATTGTGTGCCTACTTGCCTCGGTTTCCTTATCTGTAAAATGAACTGAAGAAGGAAATGACAAACTACTCCAGTATATTTGCCAAGAAAACCTCAAAATAAAAATTTGGACACAACTGAACAAAAAAGCAAAACTATTTTCTTTTTTCTGCTTGATCAATTTCTACTTCTTGGTTTCCCAATTTTCCTGCAAGACTCAGCCCAAATCCCACCTTTTGCAAGAAGCTTTTCCCGCTCTGAAAGACTATAGAAAGAATCTTCTCCAAGCACTTAGAATGGAAAAGATAAAGCATCCTTCAGTCACTTGCAAATCCTTCTCATCTCCCTAGTCTTTCACATAGTCTCTGCAACCTCACTGCAATCTTTCCATGCAATGATTTTTTTTTTCAATAAGTTCTTCAGCAATTCAGAAGAAATGGCAAAAAGAAGAGAATAATTGCTTAGCATGAAATGGGACTGTCAATGTTAGTTATACTGTACCCCCACTTCTACCCTCCAATACACATATACATCAAACCCAAAATTTTAGGAATTTTTGCTTTGTTTAGTGACACAGAAAGCATTTAATCTGACATGATATTGTACATGTAAACACAAGAAAATCTTTATTTGATCCTCTCCCTTCTTTTCTTTCTCTCTCTCTCTCTTTCTCTGTCTCCCCCTTTCTTTCTTTCTCTCTTCTTGTTTCTTTCTATCTCTCTATTCCCCCCTTTCTTTTTCTCTCCCTCTGCTCTCTATTCCCCCTTTCTTTCTTTTTCTCTCTGTTTCTCTATTCCCCTTTCTTTCTTTCTCTCTCTTTGTCTCTCTCTGTCTCTCTATTCTCCTCTTTCTTTTTTTCTCTCTGTTTCTCTATCCCTTCTTTCTTTCTCTCTTTCTTTTTCTCTGTTTCTCTATTCCCCTTTCTTTTTTTCTTTTTATCTCTCTGTTTCTCTATCCCCCCTTTCTTTCTCTCTTTCTTTTTCTGTTTCTCTATTCCCCTTTCTTTCTTTCTCTCTCTTTGTCTCTCTGTCTCTCTATTCTCCTCTTTCTTTTTTTCTCTCTGTTTCTCTATCCCTTCTTTCTTTCTCTCTTTCTTTTTCTCTGTTTCTCTATTCCCCTTTCTTTTTTTCTTTTTATCTCTCTGTTTCTCTATCCCCCCTTTCTTTCTCTCTTTCTTTTTCTGTTTCTCTATTCCCCTTTCTTTCTCTTTCTTTTTCTCTCTGTTTCTCTATTCCCCTTTCTTTCTTTCTTTATTTCTCTCTCTCTATCTCCCCTTTCTTTCTCTCTCTTTGTCTCTCTATTCTCCTCTTTCTTTTTTTCTCTGTTTCTCTATCCCTTCTTTCTTTCTCTCTTTCTTTTTCTCTCTGTTTCTCTATTCCCCTTTCTTTTTTTCTTTTTATCTCTCTGTTTCTCTATCCCTTCTTTCTTTCTCTCTTTCTTTTTCTCTCTGTTTCTCTATTCCCCTTTCTTTCTCTCTTTCTTTTTCTCTGTTTCTCTATTCCCCTTTCTTTCTCTCTTTCTTTTTCTCTGTTTCTCTATTCCCCTTTCTTTCTTTCTTTCTTTCTCTCTCTCTCTCTCTCTCTCTCTCCCCTTTCTTTCTCTCTCTTTGTCTCTCTATGTCTCTCTATTCTCCTCTTTCTTTTTTTCTCTCTCTTTCTCTATTCCCCTTTCTTTCTTTTTCTCTCTCTGTTTCTCTATCCCCCCTTTCTTTCTCTCTCTTTGTCTTTCTGTCTCTATTCTCCCCTTTCTTTCTTTCTCTCTATCTCTTTGCCTTTGTTTCTCTGTCACTTTCTTACACACACACACACACACACACACACACATACACACACACATCCCACTCCAGCTGTTTAATAACTATTAACTGGGATGAAGGACAGGGTTACAGAAAAGGAAACTTTAATTTGTTTTCCAATCCTTCAGAAAATCCTTCTGTTAAGTTACCAGGTAAAAATTCCCAAACTTACCCAGTAAGAGGTAAAGGGAATGTGTGAGCAGCACTAACCTTGAGTATTTTGTAGCCGCTGCGTCTCTTGCAGTACCAGCAGGTGAGGAGCAGCAAAATCCCCAATACCACAGCCAGGATGCCAATTCCTGCTGCCCTGTCCCAGAAGAAGGATTAATCCATCTTGCCACATGTGAACACGTTTGTACTTATCACAAATGCAAGCACCTTCATGGGAGCTTTCTCTCCACACAATCCCCGAGCAGCTTCTAGCCTCCCTTCTGATTCCGTGCCACGCAGCAGAGAGCTTTCTCATGTTCTCCAGCCCTTCCTCAACTCCAGAACCTGCAGTTCTGTAGGGCTCAGGACTTTTCCCAAATGTCCATCAAGGGTGTGTCTTAGAGGAGCAATGCAAACTGGTATGTGCAAAGAGGAGTCGGCTTCCAACCTCAGCAATACTCCTGTGGTAACTACTGATAATGATCATGGAAATAATAGACAGGGAGGAGACATGGGATAGACTGGGCCGGACCTGGAATCAGGAAGACCTGAATTCAAATTCAGCCTTGGGCATTTACTGCTACTGAAGCTGCTGCTACTACTACAATTACTACTACATGATAATAATAGCTGGCATTTATATAGCACAATAAAGTTTACAAAAAGCTTTTTATAAGTATTTAGTTCTCCTAACAACCCTGAGAAGTCCCATTTCACAGATGAGAAAACTGAGGCTAAAGTATCCTAATTTATCCTAGGTTGCATAGCTAGTAACTCAGTTCAGGTCTTCCTAACTTAAGAGTAAGAGCTGAGGGTAGCACTTTCTCTTGCAAAAGTTGCTAAATATGTTAAGATTTCTGCAGGATTTGAATTCACTCATTTAACCAATATTAGTGTAAATCTGACTGTTCCAGTGCCCGGCACATAGTAGGAACCTAATAAATGGTTATTGCTCGACTACTGATACTAAGATGTTAAGATTTGGGTCTACCAAGGTAAATGTTTAATAACCATCTCTCCAAAAAAAAAATAAATAAAGCCACCCCCCCAAAAAAAAGCCACAGAATATATTCTTTTAAATTTATTTTATGTTATTAACCTTTTCTTAAGGGTAGAGCAACAAAAACAGCAAATCAAGTCTTGATTTATACTGTTTGCCCTAGGTATAAATGCTCACACTGAAAATTGAACAGCCTACTAGCTGACTCTGCATACTAAGCAAATCTGCCCTTAACAACATAGAATCTAATAGTCATTAAGGAAGACACAATTTGTGACTAAAGATGAAAAATGCTTATCACAAATTTTTCTGCCTTACGAGATAGCTGGGAGGGTGGGGTCAGTCTGATACTGATAACTCCCTCTTTCCTTCCTGATAGATGTCCAGAACACAGGTACACACTTTCTAACATAAAAGTGGAAAGAGCCGTGGAGACAAAAATCTGGGTTCCGTTAAAGGGAGGAGAGGGAAATATTCCTCAATATGGTCAGTGGGTTGGTTCAACAGGCAAATAGTTAATAAGTCCCTGGCTATGCAGAAGGTGCGTGCTAAAAAAAGGGGAGCAGGATTTCACTGATCCAGGGAAATCCCAGTTAAGAAAACTCCCTCTAACAATATAAATGAGCACTTTCTTTGTATGTGAGGGACAGACTTGAATTTAATGTTCACAGTTCTTTAGAATTAAAGATAAACAGGAAAATAGAATCGGCCCTCAACGAGCTTACATTCTACTGATAGAAAAGTGCTTTATGAAACGTATGAAGTGTTATAAAAATGTCATTCTGTTAAAAAAAATAGTTTTGAATAGTAACTCTTTCAGAGAACTGCGGCTACCAAAGATTAATTACTACACTGGCAAGAGTTAATAAATCTAAACTCCTCTCATGCAACTTTTATTCAATTTGTTAATGGTTGCCTGGTTTTAGACATTGCAACCTGGCATAAATCAAAGGCATTAAAAAACCTGTTTTTTTTACTTTGCCATTATAATCCTAACCAAATTACCTTTAAAAGAGGCTAAGTGGGAAATAGATTCATTTCTTAGAGAACTGGGAAGCTGAGTAAGTTCTATGCCAAAGACTTGGGCCTATCAGTAGTTTCCCATTGTCTAGGGCCCAGTTTCTTGCTTTTAATAAATGTTTTTGTTTAAATAAATTTAAAATGACAAGTAAAAGGAATTCAGAGAAAACAGAGGCAGACATATGAAGTAATGCATTGTAAATAAAGATATTTAAGAACAATATACCCAATGAAAACAAAAAATGTTAAATGAACAAAAATCTGCTTAATTACTATGGACAATGTTGGTTCTAGATGAAGAAACAGATTTTTTTCTCTTAGTAAATTAGCAAAGAAAAAAGAACTAAAACATGTACCAGAGAATATTTTGTTTAACTGGGGCTTTTTTAGGGAAAAAAAACTTTGGTTTGTAAGGCAATATTTGTTATAGGTATATAAGCTATCATTCTCTCAAAATAGATATTAATTAAACAACTCAACATATAATATATGGAGTCACTGAGAAACAAGACTGAAGGATTTTTTGAATGGTATCTTTAACAACCCTATTTTGCCTGAGTACATAGTTCTCTGGGATAAAAGCCTTGGCACCAGAAACAATCTATAGATGGAAACCGAAAAACGGAAATCAGTCTTCATGAGCCACATAGAAAACATACTGCAACATTTAAGGAAGTGAAGAGACAACCTATGGAAATTCTGAAGCAAATGATCAATGCCTACTAATTACATTTCATTATTTGTCCATTTTATTAACCCTTTTTATACCACAAAGAGAATGATCTTTAGTAAACTTTATTGTTAGGGAATAAAATATCTCTAGTCAAAATATTCCTATTTTTTCCCATGAGAAGACAAGTGAGAATTCTATCATTCTGTGGGTTCTTCTGAACGAGATAATTAGCAACATATATTGGTCCTGATATTTGGGAGGTATTTGGTAGTATTTTATGCTGCTTTTTCAAATTGATCTCTTCCACTGTCCTGGAGAAGAATTAATCATTCCATTTGCTCCAATATTTGCCTCCTTCACATATCTGGGAATTTAATTTCAATTAACTATATGCTAGCTTCCTCTTCCATAGGTTGAAAAATATAGAAATGCTCTATATTTCAGTAATCAATAGAACTATCAAAATGAATGTGAGATATCACTGTCACTCTATATTTCTAGATCATAAAGATAACTCCCTCTTCCCTTCCTGATGGATGTCCAGAACACAGGTACACACTTTCTAACATAACAGAATAAATCTATGAAAATACAAAGCAGACCTGTCACCTGTTACCGACCTCAATGAAGGAATGAATGAATCCTTTCCTTTATAGTCACAGCTTCCATAGTGGGGACTCCCTATCCATTTGGGTCACAACTGGCTCTCTCATCCCTTGCCCCTTTTGGAAATTTCTAAGAAATAATTTATATAACCCAGTCTAGCTGCCCTAGAAGAAAAAAGGAGAGAAAAAAGAAAATAAATGGTAAGAGGAGGATAATGGATCTCTGAATCCTAAAAGACTCAGTGATAGATTCTGATACAATCAGGATGCTGATAGAAATATATAAATATAAATGTGTATATATACATACATATATATAAATATCTATTGTATACATATAAACACATGCATATATATCTGTATGGTATATACACACATACATGTAAACATATATACATATAACATTAATTGACTTGATTTTATGTATGTATATATGTGTATATATACATACATAAAATCAAGTCAACTAACGTTTATTAAATATTCATGAAATAGCATGGATTGCTAGATGGCACCATAGTGCACAGAGTGCCAGCCCTGAAGTAAGGAAAATAGCTTTCTGACTTCCAACTTGGCTCAGACACTTACTAGCCGCCTTCCACAATCTGCTCCAACATTCCCTCTCCAGGTTTAATTTCACACTACTCCCTTCCACGTATTCTATTTTCTGTACAAACAAGATTACATTCTACTCTCTTTTTTCCATAATAAATTGCTTCAACTGTAAAATGGGATTTTTATAATAGCTCTTATCTCTCAGGATTTGTTGTAAGGATCAAATAAGATCTATTTCTAAAGTGCTTGTACAGTACCTGGCACATGGTCAGTACTTAGCAAATGCTTTCCTTCCTTCCTATTCTTACATATCCTAGATTATCATTGCTATTGTTGAGCGGTTTTTTCGTTTTTATTTTTTTTTAAACCACCGGGGCATTTTTATTTAAGTCAGAATGCTTTGGGGGAGGTGGTCAAGAATAGGTGGCTCTAGACCTCAGGTTGTTCCATAAAATGAAGCATTAGAGTAAATGCTACATTCTGTGATCTTTTACTGTCCTGAAATATGGCTATTTGATTTTTTGATTAATATAATAATAATTATAACATAACGTGTTGACAGGGAAGTATTTAACAAATGGTGAAGTCCCCCAGATTTGTTTTGGGGAATGGAGGAGTTTATGAGAGCAAGTCAGGGTTCAGGTTACTATCACCATAAATTATAAGACACTATCGTGCAGAATAAAATAAGCAAAATCAAGAGAACTTTGTATATAGTAAGATCAAAATTATTCCAAGAGTGACTGTGAATTACCAAGCTCTCCTAAATAACATGAACAGTCAAATCAACTATGAAGGACTTATGGAGGGAAAAGCTATCCATCTCCAGAGAAAGAACTGATTTATGGAATTATGTATTGTGTGATTCCACATACAGATAGATATATGTCAAATGTTGGCTTTCTCTAATGCAGAGTTAGAAGGAAGAAAGGGGGATAATCAGGAATTCAAAATGTAACAAAAATAAATATAAGATTAAATAGATAAAATGCTTATTGACTCTTTTATTTTAAAAGATTATCTATAAGGCACTCCAACCTTAGTGATCAACCTTAGTGATCGCAGGTGGTCAAAATTCAGTATTAACTGAATACATAGCCAGGTACAGCCTGGTGCAATTGCAGACTTGAGAAGAGAAAATCTGAAGCAATCACCAGGAGGAGTGCAATAATGAAATCCTGAAGGGAAGAATAGAAAGAACACCGCCAATATTAGGCAACAAATTTGTAATGCATCGGGTTTAACTGGTTGTGTGCCTTCTTCAGAAAAAGCGTGTGATGGGTATAACCCGGATTGGACTCCAGGCAATAAGACAATGGACAAGGGATTCAAGAGGAGCGGGAAGGAATATAGCTGAGCTAATGATAAGGTTAGAAAGTGAACTGAAAGCTAAAGCGATGGAGTAGGAGAGGGGAAGTGGATAAGGGGAATGAGTGACTGTAGTTCAAAGGAGGCTCAGGGGGATTAAAGCACAGGGAGAGATGGAAAGATAGGAGGTTGTATTCAGATAGAGAAATTTCAGAATTCTGATTCAAGCCCAGTAGTCTATCAATATACCATATTGCCATTTGTTAATGCAGTTATAGGATCCTACAAAATAGCCATCTACAGAAACTCAGAAACACACAAGCACTCTATCACCGGAGTGGGGTTAGTAATGACTGAAACTACTATTGCAATGGATTTTATTAATTTAAGTCACACAGATTAGGAAAGACATTGAAAAGCAAGAGGGGCAATCAAAATGACAAAAGCCTTTGAGTAGGTCTCATATTATGAGGATTGAATAAAGGAACTGGGGATATTTAAGTTGCCAAAGACTGAGAGGAAATAAAGATTGAGAGAGAAGACATGATAACTGTCTTCAAATATTCAAAGGCAGTCGTGTGAAAGAGAGATTCAACTAATTTTCTTTGGTCTCAAAAGGCAGAAGCAAGAAATATAGGCTGGATATAAGAAAAAACCATCTAAGCTATTCAAAAAGTGAAATGGGAAACGTGCCCCCTCACTAGACATCTTCAGACAAAAGCCTCGATGGTCACTTACTGCATTTGTTGTGGGGAGGATTCTTTAGGTTGAACCAGATGGCCACCGAGGTCGAGTCCAAATCTCAGATTCTCTGATTCTGTTGCCTGGTATTCAACGCTCCCTACAACCTGATAATTCTAGACATGTTCCAGTCTAATCTCACTCCTCGCATGCATTCTTCACACTGGACTTTTTCTCTCCCTTCTTCCTCTCCACACTCCCACAATACACAAACATACACAAAGCACCTTATCATAACACCATGCTCCACTTTTATTCATGCTATTCCCTTTTCCTTAGTTTTACATTCTCGTTCTTTAAGACCCAGAGCAAATTCTCTTCCCTTTAGTGACTTGTCTCCTGTCGATTTTAGACCTCACATAACATTCTACTACAGAACTAATGTACTAATAACATAATAGATAAAATATTTTGTATTATAGCTATTTTCTTGGTGTCTTATTACCCTACAAGATTATGACCTCTATAAAGATAGAAACCATGCCATATTTAAACTTTGTAAATGCCCAGTAGCTTAAGCATACAAAATATTAACAATAATAACGACATTTATATAGTACCTACTTTGTGCCTAGTGCTATGCTAAGCACTTTACTCTTATTATCTCATTTTGTCTTCACAACAATCCAGGTATTATGCTCCCTTCCTGAAAACCTCTAACAACCATAAATACTCACACTTTTCTCCTCTCCTTTGAACAAATATAACTTTTTCTCCCTCTCTGCTCCCTTGCAGAATCTTCTCTCCCTTACTAGGTTTTTCTCAGATAAAACATTTGTAATCTGTGATGGAACTTTTTTTTTCAGGTCCCTGGGTCAGAGGGTCTTTTATTAACACTATTATTATCCATTATTATCTTCATTTCAAAAGATGAAGAAAGAAAAGAGGTTAAGGGGCTTGTCCCATATTACACAGCTAGTATGTATCTGAAGTCAGATTTGAACTCGGGTTTACTGATTCTAGGCCCAGTCCCCTATTGAGTCACAGAAGATGCTTAATAATTATTTAAGAGATATATTGGTAATGTATATTACAATTATCTTGATGTATCATTTGCTGCTGCTAATACACAAATTCCTCATGGGCTGGGACATCTCAGGTACATTTTTGTATTTTCTCCAATATATAACATAGTGTTTAGCACATGATTTTTATTTAATCAAGATTTATAAGAGCTCTAGATTCACAGTGGTACCCACAGACATCACTCTAAGGACAGTTGGAACAGGAAATAAAATCACCAAGAATTATAGCTTGAGGATGATTTCAAAGAGTCCTGGAGAGACCTATATGAACTGATGTTAAGTAAAACAGAACTAAGAGAACATTGTATACAGCAACAAGATATGATGATCAATTCTGATGGACTGGCTCTTTTTAATATTTAGGTGATTTAGGCCAGTCCTAGTGATCTTGTGATGAAAAGAGCCATCTGCACCCAAAGACAGAACTATGGGGACTGAGTGTGGATCACAGCATAGTATATTTACTCTTTTTGTCGTTGTTTGCTTGCATTTTGTTTTCTTTCTCATTTTTTTCCTTTTTGATCTGATTTTTCTTGACAGTGTCATAATTGTGGAAATAGGTATAGAAGAATTGCACATGCTTAACCTATATTGGATTACTTGCTGTCTAAAGGGAGGAGGAAAAAATTTGGAACACAAGGTTTTGCAAGGAGGAATGTTGAAAATTATCTATGCATATGTTTTGAAAATAAAAAGGTTTAATAAAAAAAGAAAAATATATAGGTTGACATGGAGAAGAACAGAAACTAGATAACTATCTATTGATATCATTAATTATAAAAAAAGGTTTGTCTAGAGAACAGATTCAGCCTCCTATGGAATCCTGTCTCTCAGCTGGGATGGGGTGCTGAATTGATTTTTCTTTTGAAATAAACAGGGTTAAGTGACTTGCCCAGAGTCACATAGCTAGTAAGAATATGAGGCTGAGTTTGAACTCAGGTCCTCCTGATTTGAGGGCTGGTACTCTATCCACTTGGTCCACCTCGCTGCTCCCCTGAATTTATTTTTAGTGGATAAAATAGTTATTTGAAGCCAAGAGCAAAGTTCATAATTCTTTCCCTTATATGTATCTGTGGTATGTTAGCCTATGAGATCCTCAAGAGCAGGAACTGGGATCTTTGTTTTATTTCACTTTTTTTTTGGTTGTTTTGTTTGTAGACTCCATTGATGTATCTTGGTCAGATTTGCTCAACTGTTTTTTTTTTCTTCTCCTCTTAATTTATATTCATTGTTACAAGGGGATAGCATGTCAAAATCAACATGTCCATAACTGAATTCATTTTCTTTTCCCCAAGTCCATTCCTCTTTTGAATGTCACTATTTCCACTAATACCTCCCCCTTTTAATCATATAGATTCACAACTATATATATATATATATTCAAACATATATATATTCACAACTATATATATATATATATATATATGTAAAGAGAGAGAGAGAGAGAGAGAGAGAGAGAGAGAGCTTATTTCCACATCCTTAACTGTTGCTTCTAGATGTCACAGGCTTCTCGTCACTCACAAAGGCACTTGTCTATTGTAATAGTCTCCTTCCTTACACATTGCTCTCCCCACTCCAATCCAAATTAACTGTCAAACTGATTTATCTAAAGGGCAAATCAAACCATGTCATTCTCTTCCTTAAATTCCAATAGCTTTCTATTGTCTCTGAGGTCAAATACATGCTCCTCTTTTCTGGATCTTAATCCACTTTTCTAGGTTTTTATATGTGGCCCTGATCTAGATAGACCTGCCATCTTGTTATTTCTTACACATGACACTCAATCTCTCATCTCTGGGCACTCTGCATTTGCCGAGTGAAACCCTCTGTTTCAGAATTCAAAGCCCTTCATAATCTGCCCCCCTCTTTTAATCTTACACCTTATACCGGACCACTTATTATTTAATCAGGGGACAACCTCTCCATGATGTTCCTCAAACAAGATACTCCAGTCCTGACTCTAGCTATTTTCACTGGCCATTTCCCCCAGGCTTATAATATTCTTCCCCCTTATCTCTGGCTTCTATCAAGTTTCAGCTAAAATCTCACCTCCACAGGAATTTTCTCAACCCATCTTAATTCTAGTGCCTTCCTTTGTAAATGGTTTCCAGTGTTTCCTGGGTACAGCTCATTTGTACACAGTTGCTCACATGCTGTCTCTCCCATTACATTAATTGCTTCTTGAGGTTCACAATGTTTTTTACCTTTCTTTGCATCTCCAGCGTTTAGCACAGTGTCTTTTTTTTAATTTTTTATTTAATAATTACTTTATATTGACACTTGTTTCTGTTCCGATTTTTTTTCCCCTCCCTCCCTCCACCCCCTCCCCTAGATGGCAAGCAGTCCTTTATATGTTGGATATGTTGCAGTATATCCTAGATACAATATATGTTTGCAGAATCGAACAGTTCTCTTGTTGCACAGGGAGAATTGGATTCAGAAGGTATAAATAACCCGGGAAGAAAAACAAAAATGCAGATAGTTCACATTCGTTTCCCAGTGTTCTTTCTTTGGGTGTAGCTGCTTTTGTCCGTCATTTATCAATTGAAACTCAGGTCTCTTTGTCAAAGAAATCCACTTCCATCAAAATATGTCCTCATACAATATCATTGTCGAAGTGTATAATGATCTCCTGGTTCTGCTCATTTCACTTAGCATCAGTTCATGTAAGTCTCGCCAGTCCTCTCTGTATTCATCCTGCTGGTCATTTCTTACAGAACAATAATATTCCATAACATTCATATACCACAATTTACCCAGCCATTCTCCAATTGATGGGCATCCATTCACTTTCCAGTTTCTGGCCACTACAAACAGGGCTGCTACAAACATTTTGGCACATACAGGTCCCTTTCCCTTCTTTAGTATTTCTTTGGGGTATAAGCCCAATAGAAACACTGCTGGGTCAAAGAGTATGCACAATTTGATAACTTTTTGGGCATAATTCCAGATTGCTCTCCAGAATGGTTGGATTCGTTCACAACTCCACCAACAATGCATCAGTGTCCCAGTTTTCCCGCATCCCCTCCAACATTCATCATTATTTTTTCCTGTCATCTTAGCCAATCTGACAGGTGTGTAGTGGTATCTCAGGGTTGTCTTAATTTGCATTTCTCTGATCAATAATGATTTGGAACACTCTTTCATATGAGTGGTAATGGTTTCAATTTCATCCTCTGAAAATTGTCTGTTCATATCCTTTGACCATTTATCAATTGGAGAATGGCTTGATTTCTTATAAATTTGAGTCAGTTCTCTATATATTTTAGAAATGAGGCCTTTATCAGAAACTTTAACTGTGAAAATGTTTTCCCAGTTTGTTGCTTCCCTTCTAATCTTGTTTGCATTAGTTTTATTTGTACAAAGGCTTTTTAATTTGATGTAATCGAAATTTTCTATTCTGTGATCAGTAATGGTCTCTAGTTCATCTTTGGTCACAAATTTCTTTCTCCTCCACAAGTCTGAGAGATAAACTATTCTATGTTCCTCTAATTTATTTATAATCTCGTTCTTTATGCCTAGGTCATAGACCCATTTTGATCTTATCTTGGCATATGGTGTTAAGTGTGGGTCCTTGCCTAATTTCTGCCATACTAATTTCCAATTATCCCAGCAGTTTTTATCAAATAATGAATTCTTTTCCCAGAAGTTAGGGGCTTTGGGTTTGTCAAACACTAGATTGCTATAATTGACTATTCTGTCTTGTGAGCCCAGCCTTTTCCACTGATCCACTAATCTATTTCTTAGCCAATACCAAATGGTTTTGGTGACTGCTAGCACAGTGTCTGACACCTAGCAGGTGATCAATAAATGTTTGTTGACTAACTGACTCATTCCCCACACCCAGAGTGCTTACTGAATAATTGTTTGATAGAGGAAGAGGGAAAACTATATTCATCAATGAAGGTGATTAAAAACAAAGGTTATAGTATTTTTAAAATAACTAGTTTGGATCAGATGTTCTTTACCAGCCCTTGTAGCCTTTTCTCTAAGTCCTGCTGTAAATAATGTAGTTAGTTATTCCCTTACCTGGCTTCCAAGAGAACAAAGCACCAAACTCTGGATCCCCCCAGAAAAACATAAGACTGAAGAAAGATCATTTATTCATACTAATATACAAGGCACTGCTAAATGGGCTCTTGAGAAGCTACCCAATGATTTTCACCAAATGAATTCAGTATTCTACCAAAGCTATAACTAAAGCTAAATAACTGGGGCCTTCTCCTGAGGACCAACACCTCAGAGAGTATTCTTTCTTCATGTAGTCCTTTGGCCCGCCAGCTCTGAGCTGCATGTGGGACCTTCCAGGTTCTAGCACAATATTGTGCCTTTCTTGTGTGTTTCCTTCATTCCCCTTCACTTTTCCTCCTTATTTTTTCACACTTATTCTACAACACTCATTTTCACATCCTTTTTGGTCCCTCCCAATTGGCTTGTTCTTCACATGTGACATTCCATCTTTTGCTTTTGTGATTTTGTACAGGTAGTCCTTCATGTCTGAAATCTACTTTTTCCTCATCTCTAAGAATCTTAGAATCCTTAGCTTTCTTCAGAGTTCATTAGCTTTAAGTTGTCAGTGTTCTCTCCCTTCTCAAATTACCTTGAATTTATTTTTCTGTTTATCCCTCCCTATTCTCTCTGCTCCCCCATCCCCATAGAATAGACTTCAATGTTTTTCATTTCTGTCATTTGATCTCTAGGGCCTAGCACAGTGCCTCGCTCTTAGTAGGTATGTGCTTTATGAATTATTCAAAATATTGATAAATCTTTTTAAAATATTAGGTTAAAATTCTATTTATCCTCATTTCTTTGGCATCTATAGTTTTAAATACTTAGGAACCACAAATTCAAAGGATAAGAGGGGCCTCCAACATTATTTAGTCCAAGGTACATCCAAAATATAAATCCTGTTCACAATATTCCCAACTAATATTTAACTTCTGCTGAAAGATTTCCATGGATGAAGAACTTAATGACATTTTCTGAAATGGGCCATTCCAATGGTGTTAAAGATATTTTCCTTAATATGTTGTTGAGTTGAACTCAGCAGATATTGAGATGAAGTCTGTCTCTCCATAATGGATTATGGAGGTCTATAATTGGGTTCTCTAGTTTTTTTTTCTAAAGAGGAGCTTCTTTGGGCTTCCACAAAATCTGATTAGTACTTTATACAGTGCCTAGTAAAAGAGACAATTGCTTGTTGACTTGACTTGATCTCTAGGCAAAGGTAGAGAAGAAGGAAAATATATAGACCCTGAGAGGATAAATTACTGACAAAGGGAAGCAATACCTTCTCCTTTCTAGGAAGGCTCTGAAATCTTCTGAGAGATCTCTAGGTCAGAAGGCAGAATTGGAGATAATCAGAATTGGAAATCTTTCTTCCAGATCCCTAAGATAAACTAAGAATGGACCTTTGTATAAGGACTGATGGCAGTTCCATGTTAACGTGTCTCATTATTGTGTCATTTTGGGGTGATGGGAAAGAGGTAGGATTATAGCATTCTTGTAGAATCCATTCCAAAGTAGAGGCTTCCAGGGGAATACAAAAGCAAATCCTAAACAAATGGCAAGGATTAGCAAGAGACTGATAATGATTACTTAAACAACTCTGGCCTTGAGGCTGGAGATTGGTGGATATACACCCCTATTATGCTGTCATACAAGCTGCCTCCCTGGCCCTTATTTTGCCTCTAGGGATTCCTTAAGACTTATTGCTGTTTCACAGTAATTTGTGTATCCAGGCTCAATTACCACTGAGGAAAATAGGTCATACAAAGACAAGTAGGAAGAAGGTGTAAAGAAGGACCTCCCTGGATGTCAAAACTCAGTGGGAGATACTGAGCAGGTGGGAAGTACCCTGCCTAAGAGACATAGGTGAAAATTCACCCAAATGTACAAAGAGAGCACGTTCCCACAAAACCTGAGAAAATCTTTTGTAGATTGAGGAATCAGGAAGAGATTGTGCAATCTTTTGTGCAAGATTGACAAATTCTGACAAGGAGAAGCGATTCTCCTCCCTCCTGGGAACGCGTTAAAGAACAGAAAGATTAAGTACTTTGATGTTATCCTGGCCCTGAGCATGAGGAGTTATGGCAATGTCAGCACCTCCCTAATTCAGTATTCCCTTTGAAATTTAATTCCTGGGAAGGATCAACTTCTTGAGAACTTTAGCAGCAAAGAGCCAGAGTCACCTGGATCTTTGGGATGAAGGCTGTTGGGCTCTCCTGGTCCAGATGTGGACAGCTAGCACCATCTCCTGGGAGAAAAAACAACTGCGTCTATAGATTAAAAAATCAACTAATAGGGAGCAACTGGGACACATAGCAGGGCTGCTGAATCCCTAACCCTGCTCCTTGATGAATCACCAGACAGGGTAGAAATGCGAGTCCTACAGAGGGCACCGGTCCCCCCTGGGGGAAGATGAAAGGGACCCCTGTGGTCTGCAAATAACAACTGTTCTATGTCTGGTGCCTTGTGACTCTGAGGACTTTTAGGGGAAAATTGTTGCCTTGTCTTGACTAAGTAACATTCCCAGACACTGAGTGAAAGCAGAGGTTCCCAGAGTGACCCAAGCCCCTCAGATTGCAAGAAAATTTCTGACACAAGGATTATACACTAAAATATGAATATTTCTCTTATTAGAGTGCTCTAACCTTAGTACTGACACCTTCACAAAATTCCCTTTTAAAAATTCCCTTATTCTCGATCAAAATGGCACCAGTTCCATCTTTTAGACCACTAACCACTGTGACCTACCAGCAGATTCAAGGCCTTTCCTAATTGTTCTTTCAGTAGGTTGTTATCAACAGCCTGTCCTTTTTCATAGAGTGAAGAGCTTGAAAAGTCTTTTAAAATTACCCAGCAACACTCTTTCACTTTGCAAATGATATTGTACTAAGAAAGATTAAATTGCTTGCCATGTTAAATAGCTGTCAATTGGACCTAGATCAGAACATTTCAGATCCAGTGTAATTCCTAAGGTTACACATGGTCCCTTTATATTCTTTCCACAAAAGTGAGGAACACATAGGAAAGGCTCTGCTATGTCCTACTCAGTCAAAATCCACTTTTTGGAGCCAAACCACTGCTAAGGCAGACCAAAAAAAAAAAAAAAAATAGCCCCATATAGAATGGGATAAAAGAACTTTTCCATGGAGTGAAATCTCATTTGAAGCTATGTGATTAATCTAAGATTAGATGAATTCCTTCAATTACAGGTCCAAAAAATTACATTTTCATAGGCCAGGAGTGCAAAAATATGAGACTGTATAAGATTTTACACTTGAAAACCCGGTTTTCTGGGATTCCCAGCTTAAAAGGAAGTCAGCCTCTCCTTGTTAACTGCTTGTCTGTTCAGTGGTCCATCTGCCACTTCAGTGATCATCAGGCTTTGAAGAAATCTCATTAGGAAGAAATTCTCATTAGGAAAAGATTGGCAACTCCTGACCTGGGCCTTTATAACGAAGATTTGCATTTGTAACTTAATCCTCTCAAGAATTATTGTAGCCACCTTTTCAAAGGATCAATATCTCCCATCATAGGTTTACAGAAAGGCATGTCATGAATGAGGAAATCTCATCTTCAGGATTTTCATTTAGAAAGCTCACCCACCTGTTACTAACCACCAGATTAAGAGAATTCCATCTGGTTGTTGTATATAAGCAGGTTCCACAGCCTGCCTGTTTCTGGATTTATTCCATTTTAAGGACTTTTCAAGTGACTCTCCAAACTAGCCTGTGTTACAGATTCTGCTTTGCAGCTTCTTAGGAAGGCTGGACTGGCCTGGAAACTTGAATTGACCAGAAAGAACTAAATATCTAGATAATCCCCAAAATTAATAAATCCTAGTGTTAAATTTCATAGCTTAAAATTGCTCTAAGATTTTTGGAACACCCTATATAAAACATTGGATTAAATCATATCATTTTTCTGTTCAAAAAATCTTCATAGATTACTATTACCTAGTAAAATTCAAACTTCTCTGGTCAGCATTCAAGACCTTCCCTAGTAATCTACCACTGATCTTTTTTGCCTTATCTCAAATCCTACTATGTATTTTATGGTCCAGCCAACTCTATTATTCTCTGGACCACCTCCCACACATGTCCCATGTCTTTTCACCTGGAATATTTTTGCTTTCCCTCTTTTCCCACAATTACCTTCAATCACCTTCTTCCCTTACAGAATTCCTACCAATCTTTAAAACCTAACTCAGACCCTCCCATCTCTGGAGGTCTTGCATGATCTTTCCTATCATTTCCTTTATTCTTCAGACCTCACTGAACCTTTTCTGTTCTAATTCTCTGCTACAAAGCTTTTTAAACTGTGAAGGACAAACTTATATGGGGTCGTGTAACTGAATATAGGGGTTGTGAAAATTTTGGCGATAGTAAAAGGTTTCTGAATGCAGTGATCAAAAAAATTAATTCAAAATCAAATGCATAATGAATATGAGGTATTTATGGCAGCACAAACACAAGTACTGTCATACATTCTGTGAGAATAAATACAAAACCCCTTTATGGGCAGGTACATACATTCTATAGATAAACTCCCATTCACAAACCAAAAGCTGAAAAACTTGAGTTGGGTTTTAGACTTACTCTTCTGCCATAAGATGAGGAAACTTCTTTTTCTTGAGGTAAGCATGTATAAAGTGATCATTTTCTTTTGGCATTTTGTGAAGGCAGAGTAAAAGTTACCTAAAAGGAAAGATGACACTGAGATCATTTATTGAAACCAGAGCTAAGTCGAGAGTCAACCTCTTTGGTCTTAGTATCAGAAAACCTTCATTCAACTGATGGCCCCAACATTTAGTTGCTGCACAAATTTTGGCAAATCTCTTAACCTGCAGAATCTATCTTTTCTCACCTATAAGATGTGGATGACATCCTATTACCTGTGATGATATTGCTTACCTGTGTTCTTGACAAATGTACTTTTAGCAGGATTTGTTTGGGTGGTTATTAGGAAGCTTCTGCCATAGCAAAATAAAATGTGTCAACTTTTGAAAATAAAAGAAAATTGGGGACGGCAGAGTAGAATTTGTACTCAGCCTCACCAGAACATTGTGAGGGAACATTTTATAAATGAAAGAAGGAGGTAGGGGAAGAAAGGGAAAGAAGAGGAAAAGAGAGGAGAGGAGAGGAGAGAAAAGGAGAGGAGAGGAGAGGAGAGGAGAGGAGAGGAGAGGAGAGGAGAGGAGAGGAGAGAAAGGGAAAGGAGGGGAGAAAAGAGTAGAAGGAAAGTAGGGGAAAGGAGAGGATTTTTTAATAAAAGCTAATAATGGGGACAGCTAAATGGTGCAGTGAATAGAGCACTGGCCCTCCAATCAGAAGGACTTGAATTCAAATTCAGTCTCAGATACTTAAGGCTGTGAAACTGAGCAAGTCACTTTACCCCATTGCCTCCCAAAATAATAATAAAAAATAATGAAGGAGAGAATTTGTATTGCTAAAAATAATAATAGCTAACAGTTACATCACACTTTTAAATTTGCAAAGCACTTTACAAATATTATCTTATTTGATCCTCATAACAACCTTAGAAATTAGGTACTCTTAATTCACCATTTTATAGATGAGAAAACTGAGACTGAGAAACATCAAATAATTTTTCCCAGAGTCACACAGCTTAGATAGAATTCAAATTCAAGTTTTTCTGACTACAAGTACAATGCTCTTATCCACTGTTCTATCTACCTGACAAGTCAAATCCATGAGTGAATCCTTTGGCTACTTTAAGGATTTTTATGCCCTTTAATTGTCTTCTTTAAAACCAAAAGTCAAAGCAGAATAGCAGGCAGAAATTTGTTCCCTTCCAGCATTTAACTTCTCTTTAACTTCTGACAGTCTACTAGTTCTAGTGATTCTCTATTCTTCAATCTCCATAGGGAGATTTATTAATGGCCATTGAATAGGAAGCTAATGAACTAGAAAAGAAAGAAGTTTAATTGTATAAATGATCACTTCCATGGAATATATGAAGGTAATTTACTTATCTTAGTCTCCAGCCAAACTCTTATACCTCAGATGAATAATGTAGTGACAAGGCTCTTATATCATTGTTCCAAATTGTATAATCTCAATTCCATTCCGATCAAAACAATTTGTACTTGTAAACCCATAATTTACTCTTAGATCCTAATAAGATTGAAATTAAGAACATTTTAACCTTAAAAAAGAATTATGTGCTATGGGGAATTTTACGCAAGGTCATAGATAACCATCATACAAGATGAGAAATCAAAAAGCCTTGTGTTCTGCTCCTGTGAAGGATATGTTCACACTGGGAAAAGCTCTTAAAATTGCCTATGCAGGACCTTTGAAATCATCTGGTCTAAACCCCCAGAGAGAGGGATATGTTTTTGCCTGAGGCCAACTGACAAGTAAGTAGTTTGTATTAATAAGCAACTAAAAATTTAATAATAGTAATATTAACACTAATAACACAGTAATAATAGTAATTACTAGCATGTATATGTGATTAAGGCTTAAAGAAAGGAAAGCTATCACTAGGAAAGAATAATTTCTCAGAGAAGAGAGTACCTTGGCCTTGATACTTGGTAAAGATACATTTTAAAGATTTTCAAAGAACTTTAAACATTCTTATCATTAATTAATATTTATATTTTAATTACATTATTTAATATGATTCAAGTAATTGGAGGATGTGTTGAGGAGATGGCCCAACAGGGGGTCAAGTTGGGCAAAACATCTAAGGTTCCAAGAAAGTATCTAAATAATTCTCTAATCTCCTTTTTAAGGAGAGAGAAGGAAGAAAAAACCTAGGGAAAAAAAAAGAGAGAGAAAAAACCATTTTCACAATTGTGGACCTAATGAGAACCTAATGGATGGGGACCTAATGCACCACTTCATTGTCCACGTTTTTCTGAAAAACAAACTCAGGAGAGAAACTGAAGGTCACTGAAGGTCAACGCCTGTGTGAAAAAAGGTGAATGGTCAGCAGAGCCCATGTAGGACTTCCCAAAATGAGTATCAAAATTAAAGGAAGAAAATCCTGGCTAAGTAGAGCCCTTACCTTCTTTGCAGATCTGCCTTCTGCTCGGTAGCTGGTGAGACATGTGATGATTAGTCCTCTTTTTCTTAATCTTTTGGTTTCTGAGTTTTATTCCCATGATGATCACGGGATAGGATTCCCGAGACTGTAGCCTAAGGAATTTATTTAATTGGCATGAAAGGAGCAAACTGAGAGGGACTTCTTCCCAACCTCACTCCTCCACTAGATTTCTTTCTTAAGCACCATGCCTTAAACCCACGTCACTCTGGCTCTCATTGATTGATTGATTGACCAACAACATGGTTGTTATTTGGACTGAGAGTGAGTGCAAATAACAATTGTTTCTGTTTTGGCCAGAATCCCTGAAGGTCTTCCCTCCTAAACTGATTTTTTTTAACTAGGTAAAAGAGACCATTCTTTGCCTCATTTCTTACCTGACTTTAATCACTGAATGGGTCAAATTGAGACCTGTTGGCGATCTTAGTTTAAAAAGAGCTGGTCCCAGCTACGTCTGGTCACTGGATCCAGATGGCTCTGGAAGGGAAACTGAGGCAGGTGACCTTGCCCAGCCCTCCTTCACTTAAATTCAATTCACTCACATGTCACGACATCCCTTCATGATTCTCTTCCAGAACGAAGGGCAAATAACGAGTTTGTCTTGACAATTATGCCCTTGTATATATGTATTTGCTTCCTGTTTTCTACACCCAGATTAATTCTTTTTTTTTTTTTCCCTTCTTTTTTTTTTTTTTAAATTTTTTATTTAATAATTACATTATATTGACACTCATTTCTGTTCCGATTTTTTTCCCCTCCCTCCCTCCACCCCCTCCCCTAGATGGCAAGCAGTCCTTTATATGTTGGATATGTTGCAGTATATCCTAGATACAATATATGTTTGCAGAACCGAACAGTTCTCTTGTTGCGTAGGGAGAATTGGATTCAGAAGGTATAAATAATCCGGGAAGAAAAACAAAAATGCAGATAGTTCACATTCGTTTCCCAGTGTTCTTTCTTTGGGTGTAGCTGCTTTTGTCCGTCATTTATCAATTGAAACTCAGGTCTCTTTGTCAAAGAAATCCACTTCCATCAAAATATGTCCTCATACAATATCGTTGTCGAAGTGTATAATGATCTCCTGGTTCTGCTCATTTCACTTAGCATCAGTTCATGTAGGTCTCTCCAAGCCTCTCTGTATTCATCCTGCTGGTCATTTCTTACAGAACAATAATATTCCATAACATTCATATACCACAATTTACCCAGCCATTCTCCAATTGATGGGCATCCATTCATTTTCCAGTTTCTAGCCACTACAAACAGGGCTGCTACAAACATTTTGGCACATACAGGTCCCTTTCCCTTCTTTAGTATTTCTTTGGGATATAAGCCCAATAGAAACACTGCTGGATCAAAGGATATGCACATTTTGATAATTTTTTGGGCATAATTCCAGATTGCTCTCCAGAATGGTTGGATTCGTTCACAACTCCACCAACAATGCATTAGTGTCCCAGTTTTCCCGCATCCCCTCCAACATTCATCATTATTTTTTCCTGTCATCTTAGCCAATCTGACAGGTGTGTAGTGGTATCTCAGAGTTGTCTTAATTTGCATTTCTCTGATCAATAATGATTTGGAACACTCTTTCATATGAGTGGTAATAGTTTCAATCTCATCCTCTGAAAATTGTCTGTTCATATCCTTTGACCATTTATCAATTGGAGAATGGCTTGATTTCTTATAAATTTGAGTCAGTTCTCTATATATTTTGGAAATGAGGCCTTTATCAGAACCTTTAACTGTGAAAATGTTTTCCCAGTTTGTTGCTTCCCTTCTAATCTTGTTTGCATTAGTTTTATTTGTACAAAGGCTTTTTAATTTGATGTAATCGAAATTTTCTATTCTGTGATCAGTAATGGTCTCTAGTTCATCTTTGGTCACAAATTTCTTTCTCCTCCACAAGTCTGAGAGATAAACTATTCTATGTTCCTCTAATTTATTTATAATCTCGTTCTTTATGCCTAGGTCATAGACCCATTTTGATCTTATCACCCAGATTAATTCAAATCCATTCTCTTGTTGGTTATAATAAAAGTGTCCTCTAAATTCCAAAGAACTTGAATAGTTCTCTAATTTCCAAAGACTGGGGAAAACTCACTTGGAACATTGGCCCTTGCCTCTTCATCAATATTACATAGCAATGCTAGAAGAACAGAAGTAAATTTCTGCATTTCTGGACCCAACTTACTGCTGATCCCTGCTATGACTCGGCATACATTTTCAAAGCCAGTCCACTCTGTTTAGGGGCTTTAGTGCTTCGCTCCATAATAAGAAGGGTTAAAATATATGTCAATCTAATCCAAAGCTTCTTAAACTGTGAATTGTGATCCCATATGGAGTCTTGTAACTGAATGTGAGAGTCCTAAAATTATGATTTATTATCAGTAAATGTTTGATTTGTATACCTATTTTATATACTTATATATCCAGAGTTGTGTAAAAATTTCTTGGGTAAAAGAGATCACTAAGGGAAAAAGTTTAAGAAGCCCTGACTTAGTCTATTTCTATAATTCCAGAGTATGAATAAGATGGTAGAGAAGACTGGATAAGGAATCAGGACCATTTATTAACCCATGCAATCATATTCAAGTCATTTAATCTTTCTGAACTTTAGTTTTCCTGCCAGAAAAAATGAGAACATTAGCTCCAATGATTTCTATGTTTGACATCTAATCTTGACATCTTTCAGTTTAATATCTATGATCTTATTATAACACAAATTCTGGAACTATAAACTATAAACACTTGAACTGGCTTGTGAGGTCCCCAGAGCAAAGTTGCTATATCTACCACTCTGGGTTCTAAGTTTGACTCTTGAGTGATTGAAAAAGGACTTTTTTAATGCTTTAGCTCACTGATCCTTACCAATATGTCCCCTCCCTTCACTATTTTATATATAATATATTTATATTTATATAAATTTATATTTATATTATTATATTAACTAATCAACCAGACTTAATTAGCTTTTAAAGAGGAATATTTACTAAGACAATATAGTAAGAACAGGTGGTACAAAACATTTTCCCCAAAAGGCTGTGACATATTTACTCACCAGCACATACAGTTTAAGGGAACAGAGCTCACATCTAGAGCATACACAAGACAAAGGAAAATCACAGTACCTGAAAGTACTTTTGCTGGAGTCTCACAGATCACGCAGTCATTACATCCAATCTGGGGGCCACCATTGGTCAACTTGATTTTGTTGCATCTTGTCACTGGATTCCGAGAGAGAGAGAGAGAGAGAGAGAGAGAGAGAGAGAGAGAGAGAGAGAGAGAGAGAGAGAGAGAGAGAGAGAAGAGAGAGAGAGAGAGAGAGAGAGGAGAGAGAGAGAGAGAGAGAGAGAGAGAGAGAAATGGCTAAGATTCATACATTTCTCAGGCTAGAAGGACCTTTAAAGACAATCTAGTCCAACATCCTCATATTACAGATAAAGAAACTCTCAGAGAATTTATAGTAATTAGGTGGTGCAGAGGATAAAGTGCAGAATTAAGATTCATCCTCAGATACTTACTAGTTATGTAATTGTGGGCAAGGCACTTAACTTCTGTTTGCTTCCATTTCTTCCTAGGGCTATTGAGTGGATCTAATTAGGTAATATTTGTAAAGTGCTTAGCACAGCTCTTGGCCCACAATAAATACTATGAAATATTAATTCTCTTCTCTTTTCCCTCACTTCTTGATCATAGAATTTTAGGATGGAGAAGGACCTTAGAGATAATCTAATCCAACCTTTTATTTTAAAGAGAAGGAAACTAAAGTTGTCTGTGGTCCCACAAAGCTGGTCAGCTATCAAGTTTGGATTACAACACATTTCAGGGTTCTTTCTTTTCTCCCACTCTCTCTTAATTCTCCGCTGTTTATTGTTGCTTCTTAATTGGTTAATGTGTACATAGCTTCTACACAGAAATCTTTAATGATTCTTTATGGTTTGCCAAGAAAAATCCAAAATCCTTCTTCCCTGGCATTCAAGGCTCTCACAGTTTGATACAGTTCTACTTTTCTGAAACAACTCAGAGAACTCCTCTCTAGGTAGAAAATTAAGCTTCTCTATTTCTCTCTAAATATGTCATGTATTTTCTCATCTCTGTGTTTTTGCTTTGGCTATTCTCTAAAGCTACAAAGTCCTCCTTTCTCTTCTTTATCTTTCAAATTTTAATCCACTTTTATAAGTCCAACCCAAATAATATCTCCAAAAAGATCCTTTGCTGGTCCCTGGTCAGTGACAAGTCATTCCACAGATTTTATGTACTACTTTAGTTGTAGCTCTCTGTGTTTATAATACGCATATATATTAGTATACAAGAATTATATATATATACATATATATCTGCATACCACAGTGTCTGAAAAATTGAAGTTCAACATTACCCAAAAAGATTTTGGAAATATTCATAATGGACATAATCAGATATTAATATATTATAAACAAAAAATTGTGAAAGAGGAGTCCCATCACAGAAACGTGTGACTAGGGGAAAAAAGCTGATCATCCCGGTAAAAGGTAACCAGTAGACAAACCCATGCACCATTAATGTCCATATCTATAAACAAGTGTAACTAAAAGAGCAGTCTAGAAGATGCAATAGTAAATATTGGGGAACATGAATCAATCAATCAAAAGCTGCAATAGTAAAAACTGAGGAACATCAATCAGTCAATCAACTACCACTCCATGACCACATCTATATTACTATTATATCACAGATTTTCAACAGTATGATCACCATTGAATTTCTGACTCAGTTCCTACTGACTTGACCATACCTTTTCCTTTGCCTTCATTCATGAACTGGCTTCATTTATTGACCTTCACTCAAGATCATCATTTAAGCATGCTATTTAATTAAATTAATAAATACATAGTAAAAGCAGATGTAATAGTTAAATTTCCCCTATAAATCTGTCCATGGCTCACCCTATCTTTGCTGAGCCCCTTTGGGTTACGCCCACCATGATACTCTTCTGGGACCTTCCCCAGTGTCTCTCCTCTCACTCCCACCCCACACATGAGGTCTCATGGTGAATCTCCTCTATTTCTCCTTCTTTTAGCTAAGTCTTTTAGGATTTTAGGTTTACTCTAACCTCATGGGATATTCCTTTTCTCCTGATTAATTGTGAGTTCCACTAGAGAATTTGTTTTTTCTGTTGTTAATTGTTCCATGCTCTCCCAACTCTATTTCATATTTACTATTTCTGGTGCCTATTGTATCTCTTTATTTTTGTCTATAACCTCTTCTCCTAAAGAAACCTGCCTTTTGCCAAGGAGAATGGCTATTGTGAATTCTTCCCATGATTGAACTATGAACTATGACTCTCACGTACTTCAGTACTAGGGAATGGAAAGAAACCTTGGATATCACTTAGTCCAACTTTTTTATTTTATAGATGGGGAAACTGAGTTCCAAGAAAGTTAAAATTACTTGCCCAAGGTCACCTGAATAGTAACTTACAGGAGCAGGATTTAAATTAAACTTCTGTAACTCCCATCCAGTATCCTTTCCACGCTGCTACCCAGACTTGTGTTTGAGTTGTGACCCTGCTGTTGAATAACTGTATGTCCTTTTACCTTACTTGTAAAAAAGAGAAATAAAAGAGATATAAAATAAGAGAAAGAAAAAATATAATTATCTAATTCATATGGCTATTGTGGGAATGAGCTATATAAACTGTACAGGAATATGAAAACTGAAACTTTGATCAATAATAATCAAATTAAAGTGCCTCATATAGGTCTTTAGGAAGCAGCCAATCTCAAATTTAATCAACAAAAAAAATTTAATAACAAAAATATAATCAATGAGCATTATTTTAGAAAGTCCTTGCGCTTCATTGGTATCAAGTGCAATGTCAAAATGTAACGAGCAAAGTTGGATAGAATCCCTGTGGAGAAATACTAGGAAAATGCACAAAAGTTACATAGGAAGAGGAAAATACAGATGGGTCCCTATCTGCACTTTTGGAAAGAATATCCATTTGGATGAGGTCATGGATCCATCAGAGTATTGACATTATGAAAGTAGTTATTGCAACACGTGATGTCTGGAGTCATTTTGGGTTTTTTAATGAATTTGTAATTGGGCATTATGACTGGTGATCTGAAGTCATCTTGGGTTTGTAGTCAGAGTATGAGAGGTTTTTTCCATTCAAAGGAACAGCAAAAGTAATTAAGGGATGTGACCACCAGGTGGAGTAAGTCACCACATGAGTCCATCATTTAAACTTGATTCAAGGACTTTGTATGTGCTCTGGGATCTAATTGTCCAGTCTGCTTGATCCATCTTTATCAATAATATGATAACTCACATGTAAATGGGGTTTTATGATTTAGAACCATATTCCCTTTACAATAAGGACCATTATTCTCCCACTGTTTTAAATTAAAAATGCTACAGTTCTCTTCCATTTTTCTCCCCTTTCTTTCATTCCTTCCATCCAATCAATCATGGCTATAGAATCAATAAAAATAATAACAAATGACATTGACTTGTGATTTAAAATTGCTACAGTATTTTATATACTTTATCTCTTGTTTCATACTTCTGTATATTGAGAACAATTTATCCTGTATATAACTTGTTTGTATATTGTTAACTGCATGCACTAAAATGCAATCCTTAGGACTATCTTTTGACTTTATATCCCCAGAATACAAACACAGTCCCCTTGGCACACCAATAGGTACTTTATAAATTTAGTTGATTAGACTATGTTCATTATTTCTGATCCATTGTTCTGACTAATCTTTCTACCTGAAATTTCCCTCTTTCTTTCCAACTCAACTCAACAAAAATTTACATGGAAGCTGTGCTGGGCACTAGAGATTCGAGTACAAAAATAAAACTTTTTTCAACTCTTAAGGAGTTTAATTCAATAGGGGAGATAAAGTATGTACAAAAATATAGAAATATAAAGTAATTTAGAAGTGTGGAGAGAGACCAGCAGAGAAACAGAAAAGGGGAGAGAGAGAATAGAAAGAGAGTGAGAATATTAACAACTGAAGGCGGGGAGATCAGGAATGGTTTCATAGGAGATGACACTTGGCCTAAAAGTCAAAGGGAAAACTAAGATTAAAACCGGTGAAAGGCCATGAGGAAATACATTCCATGCATGGAGAACAGTCTCTGCTTCCAAAGCTTGTAGACAGGAGCTCTAATGCCAAGTTTTGGGAACAATTAGTACTGTCTGACTAGAATGCAGAACCTGTGAAGGGGAATAATATAATATAAATCTGAAAAGGTAAGTGAGTGTCTGATTGTGAAGGGCCTGAAAGGTCAAGGAATTTTTAATCTATTCTAGGGGCAATGGGAAGTCACTGAAGCTTTTCAAGCAGGGGAATGTCATGACCAGACAACCTAAAAATTCTGAATGTAGGCAAGAATTATTCACATGAATTTGGGTGCTTTGTAAATATAACTTTGTATTGGGTAAAAGTGATAGAAAATTAGCAAAAAAAAAAAGAACCTATAGTAAGTGGAAGTGGGAGTGGGAAGGGGGAATGATGTATGAAGAAAAAACAATCGCTTGAGTCACAAGGCTCAAGATGACAAAGAAAGGTTTAAGAAAGAGAAGAACCAGACCATGGGAGATCTAGTTTAATTCCTTCACTTTACAGATGAGTAAACTGGGATTCAGAGGACGAAATGTGACTTGTCCAATTTCATATGGATATTAAGTGATAGGAATTCTAAAACCAGTTTATTCTCTTTCCCTATGAAGAAATGCTAAAAGGAACCCATTCTGCTATTATCAACAATAATTAAGTACACAAGGGGGTACAAAAAATAAACTAATTTCTTTTTAAACTGAAGTCTATTCTCCAACTTTGATGGGAATTTAGGTTTCCCAAGGCTCTTTAGTTAGCATCTTTAAAGAGAGTCACAATAATCTTTGAGAGATAGCCATAATGGGAACTGTTTTTCCAGATTCTCTTTAAATTCAATAGCTTTCTTTAATCTCCTTGTCACTCACTTGATCCTGCCTCCATCTCCCCCTCTTCCCTCTGAGCTATACCTATTATTATTATTATTATTAACATTTAGTAGATAAAGAAACTGAATCCGAGAGAAGGGGGTTGACTCATCCAGGATCACACAACTGAGAATTTGGGAAAGGATTTGAACATCTTTCTGGACAGCTCCTTTCCTTCTATGCTTCCATCTCTAAACACTTCCATTAGAGGTGGTTTGGTAGTTCACTGATACTTCACATGGAATAGATGTTTAATAAATGCTTTTTTGGTAGAGCATCAGCTTTAGAGTTAAGGCAACCTAAGTTCAAATCTAGCTTTACTTATCTGTGTGATCCTGACAAATCACTTAACCCTCATTGACTCAATAAAAAGAAAAAATGAGGGAAAAAGGAGAAGGAAAAACTTGGAATTCAAAATATTGCAAAAATGAATGCTAAAAATCTTAATGGTATGTAACTGGGGAAAAATAAAATACTATTTAAACAAAACAATTTAAAGGCTCATTCATTTGTTTTATTTTTAATCAGGAGGGCTGGGGGGAAATGCTTTAAAAACTTTATAGTACTACAGAAATTTAAGCTATTCTTCTTATTGGTTATAATAGTAAGTTCACCCATCAAATAATTAAAGGATCATGTTAGAAAGGAGAAAAATTTAGAACACAAGATTTTGCAAGGATGAATGTTGAAAACTATTTTTGCATGTATTTTGAAAATAAAAAGCTAATATTAAAAAAAGTTCCTTCCATACATTATCTCATTTGGCTCTCATGAGAGTGTTATTAGTTTTATTTTGCATATTAAGAAACTCAGATTTACAGGAAAGACTTACATGAACTGATGCTGAGTGAAGTGAGCAGAACCAGGAAAACATTGTACAGAGTAACAGCAAGATTGTGTGGAGATCAAGTATGATAGACTTACTCTTCTCAGAATTACATTGATTCAAGAGAATTCCAATAAACTTGGGATGAAAAATACCATTTGCAGCCAGACAAAGAATTATGGAAACTGAATATGGAACGAAGAGTTCTATTTTCACTTTTTGTTTTCATTTTTTTCTTTCTCATGGGTTTCCCCCTTTGTTCTGATTTTCATTTCACAACATGACTAATATAGAAATATATTTTAAATGATTGTACACATGTAAGCTATATGAGATTACTTGTCTTGGGGAGGACAAAGTAAAGAAGGGAGGAAGAAAAAAATTTGGAACTCAAAATCTTACAAAAGTGAATGTTGAAAATTAGCATTATGTGTAATTGGAAAAAATAAAATACTATTAAGTGAGGGAGGGAAAAAAAAAAGAAAGAAATTCAGGCTTAGAGGGATGATGTAATTTGTCCCAAGGCACACAGCTAATAATAATAATAACTAATGGCTAACATTTCTATAATAGACAACATTTGTATAGTGTTTTCAGGTTTACAAAATACTTATCCCCATTTTACACATGAGAAAACTATGAAAGGCCAAGTATTTTATCCAGGGTCTCATGATGTGGTTGTTGTAGGCAACAAATGATGTTTTTTAGGAGAGCACCAAATGTTGGGGTTTGTTGTGAAGAATTCACAATGGCCTTTGTCTTTGACAAAAGGTAGATGTATTTCGAAGAGGTCACAGACAAAATGAAGGGAGACAATAGACACAGAAATGGTAAATAGGAAGTATATAGTTAGTAAGAAATAGGTTTTATTAATTAATGATGGAAAAACAAGTTTCTCAATGAAATCCACACTTACCCAGGAGAAAGGGAGCACCCCATGAGGTTGGAGCAAGCCCTTAGTTGGCAGGCTAAATCCCAAAATAACCCCCTAACAGAATTAGCTCTAAGGAGGGGAATGGTGGGGGGTTGTGAAGAGAGGGGTGAAGGGAAGGACACCATAATGCAGAGTGTCATGGCAAAATGACCCAAAGGGGGCTCAGCAGATTTATAGGGGAAATTTAACCCCAGGGACATGATGGGGATTTCTTGGCTGGACAGAGCAAATAGGACTAATGGTCGAGGGGGTCCTCTGGAGGGTCAGTCTCAGGGGGTTGACATTAACTTGGATTTCTTTGCTGGACACAGCAAGGTGAGCAATGGTTAAACTGATCCCCATCAGTGCCCTTCTCTGTTTATTTCAGGACAATTTTCAGTCTTTCTTTGCCAATCACACCCATTCAGGACATCATTACCCAGTGTTTGAGGCAGAATTTAATCTGAGATCTTCCCAATTCCACGTCCAGTGCTCTATTAACTGCTCCATTTGGCGCCTGTCTGACTAATTTTTCTCCATCCATTTTGCTATTTTGATGCATTATATATAATGCATCTTAATCGTGGGCTCTGTGCTGGGCTCTGTTATACAGTCTCTCACTTGGTAAATTATCAGACAGTTCTGAGCTAGCCCTAACTTGGGTCCAGTGCTTGGTACTTTATGTTCCAAATTGGAATGAAATGAGACTCACAAGGGCATTCAAATGTCAACAAAAACCATAGCAGGAAGATATTCAACAAGGATGTGCACTGAGGACATTCTAGTTTATTTGATTAAACAAAGCTCCCTTGCCTTAGATGGCCACAGGAGTCTGGTCAGCCAAGCATTAGTGTTCCCCAGAACTCCTCGGACTTCTTTTGTGCTCCAGCGACCAGGAAGTAATCTTAATAGCCCCAGTCTTTAGCCCTCTTAGTCAATAAGTTTTTAAAAAAGATTTTATTATATTTTAACGAAAAACTAAATTAATTTGCATAGGAACAGGGCTTTTAGGTTCTTTCTCCCACCATAACTACTATGAATTTAATTATCATCACTGGGAATATCTCACAAAACTACTATATTCGGTTCTAGTCTCTCTCCTGAGTTCTGGTTCTGCAATGTGAATTGCATATTGGATATTTCAAACAATGTCCTGTGAGAATCTCAAATTCAACGTTTCCAAAACTGATCTCTTGCTCCTCCCCTCCAAACCCACTACATTCTTCATATGTGACCAACTTTTCTATTTCAATCAGTGGAATCTGCCTTTATCTGATCACCCAATTTCACAATTGAATCTAATCCTTTGCTCCTCATTCCATAATAAATGAAATACAAATTACCAAATCCTGATGTTTTAACTTTAATCCTCCTTATCTCTATTCACATAACAATCACCAGGAATTATCTTACCTATTGTTACAGCCTCTTAATTGGTGTTCTTTCTACAATCCTTTCTCAAATGACCTGTCCTAGGGATGCTTCTCTGATCACATAATTATCATGTCTACAATCAAACAGAAATTCCTCTGTTTGACATTTTTTAAAAATGAATTTTATTGATATTTTTTATCACACCAGAATATCTCCCATTTTCCTTTCCTTTCTCCTTTTCCATCTCAGAAAATCATACCATATAACAAAAAATATTTTTAAAGGAAAAAAAAAGAACAAAATATCAACCAAAAAATCAATTAATACACTGAAAAAAAATCTGAAAGTTCCACACTTGCAGACCTCCTGCCTTTGGAAAGGAGTGGGGTAGGATTGTCTTCTCATATCTCTTCTTTGGAGGCATACTAGTACTTTTCATGTTAAAATATTCCCTTGTTATTCTTTCATACTTGTCCTTTCCATTTATATTATTGTGGTCATGGTATTTATCATTTTATTTTGGTTTTTGGCTCTGCTTACTTCACTTTTTATCAAACTATATAAATCATATTCATCACATTCATAGTTTCTTTCAGCACAATAATATTCTATTAATTGCATGTACTACAATTTGTTTAGACATTCCTCATTTGACAGTCATTTTATTCTTTACAACCACAAAAAGTGCTGCTTTAAATCTGTTCTAGAGAGTAATTTGGAACTTTGCCCAAAGGGCAATGAAATTGAGTGTATCATTTGGCTCCACAATACTACTACTAGATCTGTATCCCAAAGAGATTTTTTAAAATGGAAAAGGATCTATATGTACAGAAATATTCATAGCAGCTCCTTTTTGTGGTAAAGAATTACCATTTGAGGTGATGTCCATCAATTGGGAAATGGCTGAACAAGTTGTGGTTTATACTCATAAACTTTACATTACAGTCGTAATGGAATATTACTGTGCTATAAGAAATGACAAGTAGGATGCTTTGAAAAAAAAGAGAGATTTGCATGAACTGATGCAAAGTGAAATGAGCAGAACCAAAATAAACATTGTACACAGTGAACATGTTATATGGCAATTATTTGTGAGTGACTTAGGTATTTTCAGAAATACAATGATCTAAGACAATTCAGAAGGACTTATGGTAAAAAAAAAAAAATGCTATATATTTCCAAAGGAAAAACTGATGGAGTTTCAATGCAGATAGAAGCATAATATTTCTGTGTGTTTTTTTATTTTTTTGTGTCTTTTCCCTGGTCTGTTTTCTTTCACAACATGACTAATATGGAAATATGGTTTGCATCACTGCATGTGTATATATAACCTATATTGAGGATGTTGAAGAATTATTGAGGAATAATCCTTTGATTATTCTACTTCATTTCCCCTAATTGTTCTACCCCAATTTCCCTGAATTGTTCTGCCTAGTTGCAAGATCCTCCCCTCCTAATCATCAGGATCCAGATTAGGAGAAAGACCTTCTATCTTAAACATCATGACCCCAGACCTTCCCTACTTATCAGAATGTTTGGTATCTCCCTCCATCCTGTCATTGTTCTTCTTGATCTCAACTTATCAGAAAACTATCAGAAATGAATGTTAAAATTAACTTATATGTAATTGGAAAAATAAAATACTTAAAAAGAAAACAATATGTTGTCATTTATGGAGATTTTCTTTTTATCAATGACCTCCCAAGGTATAAGCCTAGAGGGATAAGTGGTGGAATTTCTGGGTCACAGGGTATGGATATTTTTACCATTTGCACAATTCTAAACTGCTTTCCAAAATGATATATATCACTGAACCGCTGTTCCACCAACACTGTGCAATGTGCTTTCTAAATTGACTCTTCCCATTTTTTGTCACCTTCTTCAGTTTACGGCATGTAAGATAAAACCTCAGTTTTGTTTGATTTTCATTTCTCTTATTATTAGTGATTTTAAGCATATTTTTATATAGCTGGAAGCTTCTTGAAGACAAGGACTCTTTCATCCTGTCTTTATAGATCCCTCGAATCTAACAAACTGCCTGGCACATAGTAGACACTCAAGTGGTTGTTGATTTATTTCAAGCCTTAAGATTCACTTCTCTTTTCAATAGACTAATTTTTATGTAGCCTTTTAGTATCATCCACTCCTTTAAACAATGAAAAACTAAAGGCTATAGAAGATTTTGTAAACAAGTAAAAAATAAAATAAAATGAAAATGAAAGGTCATTTCTTTGATTTTTTTCCTCTTCTTCCAGCTCTCTATCAATGTAGAATCCTTTGCCAACTCAGCTCAAATTGTGCTTATCAAATCTGAGCCCTCATAAGAACTATTGTAAGCATTCTTTTGAAGGAATAATATCTTAACAGCTTCTGTCTTCAGGGTGGAAAGGAATGGTCGTTTATGTACTTGGCTTTTGACCACGGTTCAGTAAAAACACAAAGGAACATTCAGAAATCTTGCTGGTACCCTGTAGCCCCTGGTAACTAACTGGCTCTCTGGAGTCTAACAGATAAAATGCCAACTATCTCTACCCAGAGGATGAATGGTTTCTATGTGTTTGGAAAGAACATGACTGACCTTTTCACAGAGAACTCATTGTTTCTGCATTGGCTACATAGGTTGCTTCATCTATCTGGAGTGAGATCTTGTGATTTCAAGGAGGAAGTTGGAGAAAAAGAAAGCAGGGTTGCAATTAGAAGTGCCTTAGGTAAGAAACAGTCAAACTACATAATATCCTTTCTCAACATTAGTGCGGTACCAGGGGATCCACACCAGCTGATGGAGTAAATAAATTAGATTTAGTGGCTGAATTCAGACTTGACAATTAAGAGCTAGATTGCCATTAAAACAAAAAACAAAAAAACTAGTATACAATTTCCTGTAAAATACTCTCAAATAAACACACACACACTTATTTAATTATTTACATATCCTAGAGGTCTGCCTTTATTTATATTACTATTTAGAGACTCCCAACATAATCAATCAATTTACTCTTATTCTCAATCTCTTATCAGCCTTCTCACTTTTTAGACCATAAAAGTCTTTAATGATATTTTATACCACTTGCCTTGTACAATTCAGCATTCTTAGAATGAGACAGACTTCTTATCCTTTCACAAGTCTTTCTATAGCCAGAAGAATCCTGTACAATTTAGATTCATAGGATTACAGTGATAGGAAATAGATTTGGGAACTATTGTCAAGAACTGATAGGTTGCTGGCAATTGTTGGCAAATGTTGGCAAAAAAATATTTGGAAAGTATGGGATGGTAAGTTAGGAAAGATGACTTAGCAGTTTTGAGATGGTTGATTGGGACATCAACAGGAATAAAGAAGTTGGGAGGACAGCTGGGTTTTAGGGGAAGATGGAACATATGTACAAATCCTTCCTGCCAAAAAATTACTACTTCTGCTCTAGAAATCTAATATATCTAATTGCTACGCCCTAGAAATTCAGCTGACCTAAGAAATGCATTGAGTAAGCTCTTGCTTTTTTATTTGTGGTGATAATTGGTTAAGTGAGAATGGGGGAGAGAGGTCATATTAGCTTTGAGGATATCATTTTATAGGCTAATGTACCAGAGAAAGCAATATTCTATAGTAGAACCAAAGACCTAGATTTAATTCTCTATTATATCATTTGCTAACATAAAATAAAATATATAGCATTAAATAGCAAGCCAATTATAAGTATACAAAACAACCTGTGTTTAAAAAAATAAGTTCATGGGTCCTAAATTTAAGAATTTCTCATCTAAACAGATTTTTCCTACATCTTGACCACATTTTACTTTGTGCTTAAGTACTTAGATGGTAGCAGGATGGTAATATGTCTCAGAACTATTTTTATCTGAACTCCATTGAACAAAGATGAGAGTAAAATTATAAGATGATAATAATCCACAATTAGTGTTTGTTGAATGCCCTAACTAGTGAATTCTTCATATGGTTTACTATCTCTGGATAACTTCTGGCCATGATTCATTTTACCTCCAGATTCCTTCCTGTTAGTCCCAACCTTCTTACCTTTCCTGTTTTGGAATTTTAGTAACACCAATATTACCATTGTTCATAATAATGATAACAAGAAGAATAGTTAGCCCTTTCTGGAATCATAACATTAATATTGCTATTGTTCATAATAATGATAACAAGAAGAATAGCTAGCCCTTTCTGGAATCACAATAACATCAGTATTGTCATTGTTCAACTCATGAAGCTGAACTATTTGAATTAAAGATGAGAGCTTAAGGTTCAGGACTATTAGGGTCCCAAATAATTGACTGGTACTGCTACATAAATGAGGGGAAAGGGGAAATGGTAACTTGATTTAGTCTTTTTTTTTTTTAAAAGCCAATCCAAGCTGGAAAGATTTCAAATTCAGGCAGGGGAATGCCAGCCTTGCCAAGTGTGGCCAGGCTCAGCACAGAGGGTTGGGATGAAATAATGAATACTTTGGCTGCAAGCTCTCAAGCTGATCGATCATCTCCTGTGGGCTGCAATCAGAAATGGTGGAGGGTTAAATCAGGAATCCATGAAGTACTGACTATTGAAATCTTAGCGATATCACAGAAATCAGCAGATCTGGAACAATTTTATTTTACTCCGCTGGAGGTTAGAGTAGGAAGTTTAGCAAATAGGTTTAAAACAGAATTTTAATTCCTCTTATTTGGAAACATTAAAGACTTATGAAGAGGTGGGAGTCTATTTTTAATGGCTGGAGAGACTTCAAAAGACTTTTGTTTTTCCCAAGTTCAAGGTCTGCCACACTCTAATGAAAACTGGAATGTGGCTACATGCAGATCTACATGGTCCTGCATGAATGTCCTTGGAGAACTGCATTCTTTCATTCAAAAGACCTCAAAGGCAGCATACCATGTGCAGAGTCACTTGTTTTGTTTGAATTTAATGAGAACTGGACTCACATAATATCTTGTGTTAAAGAGGGTGCCTCCCTTTTAATGCTGGCCAAGAGGCTCACACTCATTATCAAGGAGAAGCCTGTAATAAATTTAAAAGCACACCCACTGAAAAAATACTGTCTGCATCATATATCTCCTGGCATCTGGGGCTTTGGGCATATTTTGTGCCAGTATTATTTCCTCAAGTTACCTAGGAATGAGGTAGGAGGGGAAAATAATTATAGTACTTGCATTTTATAAGACAAATAAACCCAAATTATAAATAGATGAAATGATTTGCTCAAGTTTATTATATTTTAAATCTGTGTTGGAATAAAAAATTAATGGATGTCTTAATACCTGTCTGGTCCAGCCTTCAGGATCTTCTGAAGGGGAAGTGGTTAGGGTCTTTTGAAGAGAATAACAGCAGAAACCAAAGATATTCTGTGTATAGTGATTATAAAGCATTAATTATTCTGTTTCCCAATTAGTGCATAGAGCTTAAAAAATAATCACCAAAATTCACCAGTGGGCAAGAGCTGCATTTCCCCCTCCATTATTTATCATCCCCCTCCTAATCCAATCTTTCACATGCCAGAATAATTTTTTTGATGTCATATTTCTGTTTAAAAATCTGTAATATCTTCTTATTGCTGCCTAAGTAGAGTTTATATTTCTCTGCTTGTCATTTGATATCTTCAAGAATCTGGTGTTTATCTATTTTTTCTATCTGATCTGATATGGTTTCACAATGTACCCTTTATACCCAGTCAAACTAAGGTGTCCCCCAAACTTTATATATACCTTCCCCATGTATGTGCTTTTGCTCACATTATTCACTATTTCTGGAATCCTTATTCTGATGAATTCCTGTTTACTAATTTTAAAAATATATTATATTTTTTTCAATTACATAGAAAAATAATTTTTAACATTCTTTTTTAAAATTTTGTGTTCCAAATTCTTTTCTTCTTTCCTTCCCTTTGCCTTTCGCTGAAATAACAAGCAACTTGATACAGTTTCTATGTGCACAAGGAAGCTAGATGGCATAGTGGACAAAACACTGGGCTTGAATCAGAAAGATTCATCTTTCCAAATTTAAATCTGACTTCAGACATTTACCAGTTGTGACTCTGGGCAAGTCACTTAACCCTGTTTACCTCAGTTCTTCATTTACAAAATGAGCTAGAGAAGGAAATAGCAAACTGCTCCAATATATTTGATAATAAGATCCTTTTTAAATTTAATATAACCAAAACCATCCCTCCAGCATTTCATAATGCTTTCTATTTCTTGTTTGGTTTTAAATTTTTCCCTTATCCATAGATCTGACAAGTGAATTAATTCAGACTCTCTTAATTTGCTTATGCAGTATTTAAAAAAAAAAACAAACAATCTTTTATGTTTATCTGTTCATTTTAAACTTATCTTGGTATTTGGTGTGAGATGTCATTCTGTACCTTGTTTGGTATACCAGAAAATGGTATACCAAACCATTTTCCAGTTTTCTCAGGAGTTTTTGTCAAATAGTGAGTTCTTGTCCCAAAAGCTTGGATCTTTGGGTTTTAGAACACTTGATTACTAAGGTCATTTACTATTGTCTATTGTATACCAATCTATTCCATTGATCCCATTCTTCTTATTAGTCAGTAACCAGATTGTTTTGATGATGATTATTTTATAATGTAGTAAAAAAAATACCAGTAATCTGCTATGATTAGACTACCTTCACCTTTTTTTTTTTCATTAATTCCCTTGATATTCTTGACCTTTTGTTTTTCCAGATGAATTTTGTTATTATTTTTTCTAATTCTATAACATAATTTTTGGTAGTCTGAAGTATGGCACTGAATAAGTAAATTAATTCACATAAAATTTTCATGATTATTATATTGGTTTGGCCTACCTATGAGCATTTGATATTTTTCCAGTTGTCTAAATCTGATTTTATCTATGTGAAATGTGTTTTGTAGTTGTATTCATAGAGTTCCTGAGTTTGTCTTGGCAGGTAGATTCTGAAATATTAAAATTAGTTATTTTAAATGGAATTTCTATTTCTATCTCTTGTTTCTGAACTTTGTTGTTAATATATGGAAATCCTGATAATTTATGTGGGTTTATTATAAATCCTACAACTTTGCCAAAGTTGCTAATTATTTCAACTACTTTTTTATTTATTCCTTAAAGTTCTCTATAAATATCATTATATCATATGCAAAGAATAATAGTTGTGCTTCATCATTGCTTATTCTAATTCTTCCAATTTCTTTTTCTTCTCTTATTACTATAACAAACATTACTAGTACAATTCTGAGTTACAGTTGTTATAATGGGGATCCTTGCTTCACCCTGATCTTCTTGGGAAGGTATATCCCCACTACCTGTAATGCTTGCTGATGATTTTAGATAAATACTATCTAAACTAAAACTACCTTATCATTTTAAGGAAAACTCCATGTATTCCTATGCTTTCTAGTGCTTTTCAGAGGAATTGATATTCTATTTTTTTTTCAAAAGCCTTTTCTGTATCTAGTGAGATAATCATGTGATTTCTGTTGATTTTGTTATGGATAATTGATATGGTCAATTATAGTTTTCCTAATATTGAACCAATCTTACATTCCTGGTAAAAATCTCACTTGGTCATAGTGTATGATCCTTGTGACATATTGCTGTAATCTCATTGCTAATATTAATTTGTCTTAAAATTTTTGCATCAACATTCATTAGGAAAATTAGTCTATAGTTTTCTTTCTCTGTTTTAGCTTTTCCTGATTTAGGTATTAGCACCAGGTGTCACAAGAGGAATTTTGTAGGACTCCATCTATTTTTCCAAATAGTTTATACAGTATCGCAACTAATTATTCTTTAAATGTTTGATAGAACTTACTTATGAATCCAACTAGCTCTGGAGATTTTTTCTTAGGAGTTCAAAAGTGACTTGTTCAATTTTTTTTTCTTAGATAGGGATATTTAAATATTCTATTTCCTCTTCTGTGATTGTGAGAAATTTATATTTTTGTAAGAATCCCTCTATCTTGCTTAGATTGTCAGATTTATTGCATCTAATTTGGCAAAATATTTCTTCATAATTGTTTTAATTTTCTCTTCATTTGTGATGAATTCACTCTTTTCATTTTCGATACTGTTAATTTGGTTTTTCCCTTTCTTTCTTTCTTTCTTTTTTTCTTTCTTTCTTTCTTTTAATTGAGGTAACTGGGGTTAAGTAACTTGCCCAGGGTCACACAGCTAGGAAATACTAAATGTCTGAGGCCGGATTTGAACTCAGGTTCTCCTGACTTCAGGGCCGGTAGTCTATCCACTGTACCATCTAGCTGCCCCTCCTCTTTCTTTAAAAAAAAAAAAAAATCAAATTAACCAATGGTTTAATCTATTTTGTTTTCATAAAACCAACTCTTAGTTTTATTTATTAGTTCAATTTTTAAAATTTTCAATCTTATTAATGTCTCCTTTGATTTTTAGGATTTCTAATTTGAAATTTAATTGGGGATTTTAATTTTTTTTCTATCTTTTTTTTTAGTTGTATGCCCAATTCATCAGTCTTCTCTTTCTCTATTTCCCCTAAATATTGTTTGAATTATATCCCACACATTTTAGCATGTTGTCTCTTTGTTATCTTTCTTTTTAATGAAATTATTGATTATTTCTATGATTTATCCTTTGTTCTAGTCATTCGTTAAGATTAGATTATTTAGTCTCTAATTACTTTTTATTCTATTTTTTCCATGGCCCTTTATTGAATGTATTTTTTATTATATTATGATTTGAAAAGGATGCATTTGATATTTCTGTTTTTCTGAATTTTATTGTGAGGATTATATGCCCTAATACATGGTCAGTTTTTGTATAGGTATCAAATACTGCCAAAAAAAAAAAAAAGTATATTCCTTTCTATTCACATCCACTTTTCTCCAAAGGTCTATCATATCAAACTTTTCTAAAATTCTATTCATCCCCTTAAGGTCTTTTTTTTGTTTTGTTTTATTATTATTATTAAATCTTTTTTATTTTCATAACATAGGCATAGATAATTTTTAACATTCACCCTTGCAAAAGCTTGTGTTCCAAATTGTTTTTTCCCTCCTTTCCCCTCACTCCTTTCTCTAGATGGTAAGTAATCCAATATATGTGAAACATGTGCAATTCTTCTATACATATTTCTACAATTATCATGCTGCACACGAAAAATCAGATCAAAAAGCAAAAATAAATGAGAAATAAAGCAAAATGCAAGTAAACAACAAAAAAAGGTGAGAATGCTATGCTGTGGTCCATACTCAGCTCCCATGGTTCTCTCTGAGTGTAGGTGGCTCTCTCCATCACTGAACAACTGGAACTGGTTTGAATCCTCTTATTGTTGAAAAGGGCCACATCCATCAGGATTGATCATCATATAGTCTTGTTGTTGCCATGTATAATGATCTTCTGGTCCTGCTCATTTCACTCAGCATCAGTTTGTGTAAGTCTCTCCAGGCCTTTCTGAAATCATCCTGCTGGTCATTTCTTACAGAACAATAATATTCCATAACGTTCATATACCACAATTTACCCAGCCATTCTCCAATTGATGGGCATCCATTCATTTTCCAGTTTCTAGCCACTACAAACAGGGCTGCCACAAACATTTTGGCACATACAGGTCCCTTTCCCTCCTTTAAGATCTCTTTGGGATGTAAGCCCAGTAGAAACTCTGCTGAGTCAAAGGGTTTGCACAGTTTGATAGCTCTTTGGGCCTCGTTTTTGGTTTGATTTAATCTGATTCTGAGAGAAGAAAGTTGGGGTCTCTCACTAGTATAATTGTACTATTTCTTCCTGTAAGTCATTTAACTTTTTAAACATTTGGATGCCATATCATTTATTTAGCTTTCATATTACTTTATCGTCCTTGGAACTGTTTAGCAAGATGAACGTTTTTTAAAAAATGTTTTGTTTATCTCTTTTAATTAGATCGATTTTTGCTTTTGCTTTGTCAGAGATCATGATTCCATCCCCTCCCTTTTTTTTTCAGCTGAAGCATGATAAATTCTGCTCCAACTCTTTATCTTTTTGTGTATCTCTCTGTTTCAAATGTGTTTCTTGTAAACAACATATTGTTGGATTCTGGCTTTTAATCCATTCTGCTATCTGCTTCCATTTTATGGATGAGCTCATCACATTCACATTCACAGTCATGATTACTAATTGCACTTCCCTCCATCCTATTTTTTCTCTTTCCTTTCACCCTGTCCCTACTTACGGGGACCAGTGTTGTGCTTCTGGCCACTAACTCCCCCAGTCTGCCTTTTTCTATAATCCCCCATCCCTCTTCTACTTCTATCTAGGGTAACAGATTTCTATACTCAGGAGAATAAAATTCAAACAAAGCCCACCATCTTTCCCTCCATTATACTAGAGCTTTCATGCCCTCCAGCCTGGTGATGACTTTATTCTCTGTGCTCCAGCAATATTTATAGAACAATTCAGGGGTGTGCTTGTGGATTGTTAAACAATCAGTTTGGGGGAGACAGGGAGAATGCAGTACACTTTTAGATTGCATCTGCATTATCATTACTTTTTAAAACCTAGACAATCCCTAAAACAATAAATTAAGTAATGAACAGCAACTGCAATTTTCTGGGAGCGTAAATGCTCCATAGTCTGGTAAAATTGTCTTAGCAGATGGGCTAAACCAGGTTAAAGATCTCAAAATTGTCAATGAGGTAGAGGGATGTCTACCCCAAGCATGTCAAGACTCCCCTCTGGTGGAATGAGTGAATGAGAACAATTTGTTCTAGAGGCCATGCAGGCGGCTGAAGCGGGTTCTACAGAGGGCTTCCAGGCCATCCCCAGTGGTCTCGTCACGAGTTTGAGCAATTCTGCCTCACTTAAATCCAATTCATGCACTAGTCCAGACATCACCCATTGAAGTCATTAGTCCTCTGAAAATGAAGGATGAACAATAGAAATGTTCATAGTGGAAAATTAATAATGGCCTCTAGAAAGCCAGTTAGAGCAGGCTATAGGTCAGCCCCAACTCCACCTGCAGTTAGCTGATGCTAGCCAATTATCCTCCTTTAAGAAGTATATATAATTTTTTTTACTTTATTATATATTTTTTTACTATTTATATTTTTACTATATTTTTTACTTTATTATATATGTATATAAATTATATATAATTTACTTTTTACTAACTGACTCTTCCCAAGTCTGCCTGTTTCTTTTGTGCAAATGAGGAATCATATGGTCATAAATTTAGAGATAGAAGGGAGTTAAGAGATTCCCTATCATACTTTTTTTTTTTCCTAAGATGAAGAAATGGAGGTTAAGTGATTTGTTCCCTGTCACTTATTAACAAGTGGCAAGGGCCAGTTTTGAACTTGAACCAACTTCAAAAGTGATATTTATAGGCTCTATATATCAGTCTTCTAAAGAGCTCAAACAACTTAAGAAAAATGCAACTTCTGACCAACCAAGGTCCATAAACAAAAGAACAATTATCAATAAAACCTTTCCTCATTTTCATGTTTACTCTTCAATTGTTAGCTGTTATCACTTGTTTGAACTTAGAGCTACCTCACTCCTCACTGCTATTTTCCAATTGATAATGGACTTAGATTTTTCAAATGTGTGTCCTTGTCCTTGAGAACAATTTCAGTTTCACTGAATATTTTAAACATATCTTTGAATAATGGACATGATAACGACTCATTCTCATCAAAGCACAGAGTTCCTACATCAATTAAAATTATCTTTCATGCTAAGCTGACAGATTGTGGAAAAAACAAAACAAAACAAAAAATGGCAGGTTGTTAGAACTGTAAGGATTTTAGAGATTAATTTAGTCTATCCCACCCTGACATGGTGATGAAAATGAAGAAACTAAATTCTGGAGGAGTTAAGAAACTTCTCCAAAGTACATAGTAAGTCAGATATTTATTAAGCTCCTACTATGTACCAGACACTTGGAGATACCAAAAAAAAGGCAAAAGGTAGTTCTTGCTCTCAAGGAACTCACAGTCAATGATGTGACAATGTGAAGACAACTACATGCAAACAAAATGCATACAGGATAAATTGACTCCGCATTTAGGACTCACACAATTAGCCAATTCTCCTTTACTCTTTGGTGACATTAACTAGATCTTTACTCATAACATAAATTATAACTATTATGGATATCATTAGTAATAATAAATTTCTTTGATTTATATAGCAATTTTTAGTTTCAATATGTGAATTCTCACAATTAACTTTGTGAGATAAGGCAAACATCATTAAAAATGATCAACTAAGGTAATGTACATAAAATAGTTTGCAAAATTTTAATCAGAAATTCATAACCTTTCTTGTGTCATGACCCTTTTGGCAGTCCAATGAAGTTTACAGATTCCTTCTCAGAATAATGCTCTCAATTGCATAGAATAAAATGTATAGAGTTACAAAAGGGAGGCCAGTTATATTGGAAAAAAAGCTATCAAAATATTTTTCAGAAAACTAAGTTTGCCAGACACTAGGTTAAGAATCTCTGTGTTTATGAGATGAACCAAATCAGTTCCAATAAAGCAGTAATGAATTGAACCAGCTACACCCAGTGAAAGAACTCTGGGAGATGACTATGAACCACTACATAGAATTCCCAATCCCTCTATTTTTGTCCACCTGTATTTTTGATTTCCTCCACAGGCTAATTGTACACTATTTCAAAGTCCGATTCTTTTTGTATGGCAAAATAACTGTTTGGATATGTATACTTATATTGTATTTAACATATACTTTAACATATTTAACATGTATTGGTCAACCTGCCATCTGGGGGAGGAGGTGGGGGAAAGGAGGGGAAAAATTGGAACAAAAGATTTTGCAATTGTCAATGTTGAAAAAATACCCATGCATATATCTTGTAAATAAAAAGCTATAATAATAAAAAGAATCTCTGTGTTTGATTTATACAAACGTCAACTACTGTGTTTATTATCAAGAGAAAACTGAGGTTTGAGGAGGTTTAGATAATTTGCCTAAGATCACATAGATGTGTCTTGAAGAGATCTAGGCTAGGAGTTTGTTATTAAACAAATATCTTCTCTCATTCATGTGGTGAATAACTGCTGCCAAACATACATTTACTACCATACAGAAATTATAGAGACAAAAAAGCTAAGTTTTACTATTATGTTCAAACTTAATATGCTCAAGCATTTTTTAAAGTTGTTTGAGCTCTTTTGAAAATTGATATATAGAGTCTATTATATATATAATGCTGAAGACCCCTATTAGGAGTCTCACAAACCCTTTTATAGACAAAATTATGTAGGAGTTGCAATGAAATAATTCTTTTACATATTAGCAATCTTTTACATTTGTCTTTGACCATAAAGATTAAAGAAAAGATAGATAAATAATCTTATACTCTCTTCAGTGTCATAAAAGTTGAATTTAGTTCAATAGTCATAATTTCTTATATTTCCTAGGGTCACAAACCTCATCAAACTTTTTTTGCAAACTGTCAGATTATAGATTAAATTATATTTAGAGGATTCATAAATAGGTTATTTGAGAAGGAGGATTTAAACATCACTAAGGCTTCAGGGACAACTCAGATTCTTTCTTTGACTTCTTATCTAAGAAATTTTTAAGGCTTTAAGTAAAATTTCACATTCCATTTGATAGATTTTGGTCAGGTGTAGTTACTATTAGTCAACTAATTATTAATAACAGACTTTTTAATGCATCAAAATTTACAGAAAGAATGACTCCATATTCAAAATAATGAAGGAAATAAAAAAATTTCCATAAAACATTCTTGATAGCAAGGGGTCTATGAATTTTTCTTAATTTATAACTATATTTCATGATAATTGCTTTCCTTTGGCATCTTATGTTGTAGTTTATGCATTTGAAAATACCACCATGAGAAGGGATCCATAGATCTCACCAAATTGCCCAAGAGGTCCAAGATCTCATAAAATCAAAATTTTCTAATCTTGACCTTGACCTAGAAGAGCCCAGGTAAGAATCCACACATTCCTATTATTTTCCTAATCATCATCAGCAACTTCTGCCCCTACAGCTTTCCCTAAAAAAGGGACAATTTACAGACCAACTGCGTGAACTAATTCTCCAACTTTGCACATCTTGAATTTCTTCTGAGCTATTTCCCTTCTGCTCTGCTCATGGAGCGCAGCCCCTGCTCTGATAAGGGCCCACCATGCTAGGTGGTCCTGTGCAGGGTCTCCCACGTCATGCAACCAATTCTAAAATTCTCAAGAGAGATCTTGAGAGGATTCTTTATCGCCTTTTCTGGCCACCTGGTGAGCGCTTCTTCTGGGGGAGTTCTCCAGAAAACAGTCTTTTTGGCAAGCGTACATTTGACATTCAAACAATGTGGCCAGTCCAACAGCGCAGAGAACCTTGACTTTGACTGTGACTTCAAAAATAAACAGGAACCGCTGGCTGTCTGCTCGAGCCCCACTAACTATTTCTAGCTGACGGCTTTATTTACATCATTAACTCTGTGGTTCAGTATAATTCGTGTAAATTCTCTTAGCCTCAGTTTATTCACCTTTAAAAGGGTTAGGATAAAAGAACTGCCCTATATGATGCACAAGGCTATTATGAGTCTAAAATGTAATTGCACTGTTTAAACTGAAGAAAGCTATGGAAACATGAGGTATTTCTCTGGTGTCTGAGATGGGGCATGGAGAGCTGATCAACAATAAATTGGTTCTCACGGCCTTTCCCTTCCCACTTCTTGGTTTGTTCTTATTCCATCTCTCTGTGGTGATTTCTCCCTAATTTTGTTTTGCAGTGAGCTGGGCTATGTTTTCACTGGCATAGGATACATCAAGTGAGGAAATTCCCTAAGCCGTTGAAAGCTGGCAGATTCTTCACAAGAATCCATCAGAACAACCCAGACTTCTCCCAAAAGTTTCTCTCAACCTAGGGCACCCATAAGATTTTATATCCAAAAATCTAGAGCCTTAAAACCTAGATTTTGCTGCTTCCAACCCAGAAAGACAAGTGTCCCCAAGGCCATTTTGGTGAATGTCCCTAAATCTTCCCATGTTTAATTTTTATCCTTCGTTTCCCCAAATGACCATGACATCAGGGAGGAGATGACATGAAAGTGACTTGGATTGAAATGAGGGAGGGCTGGGCAAGGTCACCTGCCTCAGTTTCCCCTCCAGAACCACCTGGGTCCAGATCTATATCAAGATGACCTTCCCAAAAAGTCTCAGTCAAGTTTTCTGGGGAACTAGAGGGCTCCTACTCATCCTAAAGCTGTGCTTCAGTAACAATTCTATCATTGCAGCAGCCTGGAATCTTGCTTTTTAAATTATTTCTGGGAGTAATTGCTCCCCAGCTGGGTTTTATCAGGCTGTCTCCGTTATGGCTCAACTCTTGTATGAATAGATAGTATTGTCAAGCCAAGAATAAATAAAAACTCTTCCAGTCACCATAGGCTACTTTCTCTGCCATTGTGTCCCCTTCTCAAATTCAATTCAACGTGCCATTATTAAACTCCTATTATATCCTAGCTGCTAGGGATGTGAGGATAAATACAGGATTATTCTTGTAGTCAAGGAGTTTATACGATATGAACACAGACGTATATAAAAGTATATTTAAAATAAATGCAAAGTAATGAGTAGGGAGGGACTCTGGGAAATCAGGAAAGATTTCTTGGATTAGGTTGTTCAACTCCAATTGAGCCCTGGAGGGAGCATAGAATCTTAGTAGGGAAGGGATTAAGCATTTCAGACTTGGAGGAGGCCTAGGCAAATGTACCTACCCAAGAACTGGAGTATCTTGTAACAATGAAAAGTGAGTAAATCAGTTGGGCCAGAACAAAGTGTAATCAGCCTAGAGAAAATATCTGAGCCAGATTGTGAAAAGTTTTAAATACCAAGCACAGAGGTCACTTTTTAATCCGTGAGATAATAGGGAGCCATTTCAGAGAAATGACCTTAATAGACTTGTACTTTTAAGAAAATCCCAATTTATCCTGCCTTCCATCATTTTCTTCTTTTTTTCATTCTACTTAAAATTTCCCCTGAACAGCTAAAGCCCAGCCACCCCTTCTGCTTGCTTTGCTCCTTTAACTATAATTTAACTATAATTTCCATAACTAAATATGAAAGAAAAGGTGGAACAAGGGTGTTCCTTTCCTTTGCCTGGCTTTCAAGATCCACAGGATCCAAACTGAACTATTGTCTACTCCTCTTTCCCTTTTCCACTTTCCTTCACTATCTCCTGCATCCCCAAAAAGGACAACACTCGCTCACCTCAGTGTGTTCATGTTCTCTCCCATCCCTGGAATGCTCACCCTTCCTCCTCAATCCTTTGTTTTTATAATTACCTTATGGAACATAATATATTATATTTATTTAGGTATGGACCATATTTCCTTACTTTAAGTTCCATGAGAAGAAGAACTATTATTATCTAAACTTTGTATTTCCTATAACACCTAAAATAGAATTCTGCACAGAGAATGGGTATTTGATATATCAATGAATGAATATGGAAAAAAGTAGAAATTCTTACTCCAAAATGAGAAGATAAATCTCACCTCTTGGTCAAATGTAATACTTTTATATAGGATGAAATTCACTCCTAGACCTTGATTTCAGGGAAGGCCTTCAGGGCTGATTTTTGAAATTCAATCCTAAAGGTTCGTTCCTTAATGATTTCCAACATCCCCCTCCTAAAATCAGATTTTGATTGCAGCAGAGCAATAAAATGGAAAGATTGCTGAATTTGGAGTTGTTATAGGAACCCACTTCTGGTGCTCATCCTCCATGTGGATCTGAGCAAATCATTTGCCCTTTCTAAACCTCCTTTACCTATTCTGTGAAATGAGAGGCTAGTTAAAAGTCTTTAACATCTCTAGCTCCAAAATCCATTTTCCAGTGAATTAACCATGAGGACAATGGTATTAAAAGGGAGTTGGAGATACAAGATAAACCTGCATTATTTCAAAAGATTGTCTAGGATTAATCTAACTCTGTCTGATTTGGAAAGAGATCTTATGCAAAAATTAGTGTCGACAGATACTGAAGGTCTGAGGAAAGAGATTTGTGATTTTTTTTTAAAAAAGAGCTATAGGAACAGCGAGTGAGAAAGAAAAGTACTCACCCTCAACATCTACTACTCCACACGTAGTACATGGTAAGGGAGCAGAGAGTTCAACAGATAATCCAGGCAACTCACCCAGATGCTCCTGGCAAGAGATCTCAGTTCTAGCCAGAGCCAGGCAAGACCCCAGAATCCAGTCCCACACTCAGGTTGGGGAATTACCCTATGATTTGAAGCCTTTTCTTTAGAACCTAAGTGTCAATGAGAACAAGCACTGTCTGATTGGCTTTCAAGTTTTATAAATGCAACAAAAATTATCATTTTTTCCCTGATGGTTTCTATTTTTGCATTGGCGTGGGGGGACAGAATGTAGTTTCTTGGAATGCACTATAACCACAGAAATAATCTCCATGTTCCCAGCTATAATTTTTTTTTTAATTATTGAAGTCTGATTTTGGTGAAGAATCTTTTTATTTGAGAAAATATTACTTTAAACTCTTAGCGAGACTAAATTGGATTGGTATCATCCTACATTTGTATAAAGCTTTACTTTTATTTATATTTTTTTGGCAAGGCAATTGGGGTTAAATGGCTTGCCCGGGTTACACAGCTAGTATAAAATATCTGAGGTTGGATTTGAACTCAGATCCTCCTGACTTCAGGGCTAGTACTCTATCCACCACACCATCTAGCTATCCCTGTTTTATATATATATATATATATTTTAAGTGATAAGGCAGGTAGATGGATACAATTTCAAATTTGGAGTAAGAGAATCTTGAGTTCTAATTTTACTTAAGATATTGAAGATATTTTGATAATAATATTAATAATAATAATATTCAGATATTTGGTCCTGAGCAAGTCACAACCTCTATCAGCTTCAGTTTCTTCATCCATAAAATGGGGATACTAGTAATATTTTATTCACAGAGTTGTTCTGAAAAACAAATGAGATTATTACATATTATAAGAGAAATAGATGATAATATATTTATGATATATAACATATCTAATATAATATATACTATCACATATATGACATGATGTATATGTCATATATAATAATATATCCATATTATATATGATAATATTTAAGATATGTATATAAAGATTACATAAAGCTCTTTGCAAACATTAAAGTTCACTTGTGTCAGTCTTATCCAATTCTTTGTGACCCCATTTGGGGTTTTCTTGGCAAAGATGCTGGAGTAGTTTGTCATTTCCTTCTCCAGGTCATTTTACAAATGAGAAAACTGAGGCAAACAAGGGTAAGTGACTTGCCCAGGATTACACAGTTAATAAGGGTCTGATTTGAACTCAGAAGGATGAATGTCCCTGACTCCTTGCCTGGTATCCTATCCACTATGGCGTCACCTAGCTGCCCAGGTAAATGTGAACTACTATTAGCATTATTATTATAAGTTGTAAAAATTCTATTATCTCCCAAGATCACATTGTGAGTTACAGAACCAAGATATGAACTCCTGATTCCTGGACCAATGCTTTCTGTTTCTGGTTTTTCTCTACAAAGGAAAACGACCTTTATTCTAGCACTGAAAGAATAAAAATGACTAACAGGAAATTGATACCTGAGATAAGTAAGGAGGCATTAAGAGGTCATCTGACTTCTTTTGTGAAATTCAAGTCACCTGGCTCAGATGAACTCCATCTTTCTCTCTAGTCAAAGAGCAGGCAGGTGAGATTGCTGGGCAATGGCCAGTGAACGGAAAGACCATAACAAATAGAAGACTTTACACATGATTAGAGAAGGGCAAATGTTTTGCCAATTTTTTATTTGAAGAAAACAATTAACAAACTATAGGCTAGTGAGCTTGATCACAATTTCCTAGGGACTTTCAAAAATAGATCCTTAAAGTGCTAGTTGAGTGGTCACTTAAGAAGGGAAGTAATGAAAGAGCTAATTTGCCTTCATTGAGGACAGGCCACAACACATTAACCTCATTTTTAATAAGATGGACTACTAAAATAGTAGATGAGAATCATGATATGAATATATATATCAAGATTTTTGATATGCTCATATTTATTACTGTGTAAAAGATGGAGAAATATAAATTAGATGATAAATCTAGAGAGTGGGTGACGTGGATAGAATGCCAGGCCTGTTGTCAGGAAGACTCATGTCCATGATATAAATTTCAAATACTTATTGACTGTTTGCTTAATCCTGTTTGTGTAACCCTGTTTGCCTCAGTTTTCTTACCTATAAATTAAATTGGAGAAGGAAATGGCAAACCACTCCTGTATTCTTGCCAAGAAAATCCCAATGAGGTCACAAAGAATTGGACATAACTGAAACGACAACAACAAAAATCTAAATAATAGAAACAGTGCAGGAAGAGTAGTAAGGACACATATATATGAATAGGAAACAAAAATTCAAGAAAGGACAGCAATAAAACTTATAGTTTCAGGTTTTTTTATACAAAAGTATAAAATATGGAAAATAAGTAAAGTGAACTAGAAAGCCTAATTCCAATATTTAATTATGAGCTCATACTGAGATTTGATGGGATAAAATCTGTAAGCAAAATATTACTGTGAGAAGGAATATTTTATTCAAAGGCTAATACATTAGATAAAAGCAAATTTTTTGCCAATTTAACTCCTCTATTCCCTTATTCTCTGCCATTGCTACCATCCTTCTCAGGCCTGGAGTATTGCAATAGTTTTTCCCCTCTTTAGCTCCTCCTTTTTATAAATAATCTTTCTCAAGTGCAGATCTGATTAGGTAACTCCTCTATTTCAGTAGTTATCACCCCCAGGATCAAACACAAAATTTTCCATTTGGCCCTTCATAACCTGGCCCCTTTCTACCTTGACAATTTCCTCATACTTTTTTACCTTTCCCCTATTCCATAATCCCAGAGATAGTGGCTTACATGTTGTTCCTCGAACGAGACTTTCCATTTCCTGAGCCTTTTCACTAACTGTCTCCCACATCCGATTTCACCTTCTAGTGCTCCTGGCATCCTTTAAGTGTCACCTCAAATTCCAAGAAGTTTGATCTGGTTCACCTGTGTCCTAGAGACTTTCCTAGAAAATACCTTTCCTCTACCTGTCTGCATATAACTTGTCTGTACATGACTATTTCTGTATTATCTGCCTCCAACTGACTACAAGCTTCTGTAAAACAGGTACTGGCTTTTGCCTTTTTTATATATTCCCAGTGCTTACCACAATGCCTGGCTCTTAGTCCATAAATGCAAGTGCTTAATAAATGCTTGGCGTCTGACTGACTCCACATCACTAATAGGAAAATTGTAAATCAAAACAATTCTGATGTTTTATCTCATGCATGAAAAATTTACAAAGATGATTAAAGACAAAAATAATCAACATTTACAGGCTATGGAAAGAAAGGCATACTACGTATATCACTGGTATTGCTTTGAATTGGTCCGATCCCTCTGGAAAGAAATTGGAAATCATGATTTTTAAAAATATCTGTGTAACTAGGTGCATTAGTGGATAGAATGCCGGTCTGGAGTCAGGAAGAATTCAAATCTGGCCTGAGACACTCACTAGCTATGTGACACCAGGTATGTCACTCAACCTGCTTCCCTCAGTTTCCCCATCTGTAACATGAGTTCAATAAGAAAATGGTAAGCCATTCCAGTTTCTTTGTCAAAAAAAATCTCAAATAGTGTCACAAAGAATTAGACACACCTGAAAATGGCTGAACAACAACAACAAAAGCTAAACAATTAATGATATATACATATAATGGAATAATTATCATGCCACAAAAAATTATGAATATGAAGAATTCAGAGAACCAGGTAATAGCACAGTTCAGATGTTCTGGTGGAATACCTGAATCCAAAGAATGTCCATTAATAGCTCAATTTCAACTTGGAAGAAAGTCTCAAAGAATCTATGCTTGACCCTGTGCTATTTAATATTTTTGTCAATGAGTTGTATGAAAGCCTTTTTGACATGATTATTATAGACAAAAATAACACTAAACTAAGAGAGATAGTTAATACAGTGGATGCTAAGAGTTAGGAATCAAAAGGTCTCTGCAGGCTAAAACATTGGTCTAAAGTGAATAAAATGAAACTTAATATGGAAAAATGTGAAGAATTTCATTTGGGTTAAAAAAAAGTCATTTTCACAAGAATCAGATAGAAAAGGCATGGTTAAGTAGTGGTCCATGTCAAAAAAGATCTGGGCATTTCAACCTCATTGACTTAACAGTGGGATATGACAACCAAGAAAGGTAATTTAATCTTAGTTGATCTTAGAAGAAGAATCAGTGTCCAGAACAAGGGAAGTGTTAGTTCCACTATACTCTGCACTGGTAAAACTATTTATTATAGAATATCATCTTCAGTTTGGGGTACTCTATTTTAGGAAGAACATTAAGGAGTTACAGAATATCCAGAAGATAGTGAGCAGGACAATAAAAGGTTAATGCCATATAAAGGATGGTTGGAGAATTTTACCAAATTCAGCCTGAAGAGGAGATTTAAGGAGGAAGTGATCAATTTTTTAAAATACTGTTATTGAAGAAATTAAATAGAAATTAGAATTATTTTGCTGGTTGGAACAATAGGTAGAATCTGAAAAAAAGATCTTTAAAAGGCTGGATAACCTAACCAGTCATAGAATATATTTTAGAGATTATTATGGAAGTACTGCCTTGGAGGCTCTTTTCAGTTCTGAGGTGCTATCATTCTTTTTTTTTAAATGAAAGTTTTTTATTTTTCAAAATACATACATGGATAATTTTCAACATTCACCCTTATAAAATCTTGTGTTCTAAATTTTTCCCTTCCTTCTCCCCACCTCCTACCCTATATATGTAATCCAATATATATATTAAACATGTGATGCTATAATTCTGATCTGAGCATTGAAGAAAAATATGGGTTCTGAAACAGGGAAATGAAAAACATATTTCTAGGGCAGAGCCATGGAGAAAGGCAAGAAATGGAATGATGAAGACAAAACAGTCAGTTCCATTTTAACTAGAATGTAGCGTGAGTAAATAGGAACAACATGAAGTAAGGCTGGAAAGGTAGATTGGAATCAGACTGCAAAGAACCTTGAGTACCAGGCTTGCAAGTTTCTCATTTTTCTCTTGAAGGAATGAAGAGTCATTGAAGATTTTAGAATAGAAGAATAACATGGTAGGATGATTGCATCTGTTATGGATTGGAAAGAACAGACTAGAGTCAGAAATTAAGAGGCTATTGTAATAATTCAAATGAGAAGTGACAAGATCCTAAATAAGCAATAAGAGGAAAGAAAAGGGGATGGATGCAGAAGATATTATGAATGGAGAACTGATAAGACTTAATGATTGATGGGGAGGTGTGAAATGAAAGAAAAGAAAAAGTCAAATATGACTTTGAAGTTTCAAATCTAGGCAAATGAATAGATAATAATGCCTTATATAGAAATAAGGAAGTTAAAAAAAAGGGAATTTTAGATTGGGATGTTAAGTTCTGTTTTGGAAGTGTAGGGATTGATCATCTATGGTTCTAAAAGATGGTGTGAATATGGAATTATGCCCAAATAGCTATAAAACTCTGCCTGTTCTTTAATCCAGCAATACCACTACTAAGTCTGTATCTCAAAGAGATCATAAAAAAGGAAAAGGACCCACATATACAAAAATGTCTATAGCTACTCTTTTGTGGTGACAAGGTGTTGGAAATTGAGGGAATGCCCATCAATAAGGGAATGGCTGAACAAACTATGTTATGTGAACGTAATGAATACCATTATATAATAAGAAATGATGAGCAGGCAGATTAAAAAAAAACCTGGAAAAATTTATGTGAACTGATGCTGAGTGAAGTGAGCAGAATTAAGAGAACATTGTACACAGTTAACACTGTACAGTGAAAAACCTTGAGAGAATGCAAATCAAAACATACTGTTTTCACTGTTTTGGTTATTTTTTCTTTCTCATGATTTTTCCTTTTTGTTCTGATTCTTCTTTTATAATATGACTAATGTAGAAAAATGTTTACTATGATTGTACTATGATATGATTGTCTATATCAGATTGCTTACAACTTGGGGGGGTAAGGAAAAATTTGGAAATAAATCTTATAAAAGTGAATATTGAAAACTATCTTTACATATTAGAAAAAATAAAATAATAAGTGGAAAAAAAGAACAAATCTCTATCATTTCTGGGCAGTTAATAGCTCCCAATCTCACTACCAATTCAACTTAAATCCAGGCAGATTTTCCATTTATTACCTATGTTCCTCTAGTATTTCCTTAATGCTTTAAAGTTTAACTTGTTTTTCTCTCAACAATCCTGTGAAATAAATAGTATAATTACAGAATAGGAAATTAAGGCCAGAGGCTGATCATTGGTGACTTTTCAATCTACTGTTAGAGTCAAGATTCAATTCTAGATTTATCTGACTGAGGGGAGAGCTTTTTCTATTATTGCCACATGGTAAATCACTTTCTCTTTCTGAGATTATTTCTCTCAAAGTAAAAATTAGGAAGTTAAACTTAAGGAAGTCTAAAGGTCCTGTCCACTTCTATCATCTATGACTCTATCCTACACACTACCAGACACTCTCTTTCCCCAGGTCAGACGTTGCTTTCCCACATAGTTCAGGCAATAACCCAGACTGTCTTGCTTTTTCTAGAATGGCTAATGACTAATTGAACACATTACCTGCCAGGTGCCTGTTGTTACCTGTAGGATTGGATGATTTCCGATAACAAGCTAGGAGGAGGAGTAATACATGCCAGTAATGCAGCCTTAAAATGCAGTTTGGTTTTTTTCCTATACAAAAGAGCATTTATTAATTTGTGGATCAAAGGTACCAAGTTTCCCTCGCAGCTTTCATGGCCGCTAGAGGGAAGTCTTGTAACATGCCATCACCCATCTTCATTTAGGAGCAGCATTTAGGATTATTCAATTTAAAATAGAAATCGGGAACCTTGAAATTGGGAACTATGATCTTAGAATCATATATTTAGAGGTGGAAGAGACGGTAGAGGTCATCTGGTCAGGACTCCTCAGCTCCAGCCAGACAGGTGTACTTTCTGCCTTGCTCCCAGAGGTGAGCTGGTAAATGTTTAACTGACATTGTGCTGGGGTAGAGTGTGGGGGGAGGACATGAGACACATTTTTAAGTTTAATCTACATAACTAACATTTTCTTTATCATTTGCATAAGTCTAGACAGTCAAGAATACAAGAAATCAAGATAACATTGGTTGACTTCTGAGATATTAATGATTGCATTGAAAATTCAACAATCAACTTTCTCTGTCTCTGTCTCTAACTCTCTCTGTTTCTCTGTGTCTTTCTGTGTCTTTCTCTGTGTGTCTGTCTCTGTGTCTCTGTCTCTGTCTCTTGCTGTCTCTGTCACTTTCCCTGTGTCTCTGTCTGTCTCCATCTCTCCTCTCTCTGTCTCTCTGTCATTGTCTCCCTCCCCCCTCTCTTTCTTGTTACTTTCTCTGTGTCTCTCTGTTTCTGTCTATGTCACTTTCTCTGTCTCTGTGTCTCTGTGTCTCTGTCTCTCTCTCTTGCTGTCTCTGTCACTTTCTCTGTGTCTCTCTCTCTCTTTCTCTGTCTCTGTTTCTGTCTGTGTCACTTTCTCTGTCTCTGTGTCTCTGTGTCTCTGTCTCTCTCTCTTGCTGTCTCTGTCACTTTCTCTGTGTCTCTTTCTCTTTCTCTGTCTCTGTTTCTGTCTGTGTCACTTTCTCTGTGTCTCTCTGTCTGTTTCTGTCTGTGTCACTTTCTCTGGGTCTCTCGGTCTCTTTCTCTTGCTCTGTCTCTGTCACTTTCTCTGTGTCTCTGTCTCTTCTCTCTCTCTGTCTCTCTGTCATTGTCTCCCTCCCCCCTCTCTCTTTCTTGTCACTTTCTCTGTGTCTCTCTGTTTCTGTCTGTGTCACTTTCTCTGTCTCTGTTTCTTCTCTCTCTCTCTCTGTCTCTGTCATTGTCCCCCCCTTCTCTTTCTTGTCACTTCTCTGTGTCTCTCTGTCTCTTTCTCTGTCTCTGTTTCTGTCTGTGTCACTTTCTCTGTGTCTGTCTGTTTCTGTCTGTGTCACTTTCTCTGTCTCTGTGTCTCTCTGTCTCTTTCTCTTGCTCTGTCTCTGTCACTTTCTCTGTGTCTCTGTCTCTCTCTCTCTATATCTCTCTGTCATTGTCTCCCTCCCCCCTCTCTTTCTTGTCACTTTCTCTGTGTCTCTGTCTCTGTCTCTGTCACTTTCTCTGTCTCTGTGTCTCTCTGTCTCTGTGTCTCTGTCTCTCTCTCTTGTTCTGTCTCTGTCACTTTCTCTGTCTCTGTTTCTTCTCTCTCTCTCTCTCTGTCTCTGTCATTGTCCCCCCTTCTCTTTCTTGTCACTTTCTCTGTGTCTCTCTGTTTCTGTCTGTGTCACTTTCTCTGTCTCTGTGTCTCTCTGTCTCTGTGTCTCTCTCTCTTGTTCTGTCTCTGTCACTTTCTCTGTCTCTGTTTCTTCTCTCTCTCTCTGTCTCTGTCATTGTCCCCCCCTTCTCTTTCTCTGTCTCTGTTTCTGTCTGTGTCACTTTCTCTGTGTCTCTCTGTCTGTTTCTGTCTGTGTCACTTTCTCTGGGTCTCTCTGTCTGTTTCTGTCTGTGTCACTTTCTCTGGGTCTCTCGGTCTCTTTCTCTTGCTCTGTCTCTGTCACTTTCTCTGTGTCTCTGTCTCTTCTCTCTCTCTGTCTCTCTGTCATTGTCCCCCTCCCCCCTCTCTTTCTTGTCACTTTCTCTGTGTCTCTCTCTCTCTTTCTCTGTCTCTGTTTCTGTCTGTGTCACTTTCTCTGTGTCTTTATCTCTTTGTCTCTCTCTTTCTCTCTGTCACTTTCTCTGTGTCTCTGTCTCTTCTCTCTCTCTGTCTCTCTGTCATTGTCCCCCTCCCCCCTCTCTTTCTTGTCACTTTCTCTGTCTCTCTCTCTCTCTTTCTCTGTCTCTGTTTCTGTCTGTGTCACTTTCTCTGTTTCTCTGTCTCTGTTTCTGTCTATGTCACTTTCTCTGTGTCTTTATCTCTTTGTCTCTCTCTTTCTCTCTGTCACTTTCTCTGTGTTTCTGTCTCACAAATAGGAGCTGATCTAGCACACCACTGCTTGCTTCCTTTCTATCCTCATCCTTCTCTGTCTTTGGTACTTTTCCTATTGCATGGAATATCCCCCAAAATCTCATGTAATTTAAATGCCATCTCCTCTAGGAAGACTTCCCTGTTCTCCCCAAACCCTCCCATTGCTCTTGATGCTGCCTCCCAAAACATTGTCAAACTCAGATAAAAAGGGGCCCACAGATATGTACATGAAAATCTATGCTGTGGGATATTAGTTTTAAAATGTAACATTTCTCATGCTTTATTGTATTTTTATTTAGTTAAATATTTCCCATTTACATTTTAATCTGGTTTAGGTTGCACCAGGGAGTCTTGCAGGCTGCACTTGTGACTCATGGGACATATGTCTGACACTCCTGTTAAAAATAATTTTATATTACTTTTCCAATCTGTTTATCACATAATATGGCATATGGTTATGTGTATGGGCCTTATTCCTTTACCAGACTATAAGTTCCATGAGAGTACAGAGTCATGACCTTTTAGACTTTGAACACACATACAACCAGCCTGCTTGAGATGGCCATCTGGAAAATGTCCCAGATGTGTACCCTAATTCCATCTTCGCCATGGTACTGTAAGGGGGAGGAGCTGTGACAGCACTAATCCCATTTCCTCATTATCTCCTCATTGAAAGGATGTACTTTATATTGGACTACCTGCCAACTAGGGAAGGGGGTTTTGCAAGGGTCAGTGTTGAAAAATTACCCATGCATATGTTTTGTAAATAAAAAGCTTTAGTAAACTAAAAGAATAAAAATAAAAAAGAAAGGATGTACTAATGAATATTGTCTTTCCTTTTTATAGAAGTTTACTCCTGTCTATAAAAGCAGTGAGCAATTTGAATTCAAGGCATCCTGCACCCCAACTCTAAGCTGCTTTGGTGTACTAATAAATTTCTTGGTCTTATTTCCTGAGTTTGCTTTAATGATAATGGTGGACTTGAATCAACATTTCTTTTAACAAGGGCAGAGACTTTGCCTTTTTATCTTTGTATTCATGAATTCAAGGAGCTCAATAAAATCAGGCAATAGATAATAGTCCAATTTTGCCTGATACAGAGTACAAAGGAGCATAATATAACATTGCAGGAAACCAATCAGACTCCCAAAAAACTATTTTAATGACCTAGAAAAACAAAAGGTCAAGAATTTCAAGGGAATTAATGAAAAAAAAAAATCAAATGAAGGTGGCCTAGCTGTACCAGATCTAAAATTATATTATAGAGCAGCAGTTACCAAAATCATTTGGTATTGGCTAAGGAATAGATTAGTTGATCAGTGGAATAAGTTAGGTTCAGAGGACAAAACAGTCAATAACTATAGCAACCTAGTGTTTGACAAACCCAAAGACCCCAGCTTTTGGGATAAGAACTTACTGTTTGACAAAAATTGCTGGGAAAATTGGAAATTAGTATGGCAGAAACTAGGCATCGACCCACACTTAACACCATACACCAAGATAAGGTCAAAATGGGTTCATAATTTAGGCATAAAGAATGAGATTATAAATAAATTAGTGGAACACAGGATAGTTTACCTCTCAGACCTGTGGAAGAGGAAGGAATTTATGGCCAAAGAAGAACTAGAAGTCATTATTGATCACAAAATAGAAAATTTTGATTATACCAAATTGAAAAGTTTTTGTACAAACAAAACTAATGCAGACAATATTAGAAGGGAAGCAATAAACTGGGAAAATATTTTTACAGTCAAAAGTTCTGATAAAGGCCTCATTTCCAAAATATATAGAGAATTGACTCTAATTTATAAGAAATCAAGCCATTCTCCAATTGATAAATGGTCAAAGGATATGAACAGACAATTCTCAGACGAAGAAATTGAAACTATTTCTAGCCATATGAAAAGATGTTCCAAATCATTATTAATCAAAGAAATGCAAATTAAGACAACTCTGAGATACCACTACACACCTGTCAGATTGGCTAGAATGACAGGGAAAGATAATGGGGAATGTTGGAGGGGATGTGGGAAAACAGGGACACTAATACATCGTTGGTGGAATTGTGAATACATCCAACCATTCTGGAGAGCAATTTGGAACTATGCTCAAAAAATTATCAAACTGTGTATACCTTTTGATGTAGCAGTGTTACTACTGGGCTTATATCCCAAAGAGATTTAAAGAAGGGAAAGGGACCTGTATGTGCCAAAATGTTTGTGGCAGTCCTGTTTGTAGAGGCTAGAAGCTGGAAAATGAATGGATGCCCATCAATTGGAGAATGGCTGAGTAAATTGTGGTAGATGAATGTTATGGAAT